>NW_012109497.1:203274-219741 GCF_000951045.1 Mandrillus leucophaeus | reverse complement strand
CCGACAGTGGGGCTCAGTGACCTCTGAGTCAATCTGATCTTGATGCCAGGGGCTTTTTTATGTCTATGGCTGAGTGGTTTTCACATTCCTTTGAGGGTACTAAGTTCTTACAGTCTAATCACGAGGCACCAAAACTCCCCCTTAGTTATTTAAAATATAGCATTTCCTCAAGGGTTGGTAAAAAGTCTTTACTAAAGATGATATCCAGCCTGGGCAACATAGTGAGATCTCATCTCTACAAAAGAAAAAATAATTAGCTGGGTGTGGTGGCGTGCACCTGTAGTCCCTGCTACTTGGGAGGCTGAGGCCAGAGGATCACTTGAGCTCACGAGGTTGAGGCTCCAGTGAACCATGATTGTGCCACTGCCCTCCAGCCTAAGCAACAGAGTGAGACTCTGTCTCAAAAACACCCCAAAATCAAACAAAGATAATATTTTCCTAGTGAGTTTATATAAAGGTAACCACAGGCAAATGGCTCAGTGCTGGTGGTTGTAGGGTAGTAAACTTGGGGGTACATTTCTCTATTGGTAAATATTTGGATACTACAAGTTTGATGTATGTCTGATCAATGTATTAAACTAACTGATCTCAAAAGTGTGTAGTCAGGAACAAACTTTTTTTTTTAATCTGTCATTGTCACAGTTATATTATATCAGAACTATATAATGTTGCCAATCTTCAGGGTTTTAAAAAAGACAGCTCCCTTGTCATGTTATAATGAAATTCAGCAACTCTATTTTTGTTTTCTAATTTGCCAGTTAAAAAGGGAAGTTTACCTGAGTCAGAAGATCCATCTCTCCCAGCAAAGTGCTGAACATTTGGTCTATGTCTTCACTTGACTCACCCATCTGAAAAAGGAAGAAGCTGAGATATTAGCAGTCTCATAAACCCTGATCCTAGGATACTCTTTGCATCCCTCTCTTTCCCCTAAGAGCCCCATCTGTGGGCAGCTAAGTTGGGAGAGGACTATACTGAGAGGAAGGCTCATGTTAGCCTGAAATTTCATGCCTGGCTTCTATCCAATCCGCTTGATCTAAGATTGTGCCAAACCTTGGGGAACGCCTCAGAGCCACAGTTGTAATTTTCCAGGCTAAACTAGTCTTCTTGGGGCCAAAGAAACAGGCTGGGCACGGTGCCTCATGCCTGTAATCCCAGCACTAGGGGAGGCCAAGACAGGCGGATCACCCAAGGTCAGGAGTTCGAGACCAGCCTGGCCAATATGGTGAAACCTCATCTGTACTAAAAATACAAAAATTACGTGGGTGTGGTGGCGGGCGCCTGTAGTCCCAGCTACTCGGGAGGCTGAGGCAGGAGAATTGCTTGAACCCAGGAGGCAAAGGTTGCAGTGAGCCGAGATCGCGCCACTACACTCTAGCCTGGGGGACAGAGCGAGACTCCGTCTCAAAAAAAAAAAAAAAAACAAAAAAAACCCAAACAAACTTACATGAAAATGATGTGAGGAGTGATTAAGCATATTTACCCAACAATTTCCTGCTTTCAAAAGATATTTCTGAAATAATAGTTTTTAGTACATTTATTTAGAAGTACTAGTGGACAAACACTTAGAACTTAAATGGCCACCCTGTCAAGTGAAAAGAGATAGAAAGAAAACATGTTTTTACATTTTCAACTTTCTTTGCCTAAACCAAATGAAGCAATTGCCCAAGAAGCGGAAAAGTTTGCGACAAAATAGGGTGGGATGCACTGTGAGTCGCAACTGGCTGCTCTGTTTCCTGACATTTTTGGCAAGGCTAAATTGGGAAGTTAGGAGACATTACTAGTCCTTTGGCCACTAACTAGCAGTATGTAGTTTGGCAACGGTAATCAATTGTTTCATCTGTAACATAAGGAATTTGTTGCAGACCATTTCTAAGGGCATTTCTTTTTTCTTTTCTTTTTTTTTTTTTAGACAGTCTTGCTCTGTCACACAGGTTGGAGTGTGGTGGCACGATGTCAGCTCACTCCAGCCTCCATCTCTCAGGTTAAAGCAATTCTCCTTCCTCAGCCTCCTGAGTAGCTGGGATGACAGGCACCCACCACCACGCCTGGTTAATTATTGTATTTTTAGTAGAGACGGAGTTTCATCATGTTGGCCAGGCTGGTCTCAAACTCCTGACCTCACCTGAGGGTGATCTACTCGCCTCGACCTCCCAAAGTGCTGGGATTACAGGATTGAGCCACCTTGCTCAGCCTCTAAGGACATTTCAAAATGCTCTAAAACACTGTAAGATTAATGCCAATTATAGCTCATACTTAGAAGTCTGGTGGGTTTAGAGAATCAGTATGTAATATTTAAGCCAAATCACAATATTTACTTGAATATGTACATGCATGCATATTTATGTCGTTCTTTTAATTTGGAAATTAAAAATATATACAAAAGCAGAGAGAATAATGATTTTCATGTACACATTGTCCAGCTTTAATAATTTTCAACTGGACTGATCTTTTTCCATTTATATCTTCCTACAACAGATATTTTAAAGCAAATATTATTTTTCCACAAATATTTCAACATGCAGTACTAAAAGCTAAAGATACTTTATTTCTTTTTTCTTTTCTTTTTTTTTTTTTTTTTGAGATGGAGTTTTGCTCTTGTTGCCCAGCCTGGAGTGCAGTGGTGCCATCTCACGCCACTGCAACTTCCACCTCCCAGGTTAAAGCAATTCTCGTGCCTCAGCCTCCTGAGTAGCTGGAATTACAGGCATGTCCCACCACACCTGGCTAATTTTTGTATTTTTAGTAGAGACGGGGTTTCGTCATGTTGGCCAGGGTGTTCTGAAACTCCTGACCTCAGGTGATCCGCCTGCCTCAGTCTCCCAAAATGCTGGGATTACAGGTGTCAGCCACCACGCCTGGCCGATAAAGATACTTTCTAAATCATAACCATAATACTATTGTCCCTTCGTGTGTGTATTTAAAATAAACTACTTGGCTGAAATAGGCCAAGTTGAGGCAAATCTACCTTTCCTTGAATAAACTATCTTGAAAACTTGTAGTTCACCCTTTAAGTGACTTTAATACTTTAGCAGTCGCATATTTTTATTTTTAATAGCTTTAGTTATCAGGGTGTCTTAGTCCTTTATTAAATATGTCTATGAAACAAACTTTGTCACACTAACTTTGCTTTCTTAAAAATGACTCAAATGACCTCCTTCCCCTTCTCCTTCTCCTTCTCCTCCTTCTCTTTCTCCTCCTCCTCCTCCTCCTTTTATTTTTGAGACAGAGTCTCACTCTGTCTCCCAGGCTGGAGTGCAATGGCTTGATCTCAGCTCGCTGCAACCTCTGCCTCCTGGGTTCAAGAAATTCTCCTGCCTCAGCCTCCTGAGTAGCTAGTATTACAGGCACCCGCCACCATGCCTGGCTAATTTTTGTGTTTTTAGTAGAGATGGGGTTTCATGATGTTGGCCAGGCTATTCTTGAACTCCTGACCTCAAGTGATCCACCCACCCAGGCCTCCCAAAGTGTTGGGATTACAGGCGTGAGCCACCACACCCAGCCAAATGATTTTTAAGATATCACAATTCTTAAAAGTGAAGTGATGTAAATGATGATGATGACGATAACAGTAATATTTATCTGCCACTAACTCTGTTGCAAGAGCAACAGAGTTGCTATTAGCAACATTTAGCACCCAGGATAGCATTGACGCTGAGCAATCAGAACAGATGAGGCTGTAAAATCATTTTGGGTGAATCAGTGCATATCCTCCAAATATCCACCCTGCAAAGCTAGCACTTAATCTTCCCAAATTATCTTCAACAATTATCTTGGGTTTATCACTTAGGAAATCTGACATAATGAAATCTTCTTGCTTAATTTTTCCATCGTATATTTCCCCCTCTCCCTATTTTAAGAAGAAAAAAATTATTTTCTTCTCCTACATAACCTTATCACCCTCGCCGAACAGGACTGAAAACATTTTCCATCTGAATTTTCTGCCCCCTGCAGTGGCTTTTCTTTTGCCCTCCTTCTAGTCTCTCCCTCGTGAGAAACACAAAAGCTACCCTGAGCTGCGGGTCACTGAGGGTATTGCATGGTCATTTCGAGGTTTAAGTTTTGCATGTTTTATTTTGGAGGACGGATGCTTGAATTGCTATGAGATGCATTAATTTTCTCTAGTGCCCTATCTGGCATCCAGTGTAGGAGGTGTCTTGCAGGAGCACAGGAAATTGTAAAACTGTGTTGGCCGGGAGTCACTGGGAGGGGACAAGAAGAGGTCTTTAGTTAAGAGAGGTCTAGATTCCATCGAACTAGCACATTTCCTAGCAGCAAATGCATCCCAAAGAATCAGGTGTACATACACGTGGGACAAGGAGGTGTGTGTTTGAATCCAAGGAAGCCACTCAGTGAATGCTAAAGGTCAGACCACACAGAGCTGACAGGTGAGCACCCAGGTATAGAAGCAACAGGTGAGAAAGAAAACAAAAGTCTAGGTCTATGTGTGCAGGGAAAGTCAGAGAGGAATCAAACACAGCATCAGTGAAGGATGATAGAAGATACTTGGCCTATTTTGTGTGTATTGTTGGGATTAAAAAAGTGTTTATGGCAGCTAGAAGAGAGGAAGATGGCTGCAGGTGGGCGCCGCCCCTGTTTCAGGAGGGAAGTCAGCATGAGGAATCTTTTCCATGGGGTTTTATCCCCACACAGTTGCTTACAAAGTATCTGAATCATATCCTCCTTTCTTTAAATGTCCTACAAGGCTGGGCATGGTGACTCATGCCTGTTATCCCAGCACTTTGGAAGGCCGAGGGGAGAGGAGTGCTTGAGGCTAGGAGTTTGAAACCAGCCTGGAGAACATAGAGAGACTTCTCTACAAAAAATTAAAAAATGAGCCAGGTGTGGGGGCACGTGCCTGTAGTCCCAGCTACTCAGGAGGCTGAGACGGGATGATGGCTTGAGCCCAGGAGGTCGAGGTTGCAGTGACCCAAGATCTTGCCACTGTACTCCAGCCTGGGTGAAAAGAGTAAAACTCGGTCTAAAAAAAAAAAAAAAAAAAAAAAAATTCCTACAAAATGGCAGAAAGTATTTAAGTAGACATTATCTCTATGGTTTCACAAACTGTCTCCCAAAACAACTAATATGGTATTAAAAATCTTGTCATGGGTTTTTAAGTTATTATTTTAATAAGGGGAAATTCTTGGAATAAATAATAAAATTCCAGAACTGCTCACGTGAATTTCTTCCTGAGTACAATAATGTGAGAAAATAAAGGAATCCTTCAGATGAATTACTATTAACAGAAAAAGTTAAGAGTAATTATTGGTGTTAACACATTTCAGATTTTTTTATGAGAGTAATCCATTTTATAAGAATAAATATAGATTTGTTTGCTGACCTCAAAACTGCCAACCAGCATTACAATAAGCTTATAGGAACCAAAGATAATTTGAGTAACAAGAATATTGCCATTGATTCATTCTCCTGAACCCTTAAATTTGGAAAAGCACTAAAATAAAGTCTTGAAATGTGACATCAATGAGTCAGAAAAACCCATTGAACCCAAAGGCCTTGTTTCTCAGGCTGTGCACACCACTGCTACATAACAGGTTAATGACGTACCACAGTGAATCATCCACCTAAGATGGAAATAACTCAAAACAGCAGCGCGTTCTCGTGACCTCTCCCTGCATTCATCTGCTGAAAATCTTTCCCCCTGCCCTTTCCCCTGCCCTTTCATTCCTCTCCCCCAGAGTCTGTTATTGAGTTATTAAGTGGAATCAATATCAAAATTGTGCTGAAACCTACAGTCGTAAGTAAACTTGCTAGTGAATGGATCACAGTTGCACGCACGGTGAAAATAAAAAGACATTTGACTTAAGGGCCGTTTGTAACAAAAATTATTAATCTGTAAATGCAGTCATATGACATAATTGACCTCTCTGCAAGAAAACTTTATTTTTGGAATGGACAAACAACAGTTATACACATGTGTACAGTGTACACACACACAAGCATAAGAAAACAGGGCTGTGCCTATAGGTACGTGTGGTGTTTTCCAAAGGTCAAAATAAAGATTAAAAGAGAGAGAGGAAAAAAAAAAACACCCAGCCCTGACAGCTAAAAGTGTTATTTGGGTTAGCAGCCAGAAAGAGCCGGGGTGGAGTTATCACAGTGAAGCAATGCATTGCAAACAAGCCGTGCTCACATCGTGACTGGGTGGAGTTAGAATCTTTTTGTGAGTATGTCACTTCTGAGTTCATTTTATGTCTTGGGAAGAACCACAAGTTGTTGATGAAAAATAAATGGAAATACTACAAAATCAGCTAGATTTTGTGATCATTGTTGTTATTATTGGATAGACGTGGGGTGAAGTGGTTGAAGCCGCTCGTTCAGGCTAAAACTTTCCCTTAGGTTCCTTAAACAACAAGGAAATTTTCCCTAATGCTTAATATTGCTAGGCTTTTATCCTTAAATTGTTTTTTTTTATCCTTAAATTGTTTCTCTTTTCCACCTGGATACATTTCAAAAATATGTCTTTTAAACATTTATCCTGAGTACTGTGATGCATGTGTTTTACAGGACATATGTTTATATCGACGGCAAAGTTAATCTCAAACATTTAACTCAGTTTGCATGAGTTTGGGATGCCGTGAAGATCAGCAATTCCGGCCATGGAATCTGGAATTTTGGACCTGGATGAGGGCAGCCCCTTATTGCATCGGTCAGAGTAGCTTGCCTAAAAACAGCCAACTCAACATCCCCCAGGCATTTGCCTCTAAGCAGCTCCAACTCGTTACTCCCCCTCATGCATTCTCTTCCTATGCGCCCTCACTTGGTAAAAGGCCATTAGTCACACATCAGTCTGACTTAGAACCCTCAGCAAAGTCCCTTACTCCTCCCATTTTTCCATCTAGTAGGTCAGGGAATCTGTTGGCTTTTCCTGTAGAAGGCTTCTCCCTGCCTTCATTCTCTCTATCAAGTCACAGTTGATACCTCACCAGATCACCCAGCCTCCAGCCTTCTGCACTCCCTAGAAATATTCACCACCACCACTGCTGCAAATTGCAAATACAAATGTGAACATGCCACGCTCCTGTTTAAAAGCCTTCCCTGGCTGCTTATGATGAAGTGGAGAGCGTTCAGGCACTCAGCGTGTCTTTCAAAGTCCTTCCTAATTTGCCCCAGTCGGGGCCTTTTATTTTTTAATTCATTTATATATTTTTACATTATTTTATTTTATTTTTAGCAGAGACAGGATCTCGCTATGTTGCCCAGGCAGGTCTCAAACTCCTGGGCTCAAGTGATCCTCGCACCTCCACCTCCCAAAATGCTGGGATTACGGGCGTGAGCCACCAGGTCTGGCCTCAGGACCCTTACTGAACAGGGTTTTTAGAACTCTTTTGTCTTTGTATATGCTATTCCCTTTAAATAACATCCTCCTCTGTCCATATCTCCTTCATAAAATCCTACTGATCATTTAAAATCCAGCTGTCATGCTAACACTTCAATGGTATCTTCATTTCCAGCAGAGATTTGCTGTCTATTGCATTTGGTAAACATGTCAGTAAATCCTGGCCTTAACAACCAACTTGACACGGTATTTAATCTCCCTGGACTTCAGTTTCCTTGTCTGTAAAATAAGGAAAACAATAATGCCGAATTCATAGGCTTGTTGCGACATTTAAACAAAATAGCCAACAATACTTGGCATAAATTTGCAATCAGCATTTGCCACACTGAATCACACTCTTTTTTGTTATGGTATTAGAATCTCTTAGAAAACTGGGAGTCATTATTAAGTAAGAATCAGATCTTGTTGATGTTTGTGTTCAGAAATGCTTCGTTGGAAACCCAGAGAGATTGAGTAACTTCCCAGACTAATGAGAACTGGGCTAGAGTCCAGATCTCAAGCCTCATAGAACGTTCTCTCTCACTTGACTGGCTACACGTTCTACAAGGCTCCTGGTGTGACACACGCAGAAATGTCACATTCCAGGGCCGGGCAGTCCTTAGAGGTTGCCAAATAACATGTTTCCAAGAACTATCAGAGCAATTAAACAGTCTGTTTCTAAGCTGCTGCTATAGGTACAGGTTTGTGGAACCTCATTCACTATAATACTTTCTCTTTTTCCAATGCTATTTCCAAGTGAGTAAATACTGATACTTACACAGATATGTTGTGTTGGTAAACAGAAGTTTCACTGGGGCTCGCATCTATTTAGGCCTGAATCCGTTTTCAAACCAAAAATTGTAGTTGCTTTAAGAAAAATTCTGATAACTACCATGCAACTTGAGGCAACTTGAGTGACAATATCAATGACTTTTCTTCTTTTCTAATTCAATCTAAAGCCAGTTAACATTTCAAGTAATAGGCTAATCATTATTTAGTAAATAAAAACACGTTGTGTTTTCTATCTTAATTATTTCTTAATTCATGTCCTATAACTAATTTCATGTGTTTATTTTAAATTTGCTGATCGGTAAGAACGAAAGTGAACACATAAACATGCTTAAGTACTCCTTTGTTATAACAATAATATGTTATAATTTCGTGCTAGGAACTGAATTTTGAGCAGAATGATATTAAATTAAGGGATTATTTGATGCTCTTAAAACTAAAAGATTTATTCATAAAAGCATGCCATTTTATATATTAAATTAAATATGTAATAATAAAATTGTTTATAATAGGAAATTTTTAATAAAACAGAAAACAAAAAAACACTATTTTTCATATAAGTTCAAAACAAGGCTGGGCGTGGTGGCTCATGCCTCTAATCCCAGCACTTTGTGAGACTGAGGCAGGTGGATCACTTGAGGTCGGGAGTTTGAGACCGGCCTGGCCAGCATGGTGAAACCCTGTCTCTACTAAAAATACCAAAAAATTAGCTGGGCGTGGTGGTGCTCGCCTATAAGCTACTTGGGAGTCTGAGGCACAAGAATTGCTTGAACACAGGAGGCGGCGGTTGCAGTGAGCCGAGGTCGTGCTGCACTCCAGCCTGGGCGACAGAGCAAGACTCCACCTCACAACAAAACAAAACAAACAAGTGGTCCTAACAACTTCTACATGAAATAAAAAAGTTGTTAAGATTTTTTTCTTCTTGTAATTATCAAGTTTTGGGTTTACAGAGTTGTTTTCAGTGGCAGCAAGTGTCAATACAACGAAGAAACACATTATTTACATTTTTATAAGGAGCTTATCTGTCAAAACCCTGCTTTCTTATGGCACCATATTAAGATGTTACAAACTCACCGGTTGTCTAAGCTAATTTGAATGGTTGCAAATTTCACCTTTTCAGCTGTATTTTTAGTTACGCTTAGTCTTTACTTGGATTAAAATACTAATACGAATAACCGAATGAAAATTTCAGAGCACTGAGAATGAAAAGACCAAATAGAATATTTGCAAGCAAGACCTTATCTCTACAAAAAATAAAAAAAATAGCCAGTCATAGTGGCATGCGCTTGTAGTCCCAGCTCTTCATGAGGCAGAGGCAGGAAGATCCTTTGAGCCCAGAAGTTAAAGGCTGCAGTGACTCATGATTGTACTATTGCATTCCAGCCTGGGCAACAGAGCGAGACCCTGGCTCAAAATAAATAATACAAAAAAATGAAACAACAGAGGAGGTATAAAAATGACTTTCCGATTATTAAAATGAATCACAGTCAATGAAGTTCAGGAAGGTTAGAATTAGTCTTCAGTACTTCACCAGAGAAGTTGCTACCTGTCTGTCTACCAAGAATAGAACTCCTCATTCAATTGTTTCTGCGCATGGCTGGGGGTGAGAGAGACAGAAATCTCCCCTTGCTCTTTACCTGCCTGATAACAATAAAAATAATAGCGGATAACTATTAGGTGTTCTCACTCTGTGCCAGGGATTGTCCTGGTGCATTATGTGCATTGACTGATTAAATCCATCCTCATACCCTAGGTGAAATGAAAACACTTTTAGGTTCCTCTTAGATGAGAAAACTGAGGCATCCAGAGATAAGTAACTCGATCGAGTTTACACAATGTAAGTCAGTCACCAAATATTTATTGATCCCAGACATGGTTGGAGGTTTAAACAAATTTCTGGAAGATTTTTCTGTGTGGGTTTTCCTTAGCTGTATTTCTTCTCTTCAATGAATTTATCTGCATACTGTACATCTTTCTATGTTAACGATAGTTAAAGAAAAATGTTTGTATCCTAGTATTGACTGTTTTTTTTTTTTTCTTTGAGATGGAGTTTTGCTCTTGTTGCTCAGGCTGGACTGCAATGGTGTGATCTCAGCTCACTGCAACCTCCGCCTCCCAGTTCAAGCATTTCTCCTGCCTCAGCCTCCCAAGTAGCTGGGATTACAGGCACCCATCACCATGCCCAGCTAATTTTTTTTTTTTTCACTTGAGAAGAGGTTTCACCATGTTGGCCAGGCTGGTTTCGAACTCATGACCTCAGGTGATCCACTCACCTCGGCCTCGCAAAGTGCTGGAGTTACAGGGACTGCTATTTTTTTTACCCTACAGTGTTTTGAGTTTATTACTAGATTGCCAAAACTAAAAGAGAACTGGAATTGATGAGAAATAAGTTTAAAAAATCTGAGGCTCTCCAAGTATCAATTTACTTTAATATTTTTATTATTTTTTAATTAAATACCATCTGTCAATTTTTTTTCTAGGAAATAAATCAGTCGACATATGACAACTACAGACACAAAAGAGGAGGAAAAAATTTAAAAAAGCTTATGAATGGGATTGCACTTAGGATGAAATACGCACTGCAGAATTCAGATGCTCACAAATGCTGGTGGAAACTGTGAAATCACCTGTGTACAGTGTGATTGAAAATAACTTAGAATATTGAATTTTACCTGATTCCTTCAGTGTTGTATTTTTTCAAAATGCAATGAAAGCGTTTTATCAAGAGGAAGTGGTTCACAGAATAACACAGCATATGGTTAAAGGTTCTTGCAATGTTTGGAGGAGGAGGAAGGGGAAGCCGAGGCTTCTGTGTGGCATAAAACAGGAAACAGAAGCATCTCTAAAGTTACAAATTATATCAAATAATTCACTCAGCAGAGAACTAAGATGAAGAAACCTCTTGGGCCAACTTAACCGACTTTGCACGGTACCCCTGAGATCAGTGAAAATCTTAATAGGCTAGCAAGTAGTTATTGAATCCAAAGAACGATGACTGTGGTCATATGATCAATTCAGACTAATATGCAGTGAATCACAAACAAAATTCATATGGACATGTGTATATGCATATCTAGGGTCACATAGAAGGAACAACCAAGACACCAGGGTTCTTTTGTAAGCAATATTGTCATGGCAAAAGTTACCTGTAAATAACATTTTAAATAAAAAACTAATCATTAAATGACATGATTTATTTCAGTGATTTAAAAAAATACTAAGAGAATGCTTTGAAAAGTCTTAGAATTTTGCAGTAAAGACACACACACACCCCCACACCCATACACACACACACACTCACACACACACTCACACGTAATGAGATGGGCTACCACATCTTTAAAAATATGATTTAGGCCAGGTGTGGTGGGTCACACCTGAAATTCCAGCACTTTGGGAGGCGGAAGTGGGAGGATCACTTGAGGTCAGGAGTTCAAGACCAGCCTGGGCAACATAGCAAGACCCCATCTCTATCCCCTGTGCTAAAAAAAATTAGCCGGGCATAGTGGTGTGCACCTGTGGTCTCAGCTACTCAGGAGGCTGAGGTGGGAGAATCCCTTGAGCCCAAGAGCTCACGGCTACAGTGAGCTATGATGGCACCACTGCACTCTAGCCTGAGTGACAAAGTGAGACCCTGTCTCTAAAATCAAAAAATAAAAACAAAAAATAAAAGATACGATTTAAAAATGTGCTTGTTTCCAAATTGCTGTGATTTTATGCAAAGCATAAAGTCAGTGAAAAATTTATGTTTTGCATAAAATCGAAGCAATTTGGAAATAAGTGGGTGGGACAAGGTGGAGGCACTCTGCGAGGTCAAGCTTCAGTTAGAAAAAAAATGAGAGAACTGAATAAGACCCTGTCTGGCTTCCCTCTGTCTGGCTGGCCTCCAGCTCTGGGAGACAAGTTGTAGACTAGTTTCACTTGGATGCCCATGGGTTGGAAAGAGTGCCAAGTCTCTAGATTATTTTAAGTTCCCCCTTTTTTTTTCTACTTTGAGTGTTTATATAAGGAATGGGGAACTGCTTTCATACATAGAACCCACTGTGACCTAAAACCAGAGGGACAATGCAATTTAGAATTATTTGAAGAGACGCAAATAGAAAATATTGTATTTATCATGTTGTGTTAATAAATAAAATCACGAACATTTCTTTTTAGCAACAAAAGTCCTGTGAATAGTTGGATCTATTCACACTCCCCTACTTGTCTCTCTTTTCTCATGAATCTACCCCAACTGGACTTTTGCTTGCACTATGTCACCAAACTGTATGTCAAGATTACCAACAACCTGTGGGGTGCGGTGGCTCATGCCTGGGATCCCAGCACTTTGGGAGGTCAAGGTAGGCAGATCACTTGAGCCCAGGAGTTCAAGACCAGTCTGGGCAACATGGCGAAATCCCACGTTTACCAAAAAAAAAAAAAAGAAAAGAAGCTCAAGCATTCCAGTATTAAAGTTATTTTGAAAAAAGAGATTACCAATGATCTCTTTGTTGTGAAATCCAATGGTTGGTTCACAGTCAGCACCTTATACAGCCTTTAATATTATTGATCACTCCCTCCTGGAAATATTTTGTTCACTTGGCTTTCCTGACAGTTTTCTTTCCTGGTTTTCCTCCTCACAGAGGCCAATGTACCTTGAAGCCAATAAAGAAGCTTACATTTCAGGGCTTCTCACTTGCAGGACCCTTCTGATGCCGCATGTCTCCTCTGGCACCCCAGCAGCAGCACACAACACTGTTCTCTTGCTGGGAGGTCACCTGGGTAGGAGTTCCTAGGTCTTGGAGTGGGACCAGGTGACTGCCAGCACTCTCTCCACTTTACCTGGAGTCCAGCAAAAGCCCTCCCATGATGCATTTCATAGACATTAGATCTCATGTCCCATGCCAAGGAGAAGGTCTGAAGGAAACGCTGCTCCGCTCCTTGCCTGGGGGTCGCCTTGATCCAAGCTTCCTGGCTACCTTATGTCACCCCCAGTCCCAGCCCAGGAGTTGGAAGGGTGGTGGGAACTGATGGTTCTGTGGTCCTGGCCAAGCAGTCCAGCTGTCGCCTGGCCATTGGATGCCATGGGGTGCCATGTTAGTAAGAACAAAAGCTGCACTTCTCTGAGGCCTTGTTGCCTGGCAAGAAGCACCGCCAGAGTTAGAAACCACAGAGGAAGTTACAGAGGGGGCATTACCATCTAGAGCTGTCAAACGGAAGTCAACTTCTTCTCAACTCTCAGTCCTAAAAATTAAGTTTGAACAGCTATGCTGGAGGAAACACCAAATCACCTATCACCTACAGAAAATTGTATGCCCTATAGGAAGAGAAGATAAAAGAATATGCAACCAAAAGTATAGGAAAAACACATCAGCAAGTTATTTAATCATCATAAAGATTGCAATGTTGCTTTTTAGATGTTTATGGTTATTTGTCAATTTTTATTTTGAGTGTTTTTTTCAAATGTCTGCATATTTTAATAATACTGGAAAATAAAGAGTTTCATTTTAGGCAGTGAAAACTATTTTTTCACAGTAAAGTATCACAGTAAAGTCTTTTTGGGTTCAGTGATCTCTAGTGATTAATAGCAAATACGCTTTATAAATTATCGCTGTCTCCTACCCTAGCCATGATTTTAAATATTTTTCTTTATTTTATTTAAAAAATTATTTTAGGTTCAGGGGTACATGTGCAGGTTTGTTATATAAAAATTGGCAATTCATTGTGATTTCCTTTCTGGCTCTAAATAAATATTCTCTCTTGTCCTTAATTTTTCATTGATAATTTTGTATTTTTTAAAGGGAAACCTCATCTCCCATCCCAAGGTTAAAAAAATCCCTTCTTTTTAAAAGGAAGCCTCCCAAAATTGTGTAAGATTCAGGCCCCAGAGATTCTGGTTCCATCCCTATCTACCTCATCAGCTTCTCCTTCCAGGCTTCTCCGTGGGTTCCTCCTCATCCTTCCTGACCACTTTCTCTTCAGCCTTGGTCTACACCCACTCCCTAGGTGCTCTTAGGACTTTAAATACCATACATATGCTGCCAACCCCCAAAGCACATCTCCAACCCAAGCGCCTCTTTCTTTTTCTTTTCTTTCTTTCTTTCTTTTTTTTTTTTTGAGACGGAGTCTCACTCTGTTGCCCAGGCTGGAGTGCAGTGGAGTGATCTTGGCTCACTGCAACCTCCGCCTCCCAGGTTCAAGTGATTTTCCTGCCTCAGCCTCCCAAGTAGCTGGATTACAGGCATGCGCCACCATGCCCAGCTAATTTTTGTATTTTTAGTACTGACGGGGTTTCACCATGTTGGTCAGGCTGGTTGTGAACTCCTGACCTCAAGTGATCCACCTGCCTTGGCCTCCCAGAGTGCTGGGATTACAGGCATGAGCCACCACACCTGGCCTCAAATGCCTCTTTCTAACTCACACATTCAGCTACCTTCTCAACTGCCTCCACCCTCCAGCCCCGGCAATCACTGGCCCATTGGATTTTATCTCTGTGCTCTGCTCACACAAGCCTCCCAGCTGTAACTCGAACCCTGTGAGCATGCATTCACTCATGCTTTTCTCTCTGCCTGGAACACCTGTTCCCCACTTACCCAAACAGCTGCTCTCTCACTGCCTTTAGGTCTTTGCTTTAATGTCTCCTCATTAATGAGCTCTGACCTATTTCAAAATCAACTCTTTCTACCACCTAGGCTTTCTCTAATTATACTCTCTTCCCGCTCATCAACTAGAGTGTAAGCCCCGTGAGGGCAGGGATCTGACTGTTTTTGTTCACTGTTGGATTCTCAGTAAATAGAACAATATAAATACATGATCGACTCTGAGTGAATATTTGTTAAGTAAATGGACACATTTAAAAAACTACTAGCCTGGGCGACACAGCGTGATACAGTCTCTACAAAAAATTTTTAAAAAGTTAGCTGGATGAGGTGGCATGCACCTAGCTACTTGGGAGGCTGAGGTGGGAGGATCACTTGAACCCAGAAGTTTTGGGTTGCAGTGAGCTGTGATCTAACACTGCATTCAAGTCCAGGTGACAGAGTGAAACCTTGACTCAAAAAAATTAGAAACATGCTATATTCACTCAAGCTCCACAGGGGCAGGGGTCAAGGCCGTCTCATTCGCCTTTGTGTGTGTTGCTAAGCATAGTGCCTACCTTGGTCATGAAAAATCTTCAGAAGTATTTGCCGAGTAGGTTAACAGCTTAAGGGAGAGCAGTAGAAGAGACAATGATAGAATTTTTTAAAAAAGACACAATTCTACAACCACCGTGGTGGGTGGCAAGAATAAGCAATGAATGAATAGACCATTAGGTGAAAGATGGTTGGAGAACATGGTATTCACTTGAAGTATCATTCCACTCTGCAAAGTCAAACTCCGGGGTAGGTGAAAAAATGAGAATATGACCTCAAAATGCACAACAAGACTCAGAACTAGAACTATGTGAAAACTATTACTTAACACTTATCAAAGAAATACTTTTAATTTAGAAAATCTGGTGGACATGACTTCAACCAAATGATCAAACTTAAAATGATCAATAATGCGACAATGCGACATCATGTACCCCACTGATGCGATGCCCTGAGGACACAGCCTCACCTCCGCGATACTGCTACCACAATCAAGAGGAATAGATCAGCTAAATCCAAACTGAGGAATATTCTGCAAAATGAACAAAGTAACTGGTCTGGACTCTTAAGAAAAGTAGGGCTCGGCGTGGTGGCTCACACCTGTAATCCCAGCACTTTGGGAGGCTGAGGCGGATGGATCAGCTGAGGTCAGGAGTTTGAGACCAGCCTGGCCAATATGGTGAAACCCCGCCTCTACTAAAAATACAAAAATTAGCTAGGCATGCTGGCACATGCCTGTAATCCCAGCTACTCGGGAGGCTGAGGCAGAAGAATTGCTTGAACCTGGGAGGCGGAGGTTGCAGTGAGCTGAGATTGCGCCATTGCACTTCAGCCTGGGCAACACAGTAAGATCCCATCTCAAAAAGAATAAATAAATAAAAATAAAAAAAGAAAAGTGGACATTTTTGGGTAATTGGAAAAGTTGAATATGGCCTATATATCAGAATATAGTATTAAATCATGTACATTTACTGAATGTGATCATTGTACTGCAATACATGCATTGTGCAACAAAGACAGAATGTCTTTTTCTTAAGAGATAAATGGTGAAAAAAATAAAGTAGGAATGTGGCAGAATGTAAACAATGAGTGAATCTTGATGAAGGGTACATGCATGTCCCTTACATGATTCTTATTTTTTTTAAGTTTTAAAACTTTCTCTTTTCCTTTCTTTTCTGTTTTCTTTCCCTCTCTCTCTTTTTTCTCTTCTTTTTTTTTTTTTTTTTTTTTTTT
>NW_012109497.1:198527-203199 GCF_000951045.1 Mandrillus leucophaeus | reverse complement strand
TTTCTTTTCTGTTTTCTTTCCCTCTCTCTCTTTTTTTTTTTTTTTTTTTTTTTTTTTTTGAGACAAGGTCTTGCTCTGTCACACAGACTGGAGTGCAGTGGTGCAATCTTAGCTCACTGCAGCCTTGAACTCCTGATTTGAAGTGATCCTCCTGCTTCAGCCTCCCAAGTAGCTGGGACTACAGGTGCACACCACAATGCCCAGCTAATTTAAAAAATTTTTAGTTTGAGACCAGCCTGACCTTCACCTGACCTGGTGAAATGCTGTCTCTACTAAACATATAAAAATTAGCTAGGCGTGGTGGCGGGCATCTGTAATCCCAGCTGCTCAGGAGGCTGAGGCAGGAGAATAGCTTGAACCCGGGAGGAGGAGGTTGCATTGAGCTGCGATTGTGGCATTGCACTCTAGCCTGGGCCACAGAGGGAGACTCTCTCTCAAAAAATATTTTTTTTTCTTATAAAGACAGGATCTTGCTGTGTTGCCCAAAATGGTCTTGAACTCTTGGCCTCAAGCGATCCACCTGCCTTGGCCTCCCAAAGTGCTGGGATTATAGGCATGAACCACTGCACTGGTGTAAGGTTTGAAACTTTTCAAAATGAAAAGCCGGAGAAAAAAAGAAGCAGAACCAGCCTTTGAAACTGACTCGACCTGGGTTAAAAAACAAAACAAAACAAATGAACAAAAAACAGAGAAGGGGAGGAAGGAAGAAGAGCAGAATGAAAAGCAGTTGCAGGGAAAGACTATGCAAAGGAAAAAAAATATTACCTCTCCTGTGTACTGCTGATATATTATCTGGTCTAAATCTCATAGAAACCTTGTGGGGGTAGATAATATCACTACTTTCTTAGATGAGGAGCTTGCGGTCAGGAGTTCGAATGACATGCCCAAGATCACACAGGACATCCGTTGCCGGATGGGATAAACCCAAGTCTGATCTCTTTCATTACACTGTTCCTGTCTGCTCCAGAAAGTAAGTCATATAGACAACATACCAGGGCCTGGGACTGTGTGAAGGGAAAACACAGGTGGAACGTTCACTTAGACCCACACAGCACATCTGACATGTATTCAAATCCACACAAAGAAAAAGCAAGGGAAGGCCAGGCACAGTGGCTCAGGCCTGTAATCTCAGCACTTTGGGAGGCCCAGGTGGGCAGATCACGTGAGGTCAGGAGTTCAAGACCAGCCTGGTCAACATGGCAAAACCCCGTCTCTAATGAAAATATAAAAATTAGTTGGGCGTGGTGGCAGGTGCCTGTAATCCCAGCTACTCGGGAGGCTGAAGCAGGAGAATTGCTTAAACCCAGGAGGCGGAGGTTGCAGTGAACCGAGATTGCACCACTGCACTCCAGCCTGGATGACAGAGTGAGACTCTATCTCAAAAAAACAAAACAAAACAAAAACAGAAAGAAAAGAAAAGAAAAAACAAGGGAAGACACAGACACATCAGCGAGAGTCAGACAGAAACCTGCTTTCATAGAGCCACGTTCTCATCTCAAAGGAGGGGGGTGTCTGTCACATCACTGCTTCTAGAAACTTCTAAAACTGGGTTATGTCTTCATAGACATGATGGTGTTTCCCCTCTAGAACAGTTAATGTTAAGCCAAGGTCCAGATCTGGCCATTGCCTTGAGACCTACCTTTAGCTTGGTTAAAAAGGAGATGCAAACAGATGCCTGGGTCTAGATGTCTTGCTTAATAAACAGGCTGAAGTGGAACTTTTCTGGTAATCACAAGATTTTAAGCAATGATTTAGAAAAATTAATCTTTTCTCTCCTTCCAACTCCAAGTTGAAAATGAAGAAGGAGGAAGCGGGGAAACTTAAAATATTTTAGACTCAATTTTTCATTTTGCTTCAGCAAGGAAGCCAATTTATTTTTTACTCTTTAAAAAACTTATTTTTTTAAGCCAACAGATCCAGTTATATGTATTTATCATGTGAAACAGAGGATGTTTTGAAGTATGTATACATTATTGAATGCTTAGTTCTAGCTAATTAACAAATGCTTTACCTCAGTGATTATTTTTGTGGAGAGAACATTTAACATCAACTGGAGGATGAACGTTTTCTAGTGCAAGGAAGATTTTCCTGGGCGATTAGTAAAATTCTTTTACTTAGCATTAAAATATTGGTGTCAAATGGCTTTTTAACTTCCAGGAGCACAGAGGGGATATTTGCTAAAGATTCCAAGCAATGAAGTCATGAACTTGCCTATTACTGGAGTAATGAAAGCCAGGCATGCCCATTGAGGTTTGGGCTTCAGCCCTAGGCAGAGCACAAATTCCAGGCATTGCTTAGAAGGCAGGATACAGCCACTGGAGAGCTGAAACTACCACTTTCTGCACTCTCTGAAAGGCTCAATCTACCACAGCCTACGCTAGAACTGGTAGTCATTTTGTGAGTTGTTTCTAATTGCAAAATAAATCCATAAATTGCTGCAGAACATTTTAAAAAATTGCTGAAACCAAAAGGAGAAATAGTGGCAATGTGTTTCTTATATTCAAGAACATAGTTTTTTTTTTTCTTTTTTGAGACAGGGTGGCTCTGTCACCCAGGCTGGAGTGCAGTGGTGTGATCTCAGCTGACTGTAACCCTTGCTTCCAGCATTCAAGCGATTCTCATGCCTCAGCCTCCCAAGTAGCTCGGATTACAGGCGTGCACCCCCACACCCGGGTAATTGTTGTATTTTTGGTAGAGATGGGGTTTCACCATGTTGGCCAGGCTAGTCTCAAACTCCTGGTCTTACGTGATCTGCCCACCTCAGCCTCTCAAAGTGTTGGGATTACAGGCGCGGGTCACTGCGCCCGGCCAAGAATGTATGTTTCTATATTTTAGTGCTTCTGAAATCATGACGGTTCACACAGTAGACTATGAAATTTGGCAGCCACCAACGGGGGTCACCTACGACGTACTGTTTCCTCAACCATTTATGTGCAAATGAGTGAAGCAGAATCCAGTTGTCATTCAGTTGAGTTATTTGCATTGGTGGTAGAACACACTGCTTAACTCTTAATTTAAATTTGGATCACACAACGTCATTTTAAAGGCTTTCAAAAAGACTCACAATGAGACAGTGCTGAAATGCAAAGTTATTATACTATTTAGAGAAGACGGCTGTTCACAGGACAGGACAGCCAATAAAGACAGCAGAAATTCCCAAAGCACCCCGATTTTAATTTTCAAAGTCAAGAGAGATTGATGTGGCAGATTTATCCATCATGAAAGATTATCCATCAGGTACCAAATGCCTACCTAGCAAATGCTTCCTGTTGGAATTCAAGAGAAATTGTTAAACTTCCAGCAATATATAATTCAATAATGAGAAACCAAGAAATGTAGAAACATTCATAACATTCTTTGATAAACCTAAAAATCATGTTGTGAGCTTTAAAAGTTGTAAGGAACAAGACTAAGTGCTTGAGTAACAAAGAGTTGAATGTCCTAGCATGTTCCATATGCCTTAGAATCTTTGTATTGTCAATGTAAAGAAGCGAAGACACACTTTATTCGTAATCCTAAGAAGAAATGATACGTACCTCTATGAATAACTGTACGCTGTTATTTCTTAATATCTTTCTTTTTTTTTTTTTTCTTTTTTTGAGATGGAGTCTCCCTCTGTCGCCCAGGCTGGAGTGCAGTGGGGTGATATCAGCTCACTGCAACCTCTGCCTCCCAGGTTCCAGTGATTCTCCTGCCTCAACCTCCTGAGTAGCTGGGACTACAGATGCGTGGCATCATGACTGGTTAATTTTTGTATTTTTAGTAGAGATGGGGTTTCACTATGTTGACCAGGCTGGTCTCGAACTCCTGACCTCAGGTGATCTGCCGGCCTTGGCTTCCCAGAATGCTGGGATTATAGGTGTGATCTTGACTGCGCCTGGCCAAGATCTTTTTTAACATTTAATGCATCATCCCCAACATCCAAAAGAAAATGCAAATGAATGAATGAATGAATGAGTGAATGAATAAATGAAACAAACACGATGAGGATACTGAATGTTCTCAAGATGAAAATGAAAAAAAGGACCTTTGGCTTTAACTGCACAGATACCCTCCCTGGTTATCAGTGCAGGAGTGTTGAGGGTGGAAGCCAAACTGAACGCCTTCAGAAATGGATGGGAAATAGAGATAAAGACATGAGGAGAAGGTGGGTCCATACAGACCATAGCAATTGTAAAATGCTTTCCTTTCTATTATTGAGCATTCTTCCAAAGCCACTTTCATGGCTCCAAGCCTCTTTCCTGTGGATGCACTACACTATAATTTAATCAGCTCTATTGTTGAAAATGTGTAGCTTGCTCTTCTTTTCAAGACACGATGATCTGAGCCAGATGTTTTCATGTGCAGAAAAATTATACGCAGTGTGGCTCAAGGATAAAACTGGAACTATCAACCAACTCTTGCTTTTCTGTGGGGTGAGGGATTTTCTATTTTTCTTCCCCCTGCAGCCCCCGCCCATTTTGGTCAATGTTCTGCACCTGTCACTGAAAACCCCAGAGGATTGGAGCTGTTAGTAAATATCCCAGTCAAGTGTGCTAAAGTTTGCATGAAGAAGCTCAAACAGGCCTGGTGCGGTGGCTCACGCCTGTAATCCCAGCACTTCGGGAGGCCGAGGCGGGCGGATCACAAGGTCAGGAGATAGAGACCATCTTGGCCAACACGGGGAAACCCC
>NW_012109497.1:193993-197706 GCF_000951045.1 Mandrillus leucophaeus | reverse complement strand
TAATCATGGAGCTACCCCAGATGCCTGGACAGATGATGGGCAAGGACACAGGCTGGGGTTGGTGAGAGATGATGGGCAAGGACACAGGCTGAGGTTAGTGACTCTGATCATGGCTTTGGAGAGAAGCAGGATGGTAGACTATTGCGTGGAGTATTATGGTCGTTCTTCAACTTACAATGGGACTATGTCCAGAAAAACCCACCGCAAATTGAAAATATCCCTAAGTCGAAAATGCATTTCCTAACCTACCACACACTGTAGCTTAATATAGCCTACCTTAAATGTATTCAGAACTTACACTAGCCTATATTTGGGCAAAATAATCTAACGAGCCTATTTATTTATTTATTTATTTATTTTGAGACGGAGTCTTGCTCTGTCGCCTAGGCTGGAGGGCAGTGGTGCAATCTCAGCTCACTGCAACCTCTGCTTCCTGAGTTCAAGGGATTCTCCTGCCTCAGCCTCCCGAGTAGCTGGGATTACAGGCACCTGCCTCCATGCCCGGCTAATTTTTTGTACTTTTAGTAACAATGGGGTTTCACCATATTGGTCAGGGTGGTCTCGAACTCCTGACCTCAGGCGATACACCTGCCTTGGCCTCCCAAAGTGCTAGGATTACAGGTGTGAGCCACTGTCCCTGGCCTGAGCCTATTTTATAATAAAGTGTTGAACATCTTAAGTAATTCACTGGATACTTTATTGAAAGTGTAAAACAGAATGGCTGTATGGGTCTTTGAAATACAGTTTCTACTAAATGTGTATTGCTTTTGCACCATCATATAGTGGAAAATCGTTAAGTGGAACATTGTGAGTCAGGGACTATTAGATCCAACAGTCTCCTGACTAGGGTCCCTGCCACTTGCCCCATCCTTTCCCCACCAGAGAAACCACCTGGCCCCTGTGTTGTAGTTGGTTGGGGTTGTTCTTGGTTGTAGTTAGTGAGGAAGGGGAGATCGTGAGTTGAAATAAAAGGGAAAAGGATTTAAAAAAAGTAAAGTCCTAAGTGGATTAACACAGGAACAGAAAATCAAATACTGCATGTTCTCACTTATAATTAGGAGCTAAAAATCGGGTACTCATGGATATAAAGATGGGGACAATAGACCTTGGGGACCACTAGAGTGGGGAAGGAGGGAGGAGAGGAAAGGTTGAAAGACTGACTGCTGGGTTTAATGCTCAGGACTGTGCTCAGTATCTGGGTGATGGGATCATCTGTACCACAAACCTTGGCATCACACAATATACCCAGGTAACAAACTTGCACATGTACCCAATGAATCTTAAATCAAAGTTGAAAAACAAAAATAGAAATAGGAAGTTAAAAAAAGAATTAAAAAATAGAAAACGCTTATATTGGCCGGGCGCGGTGGCTCGCGCCTGTCATCCCAGCACTTTGGGAGGCCAGGCAGACGGACCCTTGAGGTTGACAGTTTGAGACTGGCCCGGCCAACATGGTGAAACCCATTCTTTACTAAAAATAGCCGGGTGTGTGGTTCACGCCTGTCATCCCAACTACTCAGGAGGTTGAGGTTGGGAGAACGGCTTGAGCGGGGAGGCGGAGGTTGCAGTGAGCTGAGATCACGCCACTGCACTCCAGCCTGAGCAACAAAGTGAGACTCTGTCTCAAAAAAAAAAAAAAAAAGAAAGAAAGAGAGAGAGAGAGAGAAAGAAAAAAAGAAAGAAAGAAAGAAAGAAAGAAAATACTTAGATAAATAGAATAAGGATATAAAAATATTTTTGTACAGCTGAACAATGTATGTGTTTTTCAGCTGTCTTATTTCAAGAGTCAAAAAGTTAAAAAAATTAAAAAGCTTATAAAGTGGAAAAAAAAAGAAGAAGAAAAGAACTACCTTTTGAGACCCTAACAGAAGTCAAAAGCACAGGTCTCTGTTTTGTGGTTGATGTTGGAAGTGTCTAGAGTAACATCTCAGCCAACAGCAGTTGCACAGAGGTCAGAGGAAGGCAGACACTGACTGCCACCTCAGGAGGGGTCAAATCCAGGCAACCCCAGAAGCAGTGCATAAGCCTGTGGGGACACGCCTGTCCTGCCACTGGGAGCCACAGAAGGTGCAACAGGAATGATGAAATCTTTTGCACAGGGCAGTGACTGAGAAGCATCCAGGACTCTGTGAACAGGAGCAGACAGAAGCCAGAAAGAGCTGATGAGCGGGGGTTGCAGAGACTCCACCAAGGATGGCGGGACCAGTGGCTATTATTTAGTTACTATTATATTAGGTTGGTGCAAAAGTAATTGTGGTTTTGGCCATTACTCTTAATTGTGAAAACTGCAATTACTTTTGTACCAACCTAATGTTTCCCAATTGTACCTTAGTCTGGTGTGACCTAGAGAAATAGGAAACCCACGAACATATACACATAACAATCACTTGTTCATTTCACAGAAACTCGTTCATCTACACAGTGACGGGTCAAGGTTTTCTGACATGATTTTCCCTTCTGATTTAATTCATTCATTAGCTCCAGAAGCATTTACGGAATGCAAACTCTCTGTTAGATCATTGCTAGAATTCATACCTTGAATGTTTGTTAAATGAATGAATAAAGTTCAAAGTCTAAAGAGGGTGACAGACATAAAAGTAACTTAGCACTATACTATGTAACAATAATTTTATAAAAGGAATAAATGAAATAATAAGGAGCCAAAGAAGAGAGACTGTTACTTCTCTCGGGATGAAGAGTTGCTTCTTCTTGGCCACCTGAGAGGATGGGGAGAATATTAGCTGTTAAGAGCACGAGCAAGGATTTTGGATTCTGAAAGACATGGGTTCAGCTTTTCATTTACTGTGGATGTTGGGAAACTTAGCCATAGTATGACGTTAGTTTCTTCATCTATAAAATGGGAGTATGTCTGTGGGTTATGTAAGGAAGGATTCCATAAAATAATGTGTGCAAAGTGCTTGCCAAATGTCTCATGTGTGTTAAACACTCAGTAAGTGGTGACAGCAGTTGTAGTTTCTATCATTGTTGCTGTTGCTCTTATAGTTAGTACATAAATCTCATAAGCGATTACCAGACACTTAAAAGCTCTTGCAGGTTTGCATAGTTGAGTAATTTGGTGAGATCAAAGCTAAGCTTTGGGTTTGGTTCTACATTTTCTCTGAAACAGTGGTTCTCAAAGCGTGAGTCTTCAGACTAGCATCACCCAGACACTTCTTGATGAAAATAAAAATTCTTGGGCCCCACCTCAAAATTATTATTATTAGAGACAGAGTCTTGCTGTGTTGCCCAGTCTGGAGTGCAGTGGCATGACCGTAGCTCACAGCAGTCCCGAGCTCCTGGGCTCCAGTGATCCACTCATCTCAGCCTCCCGAGAAGATGGGACTAGAGGCGTGCACCATCATTTCGGGATAATTTAAAAAATGTTTTGTAAAGATGAAGTCTCACTATGTTGCCTAGGCTGGTCTTGAACACAATTATGGAATCAGAACTCTGGGGCCCACTAATCTGTGTTTAGCAAGCTTTCCATGTGATTCTATTGCACATTAAAGTTTGAGAACCACCGCTCTACAGGTAGATGACAACTGTTTTTTTGTTTTGTTTTAATTTAAAGGTAAAGGCAAGTAAGAATGTAAAGGGATTATGAGAACTAAACACTTTAGTGAAGGCAAAACTTACTTTTGCTTCATGTCAAGCACGAGGAAAAAAAGGCATCCCTCATACTTCTATTCTCAATGTTAAAAATGCATTAGAAG
>NW_012109497.1:175564-193943 GCF_000951045.1 Mandrillus leucophaeus | reverse complement strand
AAATAATAAGGAGCCAAAGAAGAGAGACTGTTACTTCTCTCGGGATGAAGAGTTGCTTCTTCTTGGCCACCTGAGAGGATGGGGAGAATATTAGCTGTTAAGAGCACGAGCAAGGATTTTGGATTCTGAAAGACATGGGTTCAGCTTTTCATTTACTGTGGATGTTGGGAAACTTAGCCATAGTATGACGTTAGTTTCTTCATCTATAAAATGGGAGTATGTCTGTGGGTTATGTAAGGAAGGATTCCATAAAATAATGTGTGCAAAGTGCTTGCCAAATGTCTCATGTGTGTTAAACACTCAGTAAGTGGTGACAGCAGTTGTAGTTTCTATCATTGTTGCTGTTGCTCTTATAGTTAGTACATAAATCTCATAAGCGATTACCAGACACTTAAAAGCTCTTGCAGGTTTGCATAGTTGAGTAATTTGGTGAGATCAAAGCTAAGCTTTGGGTTTGGTTCTACATTTTCTCTGAAACAGTGGTTCTCAAAGCGTGAGTCTTCAGACTAGCATCACCCAGACACTTCTTGATGAAAATAAAAATTCTTGGGCCCCACCTCAAAATTATTATTATTAGAGACAGAGTCTTGCTGTGTTGCCCAGTCTGGAGTGCAGTGGCATGACCGTAGCTCACAGCAGTCCCGAGCTCCTGGGCTCCAGTGATCCACTCATCTCAGCCTCCCGAGAAGATGGGACTAGAGGCGTGCACCATCATTTCAGGATAATTTAAAAAATGTTTTGTAAAGATGAAGTCTCACTATGTTGCCTAGGCTGGTCTTGAACACAATTATGGAATCAGAACTCTGGGGCCCACTAATCTGTGTTTAGCAAGCTTTCCATGTGATTCTATTGCACATTAAAGTTTGAGAACCACCGCTCTACAGGTAGATGACAACTGTTTTTTTGTTTTGTTTTAATTTAAAGGTAAAGGCAAGTAAGAATGTAAAGGGATTATGAGAACTAAACACTTTAGTGAAGGCAAAACTTACTTTTGCTTCATGTCAAGCACGAGGAAAAAAAGGCATCCCTCATACTTCTATTCTCAATGTTAAAAATGCATTAGAAGGCTGGGCACGGAGGCTCACACCTGTAATCCCAGCACTTTGGGAGGCCAAGGCAGGTGGATCGCTTGAGGCCAAGAGTTTGAGACCAGCCTGGCCAACATGGTGAAACTCCATCTCTACATATATAAAAAAGCATTACAAAGGAACACATCTTTTTGTTGTTCAGAGGTACAGAATGAAAAAAAAAATCTCGTGTTACATTATGTATTGGGGACTGAAACTCATTCTCATTATTAATGTTCCTGCTCTGGGCAACTACATAACTTTTTTTTTCTTTTGACAGGGTCTTGCTCTGTTACCCAGGCTGGAATGCAGTGGTGTTATCATGACTCAATGCAGCCTCAAACCCCTAGGCTCAAGCAATCCTCCCACTTCAGCCTCCTGAGTAGCTGGGGCTACAGGTGTGTACCACCGTGGCTGGCTAATTTTTTATTTTTATTTTTATTTTTTGTGGGGTTGAGCTCTTGCTATGTTGCACAGGCTGGTCTCGACCTCCTGGCCTCAAGTGATCTTCCCACCTCAGCCACCCAAAGTTCTGGGATTAAAGGTGTGAGCCACTGCATCCAGCCAACTGCATAAGTTCTTGAAGCAAATATTCACTTAATTCCTGTTGGATGATGAAAAACTTTTTTTTTCATATTCAAGAAACATATTCACCGTGTAATGATAATGATGGTGATGGCCTCCTATTCTTTGGCACTTCTCCCACTAAGAAATGGGGTCTGTGTCCCATCCCCTTGAACATGACCAGCCTTGTGATGGCTGTGGTGGATGCCACCATGTGACTCTGGAAGTCAGACCATCAAAAGCCATCTATCTGGGCCTCTCAGAACATTCACTCTCCAGACGTTCCTTCTGGAAGCCCAGCTGCCTCGATAGTAGAAGCCCAGGACACCCGGAGGAGCTGTAGAAGGGGGTCTCATCACCGCCAGTCCTAGCTCAGCCGAGGGCCAAGCAAGAGTAAAAAACCCTCCAGATGAGCCCAGTTTCTTGCTGTTTGGGTCACCCCCAGCTGCTCAAGTCTTCCCAGCTGAGGTCACAGACATCATGGAGCTGAGACAAGCTAGCCCTGCTGTGGACTCTCGGAATTCCTGACCCACAGAACCTGCAACCATAATAAAATGGTCTGCTTTACACCTCTAAGTTTGGGGTGGTTTGTTGAGCCGAAATTGGTAAGTGTAACAAATTATCCTAATACCTACCATCTCCAGGGCAACTGCATCTGGCACTATATTATGCTTTAGAGGTTATACCTCTCATCCTTTCCACTTCTCTGCAAAATATATTATCCTCATTGTGCAAGTGAAGAAATGAAGGCTCTGAGAAGATAGGTATCACACAAGGACACACATCTGGTGAATAACATGTTTATGTCAAAATTCGGTGCTTAAACATGCCCAAAATGTCAGTCTTTAGTCACCTAAAGATGATAATTACTAAGTGATGAACATTAAAAATTAATAATGACATAATTATACATTTTTTTCTTTAAAAATGTGAATGTCTTTTCTATGGAGAATTTGAGCACTGTATCTGCCCATCAGAAGGTGCAAAATCATTAATTTATTATTAATTACAATGAGTAATTATTATATCATTATGACACGTAATATATCAAATGTCAGCATTGTTACTAATTTATTTTCTTTTGCCATAATGATGAGATGTTTGTCATGAAAAAAACAGAAACTTGTGTCCTTGAATATGTCAACTAGCTAGACATTTACCTGTCTACAGAGTGTGACAAACAGCAAACTGGTTGAGATCTGAGCACATTTATGAAGCAATGAAGGGTGCCTGTCAATTCAGTGGACATCTGATCACATTTTGTGCTCTACATGAGCTTCTTCAATTTCTTTGTGAAGGATACTGACATACACTTTCCTATGGGTATTTTTTTTCATATATGGAAAATGAGAACCTTTTAATTTAATCATAGTTTTCTCTGCACGGTCTACATGGGAATCATACCTGGTCTGCAACTATTTTATTTTTCATTTCTCCCTTATGGCTGTGCGAGAAAGCACATGTCTAGAATGGAAATAATGTCTTTGCAAACACAGAATGCCCCAGAGTTCTCTGTTGGTTTTGCTTAGACCACAAAAGTGAATTCTCTATTTAATTCATGTATCAATAAAATAAAAACAGAGAATAAGGAACTTGGATTTATCCCTGTTTGTCCTTCAGATGGTACCTGTTGGGGCTCTGCTGTATCATCAGAACACTTATTAGATGTGAATGTGGTAACCGAATGAGTGAAACTCAGGTTCAGTGCTAACTTACTTAACCTGGTTGAGCCTCAGCTTTTTCATCTGAAAAACAGGGCTGGGAAAATTCATAAAATTGTTGTGGGCTGGGCATGGTGGCTCACGCCTGTAATCCCAGCACTTTGGGAAGCTAAGGTGGGAGGATCTCTTGAGGCCAGAGTTTGAGACCAGCTTGGGCAACATGGCGAGAACCTGTCTCCACACACACATACAAGTAATAATAATTAGTTGGGCATGGTAGCGTGTTCCTATGGTTCCACCTACTTAGGAGGTTGAGGTGGGATGATCATCTGAGCCTGGGAATCTGAGGCTGCAATGAGCCATGATTGTGCCACTGCACTCCAGCCTGGGCAACAGAGTGAGACCTTGTCTCAAAAAATAAAATAAAATAAATTTGTCATGAAGACTAAATGAGCACAGTCAGGCCTGGGCACAGCAACTGGTACATAGTGGTGTTTGCATATAGGTGGGTATTATACATTTAAAATGTACTGAAAACTTCTAGTTCCAAATAGTGGGAGTGACTATATACTGTCTCCTAAAATTCCAATGAAATGACTTTATAACAGTCTGGAAAGCATGGAAGGATGGTATCAGTAATGTTGAGAAACTTCTGGAAGATGCTACAGAGAAGGGACGGTAGATACTGAGTAACTAAAGCTAAAAATGTGGAGTCCAGTATGGGTCTAGAGGAGGGCTGCTGAAGACAGAGCCAAGGCAGACACCCAAGCTCCAAGTCAGCAAAGATGGGAATCCAGGGACACTCAACCAGAGGAGTCACTATTTAAAATGTTATGGTCCTGTTCTCACTCATAAGTGGGAGTTGAACAATGAGAACACATGGACACAGGGAGGGGAACATCACACATGAGGGCCTGTCGGGGTAGGGGGCCAGAGGAGGGAGAGCATTAGGACAAATACCTAGTGCATGCGGGGCTTAAAACCTAGACGACGGGTTGATGGGTGCAGCAAACCACCACGGCACATGTATACCTACGTAACAAACCTGCATGTTCTGCACATATATCCCAGAACTTATAGTAAAAATCTTTTTAAAATGCTATGGGCCATCTAACTTCTCTGTCACAAGGAATAATGGGCTGCCATAATCGCCCCCAGTGTACAATCAGCAAGAACCCTTCCCTTAAATAATGTGGAAAAAATACCTCATTGATTCCAAAGGTGGGTCTTGAGCCAAAAAAACAAGTAGAGCAGTGCCCAGAAAGCTTGGGACACTGTAACAGTCAGGCAGATTCCCATCCAACCAGTCAAGCATCCAATCAATCAATCAATCAGAAGGGAGTGGGAAAAGAAATTTCCACATTCCAGTGAATTTTTATATTTTATTTTAGACATGGAGTCTCCCTCTGTCACTCAGGCTGGAGTGCAGTGGCACAATCACAGCTCATTACAGCTTCAAACTCCTGGGCTCAAGGAATTCTCTCGCCTTAGCCTCCTGAGTAGCTAGGACTACAAGTGTGTGCCACTATCCCCAGCTAATTTTTTGAATTTTTTGGTAGAGATGGGATCTCACTATCTTGCCCAGGCTAGTCTTGAACTCCTGGCATCAAATGATGCTCCTGCCTCTGCCTCTCAAAGGGCTGAGATTTCAGGCATGAGCCACCATGCCTGGCCTTCTAGTGAATTTTACTAAGCACTCTTGCGTGCTCCGTTTTCAGTACATATTTTTGCTGGCTTCAGCAAGTAACACTCAACGATGGCTGAAGCTTATTGTTTGATCTTCATCCAACCCAAAGGGTAGATCTGCCTGTTTATAAATGCCCATGCTCATCTACAGAATGCCACAGTTTGCCTGTCAGTCCGGAAGGAGGCTTGCTCTAGTCCCCAAGTAAATCTATACCACCTCCTATATCATTCTAACCGTTTCATTAAAATTATGAATCGACAATCAGGGTCATCAAATATTTGAGGAGTAACAAGAGCATGAAGCATCAAGATTAAAAACCAAGATATTGACCCCAGAGGAAACTAAGTGGAAGAAAGAAATAGAAGAGAGCCTTTTAAACAATTCTGATTGCTGTCTTCAGACAGATTTCGGATGACAGGAACAAGAATAAGTTGCCACTAAAAATAAAAGCGTTCCTAAAATAGGAAAACAACAAATCATGATTACTTACAAATATAGATGAAAAAATCCTAAATAAAATTTTAGAAAATTGATCCCATAAATACTCTAAAAGGATAGTACATAATAACTAAGAGTACAAGAACAACTCACCAGTGGGAAATGCATCAGAATAATTCACTAAGTTAAAATATTAAATGACAAACTATATGATCATCTCAATGCATGGTGAGCAGGAAGTTCCTAAAATTAAATACCCATTCCTGATAAAAATCTCTTAGTAAGGTTGAAACGGTTGGTATTTTCCTTAACTCGATAGAGGGTATCTACCAGAAACCAATGGCAACCATCATTCTAACTGTAAAACACCAAAAATGTTCCTATGTAAAACACAAGTCAAAGGGGTCCCGCCATTATTGCTACTATTTAGTTTTGTTTTGGCAGTCTTAAACAGTAAGAGGTCCAGAAAAAGATCTCACATTTATAAACAGTCTATGGCAGGACTTGGGAAACTTTTTAAATAAAGGACAAGATAGTAAATACTTCAGGTTTTGCAAGTCAGATGGTCTTTGTCAGAATCACACAAGTCTGCTGTTGTAGGGAAAGCTGCTGTAGACATTATGCAAACAAATAAGCATGGCTAGTGCCAATAAAACTTTATCTACAGAATCAGCCAAGTGGATTTGGCCTGCAGACCCTGGAGAAAAAACAAGGTTAGCAAAATATGGAGGTGATACAATTGTCTACATTAACAATTCAAGAGAATTTTTTATGTAGTGAAAAGTAGAATTAATAAGGTGGCCGATGTAAAGTAAATATATACACATCAATAGTGTTCTTATATATACACCAATAAATATTAGAAAATGACATGGCAAAAGATCAGATTTACAACAGCAAAAAACTATGAAAAACATAGAAATAAATAATAAGCAATTTGTCAATTCAAGATAGAGAAAATAATGAAACTATATGGATAAAAGACGAAAAAATGAAGGGAACTGCCATGTTATGGGAATTAATGTAGGGAGACATCTTTACCATATTAAATGGTAACTCTTCCTAAATGAATAAGAAACGTTTTGCAACTTCAATAAGGTCCCAAAATGTATTTATAGAAAAGAAAAGAAAGTCAACAAGTTGACTCTCAACTTTATCTGAGAATAAAACCTTATTCCTGAAAAAAAAGATTATTCCTAAGTAATAAAAATGCATTTTAAAGAAAAATAAACATATTTAGCATTTCAGGATTTACACAAATAAACCAATGGAAAATGACAAAGATTTCAGAATTTACATTTAATGTATGAAAAAGTTGGCAGTTAGTAATTAGTAGAAAAATAACGGAGTATTTAATGAGTGGTATTGAAACAATCGGCTATGTATTTGGAAGAAATAAACTCAGATCCCTATCTTCATTGCCATATGCAAAATAAATTCTTGTTGAATTATGAATCTATGCATAAAAGCAAAGGTATAAGTTATATAAGAAAAAAAGAGTTTTTCCTTTTTTCCTCGTGTCCTTCCTTCCTTCCCTACCTCCTTCCCTTCCTTCCCTACCTCCTTCCCTTCCTTCCTTCTTTCCTTCTTTCTTTCTCTCCCTTCCTTCGTTTTATAATACTTTTGTGGTAAATACTTTTGACTGGCTCTCTGAACACCCTCTCCAAGTGCCTTTTATGATGTGTTCCTATAATATAGAAGCTGGAAATCTAGAAATGATATTTCCCAGGCTCCCTTGCAGTTAGGGTTCTACCTGTGATTAGTCAAGCAGATACATTGACACGAGACCTAGGAGGTGGAAATGAACAACATGAAGTGAAAGCCAACGTGGAAAACCAGAATCTTCTGGGGGCAGTTCTATCCCTACCGTCTTAGACCAAGGAGTGAGTGCTGGCAGCAGTGAGCTTTTACCCCAGCATCCATTAACTATTCTTCCTAATGCTCTCCCCACTCCCCATCCAACCCTCTGACAGGTGTGTGTTGTTCCCCCAATGTGTCCATGTGTTTTCATCATTCAGCTCCTACTTATAAGTTAGAACACGCAGTGTGTAGTTTTCTGTTCCTGCATTAGTTTGCTGAGGATAATGGCTTCCAGCTCCATCCATGTCCCTGCGAAGGACATGATCTCATTCCTTTTTATGGCTGCATAGTATTCCATGGTGTATATGTACCATGTTTTCTTTATTCAATCTATCAATGATAGGCATTTGGGCTGATTCCATGTCTTTGCTACTGTGAATAGTGCTATTGTGAACAATGAACATATGCATGCAAAAATATAACATCCTACTGTGAGGGCAGCTCATAAAAAAGGGGAAAGAGATTTCTCCACTCCTTCCTGTTGTGGCTTTATTCTCCTAAACATTGCTGGGGAGTCCATGTGAGGAGGACAATTTGAGATGGACAAGTGCACTGCAACAAATTCCTTGTCTTTCTTGACTACATTCTAAAATTCTGAATGACTCTAAAAATTCTTAGGGAAAACAAAATGCAAACTACAATGTATCCTTCATGTATTGTTTCTGACTAGCAAATTTTATAATTATTTCTAAGAAGGGTGTTTTATTTGTTTATTTATTTGTTACTATGCTCAGTAACTTTACAAAGAGTGTTCTTCTTGTCATCAGCTAATTATTTTCTTTATTTCTCTGGAGGCAACAACTGTAATTAAGAATTTAGCATTATTTGTCTTGGTTCAGAACTGATTCATCATTAAATTTTCCATGCAAAAACACATTATTTTGTTTATACAAATTATTTTTAAGACTAAATCATAGAAAATAATAGTAAAAACTTGACTTACAAAATTATGACCTTAACAATGGTAATAAATTTAATTTCTATATTTGACTGATTAATAGGGGAAAGATACAAATATGTTATAGGGGATTTGAGTAAAAATTAGGCTTAGCTTATAAATTATTTATTGAAAACTAGTTATGTGCCAGAAAATCTAAATAAATTTCTCAAAGGAGAAATAGCCACATTCTCTGACCAAGATACAATAATAATGAAAATGAATAATAAGGGCTAAAACAAATTTAAAAAAAAACTCCTTAAGTAGAAAACATTTTACTTAACAGCTGAGGAAACAGAGAAGAAAATTTCAAAAGGACAATTTCAAACTATCTAGAAAATAACCACAGTAAAGAAAATACACACTTATACACAATTTAACTAGAGTCAATTTCAGAGGAAATTTTGGAGAAAAAAGTAATGAAAGCAGAAAATAATTAAAACAGGACAGTAAATAAAAATAAAGTAGAAAATAGAACATAAGTTATGTGAAAATATATTTAAAAATATCAAAGAATTTGGTCCTTTAAAATCCTACCGGAATTCAAAACATAAAGTAAATATGGCCTTAATTTTTTGGCAATAGCATATTATAGTCTTTGTTTTGTATCTATTTTATCATTAATAACTTATCAATCACTACTCCCTTCCAATGGTCCAGTGATGTTCTGATATAAAAGGCAAATGATGTATTAAGATACAACTTAGGTTTGTTATGATGTAGACACTGAAAGAAAAAAGTGATACTGGGAGATGAGCTTTGTTAATTTTTTGGTCAGGTGTTCATGGATCTTTCCAGAAAAGGTATCAGTAATATTTTCCCTTCCTTCCTTCCTTCCTTCCTTTCTTTCCTTTCTTTTTCTTTCTTTTCTTTCTTTCCCTCTCTCTCTTTCTCTCTTTCTTTCTTTCTTTTCAGAGTCTTGCTCGGTCACCCAGGCTGGAGTGCAACGGCAAGATCTCGGCTCACTGCAACCTCTACCTCCTAGGTTCAAGCGACTTTCGCACCTCAGCCTTCCAAGTAGCTGGGACTAAAGGTGCTTGCCACCACACCCAGCTAATTTTTGTGTTTTCAATAGAGATGGGGTTTCACCATGTTGGTCCGACTAGTCTCAAACTCCTGACCTCAGGTGATCTGCCCGCCTTGGCCTCCCAAAGTGCAGGGATTACAGGCATGAGACATCACACCCAGTTTCAGTAATACTTTCAAGAAATCATTCATTAAGTCCTTGCACTTTCGGTTCCATACATCTTCTCTGCTGTCCAAGGGGGCTGTCTTGACAAAGGTATTAGTCAGGTCGTAAAAATACCGAAATTTCATAAATGCCAAAAAAGACGCAGCTTTAAGCGATTTCTGAAGAAATGGTGGCAACAAGTTTACCCTTTCAGAGCAAATAATTTAGTCACTGTAGCTATGATCCAGATTATCTTTGGGATAAATCTGCCCTGATCTTTGTTTGGTATTACACTTTTTCCTGTTATCTGATCTCTGTAGATATTGCTTCAGAGGGAAGCATAAAACTCTTACTTATCTGTGTCTTCATCTCTCTTCTCATTTTTAAGCCCTGCAATTATACTTTGCATTGCACACAGAGCATTTCCACCAGGCAGCCCTACCAGTGGTTTATATGCAACATGGCCCCAATCCAGCCTCCTCTTCAGCCTGTTCCCAGGTCCCCTGGCTTGCCAGTATAGGTTTTGGTATAGGGAGATCCAAGCCAGATGTTATCTTGGGAATTGGGGACAAAGTCAGCACAGAGAAGCCCTGGATGAAAATCAGATCCTGGGTTTAGGAGCTGAACGGTGCAGTGAAGTGAGGCTGTGACTGGATGTCTGGGCAAAGGACAGCAAAATCCAATGTGAGGCCAGGCACAGTGGCTGATGTCTGTAATCCTGGCACTTTGGAAGGCGGAGGCAGGAGGATCGCTTGAGGCCAAGAGTTCAAGACCAGCCTGGCAACAGAGTGAGACCCTGTCTCTTAAAAAAGAAAAATTCAAATGTGATAGTTACCAGAAATTGGGGAACTGAAAAAGAAGTGTACATTAGCATTTGAAAAAGCAGACCAGAGAAAGGGAAGAAGAGCCTCGGAGAAGAAACACCGGTGGGCTGACTCGATGGCTGTGAACATCTGCAATGACCAAGCACAGCCTAGCTCCTGTGCTGCAAGTCTGTAAAAGGAGCCACTTGGACACAAGAACTCCTCTTCCCAGATAGTATCCCTCTCTTGCTAAAAAAACAAACACCCAAAAAGCCAGCCTACATTTATCTTGACCTATAGCCTGATGACCTTCACTAAGCCAGTGTTCTCAGAAGCATCACCTATTCTGGAAGTCCCACATGTGATCACTTTGTCTGGTCAGTTTAGCCTTCCTAATGCCCTTGAACTTGTCCCACTCTTTCCTCAGCTACCACCCTAGTACAGGTCTTCCACATCTTATCAGGATTCTGCCCCCGGCTTACTTTTCATCTTCCTATCTCCAATTTCTCCTTCTTTTCTTTTCTTTTTTATTTTTCATATGCCTACAGAGGCTCAAACAGTCTCACCTTTTTTTTCTTAGACAGGGTCTTGCTCTGTCACCCAGGCTGCAGTGCAGTGGCATGATCACAGCTCACTGCAGTCTCAACCTTCTGGACACAGTCATCCTCCCACCTCAGCCTCCTGAGTAGCTGGGACTACAGAGGCTCACCACAGTCTGTCCTTAAATCAGCTTCTATAATGCCACCGGGGTTTTCTTCTTAAAACCCAGTTCTGTCATATTCTTTCAAGTAGCAAAACTTTTCAGTGGCTCTCTACTGTCCGTGGGATTTAATATAAACTCCATAAGGTGGCTTTTAAATTTTTCCATAGTCCAACCCGCATCAACCCCTCCCACCTCATCTTTCAGACATCCATCCTGTTCTCTCCTAAAACCTACTCTGCTGCTATCACTGCTATTTTCCCTAAAATTCCCAGGCATACCAAAGGCTTTTACTTAATGTACTGACCTCAGAGCACAAATTGTACCAAATGCATCCTTCCATTTTCCCGTGGATAGAGCAGCTCCTTGAATGCAGGTGAAATGAAACAATCCACCTATTTAAAGTGTATGATTCAATGGTTTCGGCATATTCACAGGGTTGTGCAACTATCACCACAATCTAATTTTAGAACATTTTCTTCTCCCGTAAAAGAAACCCCGTATCCATTCACTCCTCCCCTCCCCATTCCTAAGCAACCATTATTCTACTTTCTCTCTCTATAAAGCTGCCTATTCTGGACATTTCCTATCAATGGGATGATACATTAATGAGGTCTTTTGTGTCTGACTTCTTTCACTTAACATCATGTGTTCAAAGTTCAATCCAAACTGTAATATGTGCTGACATTTCATTTCTTTTTATTAGTTGATGGACATTTGGGTTGTTTCCAATTTTTCAGCTAATACAAATTATGCTGCTATGAACACTTGTGTGCACACTTTTGTGTGGATGTATGTTTCAATTTCTCTTGGCATTCCTAAGAGTGCAGCTGCTGGGGCATATGGTAACTCTGTAAGTATTTAACTTTTGAAGAACTGACACATTGTTTTCCAAAGCTGTGGCCTATTTTACATTCCACCAGCAGTGTATGAAGGTTCCAGTTTCTCCACATCCTCATCAATACCCGTTCTTGCCTCTCTTTTTTATTACAACCATGCTAATGGGTGTGAAGTGGTATCTCACTGTGGTTTTGACTGGCATTTCCTTTATGCCTAATGATGTGGAGCATCTCTTCATGGGCTTATTGGTCACGTCTATATCTTCTTTGGAGAAATGTTGGCTCAGATTTTTTTCCCAGTTATAAATAGATTATATGTCTTTTTATTATTATATTGCAGGAGTTATTTAAATATTCTGGATACCAACTCTTGTCAGATATATGATTTCAAATGTTTTTTTCCCATTTTGTATATTGTCTTTATACTCTCTTGATGGCATTGTTTGTAGCACAAAAGTTTTAAGTTTGAATGTAGTCCAGTTTATTTTGCATTTGGTGCTCTATCTAAGAAAACATTGCTAGATCAAGTTCATGAAGATCTACTCATACATCTTCTTCTAAGGGTTTTATAATTTTAATAATTTTAGCTGTTACATTCAGGTCTATGATCCATTTTGGGTTAGGTTTTTGTGTAGGATGTGAGTTATTTTTTAACAAATGCTACCGAGAGCAGAGGGCTTTTGTTTTTAATACCTAAAGGGAGGGAAAAAAGCTCTTTCTCTCTCTGTGGTTTGATAACAAACAGTCTCTGCCATTTGATAAACAATACTTACCGAGTCATTTGTGCAAACGTTTGTATGTCTCCATGATAAAATACAAAGAGATTATAGTAAGTATGATAGTACTACAACCCAAGACCAATTCAAATGAATTTAGAGCCATTTTACGATTGCTCCTTCAAAGAAATAGACTCTGGTAAACTTGATTTGGATTGAGTCCCTCCATAGAAAGATTATTCATTAATCTGGCATGGAATCTTTGCCTTAAAAATACAGAAGCCAAAAAAAAAAGAAATCCACCAAAACTCTAAACAGCTAAATCAGCAGAGATAGCGTAAAATTCAACTTCGGGAAGTGTCTGAATTTCATATGTGTTTTGCATGACAGTAACCATGTAACTTTACTCAGTTAATGTGAGCATCCCCAAAGATGTTTTTCTTCTTCTTCTTTTTTTTTTTGGCTCTGTTGCCCAGGCTGGAGTGCAGTGACGCGATCTCAACTCACTGCTACCTCTGCCTCCGGGGTTGAAGCAATTCTCCTGCCTCAGCCTCCCAAGTAGCTGGGATTACAAGCACCCACCAACACACCTGGCTAATTTTTTTTGTATTTTAGTAGAGACAGGGCTTCACCATGTTGGCCAGGCTGGTCTGAAACTCCTGACCTCGTGATCCGCCTGCCTCAGCCTCCCAAAGTGCTGGGATTACAGGCGTGAGCCACCGCGCCTGGCCCTAACTTTTTTCTTCTTAATGATAAACTAACAGTACTTAACTCCATGGCCCATATTTATATTTAAATTAGCCGAGCAATATCATATACTGTTTTTGAGGGCATCTCTCTCATTTGCCTCTTGGCAAAAAATCGGAACTACTCAACGCCATTTAGCATCCTGTCCCATCCATTTCCTGAGCAGCCAGAATAAAGTCCTGCATCAGAGACAGTCTCTGAGCAGAGACAGCCGTCAAAAATGAAATCGTTCCCTCTTTGCTTCATCATGTGTTGTCAGATTGTGGAGATCCATTCAAAGCCCTCCCGATTTCTCCACATCCTAATCAATATTTTATTACTGTCTTTCTTTTGGATTATAGCCATGCTAATGGGTGTGAGGTGGTATCTCACTCTGTTTGTTTTTAATTTTTAATTTTGGTGGGTACATAGGTGTATATATGTATGGGATATATGAGATGTTTTGGTACAGGCATGCAATGCATAATAATCACATCATGGAGAATGGGGTATCCATCCCCTCCAGCATTTATCCTTTGTGTTACAAACAATCCAATTATACTCTTTGAGTTATTTTTAAATGTACAATTAAATTATTATTGACTATAGTCACGTTGTTGTGCTAGCAAATACTAGGTCTTATTCATTCTTTCTGGTTTTTTAGGACCCATTAACTACCCCATATCTCCCCCAACCCAACTACCCTTCCAAGCCTCTGGTAACCATCCTTCTACTCTCTATCTCCAGGAGTTCAATTGTTTTTATTTTTTTATTTTTTATTTTTTGAGACAGGGTCTCACTCTGTCGTCCAGGCTGGAGTGCAGTGGCACAATCTCAGCTCCTTGGTCCCATCAGGTTCCTGAGCAGCCGGAATAAAGTCCTGCAATCCTGTGACCTCTGACCTCTGGCTCCCTGGTTCAAGCGATTCTCCTGCCTCAGCCTCCCAAGTAGCTGGGATTACAGGCGCCCACCACCACGCCCAGCTAATTTTTATATTTTTAGTAGAGATGGGCTTTTGCCAGGCTGGTCTTGAATTCCTGACCTCAAGTGGTTCAACTGCCTCGGCCTCCCAAAGTGCTGGTATTACAGGCATGAGCCCCTGCACTGGGCCTGTTTCTATGTTTAGATCCCATAAATAAGTGAGAACATGCCATGTTTGCCATTCTGCGCCTGGATTTTTTGACTTATAATGATCTCCAGTTCCATCCATGTGGCAAATGACAAGATAACATTCTTTTTTCATGGCTGAATAGTACTCCATTGTGTATAGGTACCACATTTTCTTTACCCATTCACCTGTTGATGGAATTTGGGTTGTTTCCAAATCTTGCGAACAGTGCTGCAACAAACACAGGAGTGCAGATATCTCTTTGATACGCTGATTTCCTTCCTTTTGGATATATACCCAGCAGTGGGATTGCTGGATCATATTGTAGATCTATTTTTAGTTTTTCAAGGAAACTTCAAATTGTTCTCCATGGTGGTTGTACTCATTGTGGTATTGATCGGCACTTCCTTTATGACTAATGATGTTGAGCATTGTTTTCCCTGTGCTTATTGGTCAGTATCCGCCAGGGGCAACCGTCCCTTGAGGCCTTTTTCAGGAGAGCTAGAGTCTGTGCCATAGCCCAGAGGAACACTAGTGGTTTCCATGGCCAGGTCAGTAGGATATCTGAGCATTCTAGGTCCAGAGGGGACAAACACCAAGTCTGGCAAGTCCACATCATCAGAGAAAGGCAAGCAGGAGATGAAGGAGTGGATGGAGGAGGAAGGCCAGTACTTCTAGTCGAGGAGCAGGGACCTGGCAAGAAAGCCCTGTCCCACCCTCACTGTCAACGGTGTATGCAGGCTGTCCTCATGTCTCCCAGCTCAGAGCAAGTATCTCATAGGATGGGCTCACCCACAATCCATGCCCAGCGCACCACTCCAAGTTCATCTCCATCTTCTCCTCATTAAACCTTGGCTTATAGTGAAGAGTTTATTTCTCCTCCTTTAAACATACCATGGTCATTACCTCTGTGCTATTTCTCCACTCAGATAAGTCCTACCCACTACACAAAGCCAACTCAAGACCCACAGCTCCATTCTGGCAGTGTCAGAATCATGACTTTGACAGTTCATGACCTGCTTTATGACTTGTTTATCAATCTATAGACATTTTTAAATCTCTTCAGCTACATTACAGGAGCAATAGTTATACCTCAACTCTCTTAGTACTGGCACAGCACCACCACTGGCACTTAAAATGAAATATATGCTAGCTCATATTAATACATAATCAGCACCTACTTTAAAATAAGAATAGTAGGAGCTACACTGAGAAACAGAAAATCAAATACTGCATGTTCACACTTATAATTGGAAGCTAAACAATGAGTACACGTGGCCATACAGAGTGGAAAAATAGACATTGGAGGCTACAAAATATGGAAGGTTGAAAAATTACCGACTGGGTACAATGTTCACTATTTAGGTGACGTGTTCACTAAAAGCCTAGACTGCACCAGTATGAAATGTATGCATGTAAGGAATCTACACTCGTACCTCCTAAATATGTAAAAATTTAAAAAGAATAGTAGGAGTTATAAATATGGAACAACTACTACAGGTCAGACATCTATAGTATCTCATTTAATTCTCGAAACAATTCTATGAGACAGTGGCATGATTTCAATTTTATAGGTTATGAAAATCAGGCCTAGAGAAATTGGATAATTAGATAACTACATTGTCTTCTGAACACCTGAATTGTGATTATTAAGAGGTGGCAATTGGTGGCTTCCTTGTTAATACGTTTGTGATGGTGTCTACATGTCCACATCTAATATAATTTGCATGCCTGTCTTTCACATCACACAGTGAATTCAGGCATGGCATCTTGTATTTTCATTCAAGTATGTGACACACACCATGTACTTGTAAATATACTTAGCTGCTGGATGATCTTGAGCAAGTCATTTAACCTTTCTCTTGGCTTAGTTTCCTCGTCTGTACAATGAAAACAATTCCTACCTTAGATAATCGTGCAAGACTGGAACACTTTTTAAAGGTTTTATTGGTTTTTAGGGAAGGAATAAATATACATTTTTTCCCTCTAAGAATATATGATTGATATAATCAATAAAACCTTAAAATTACTGATTATTTAAAAAAATGTCTGTCACTGAAGTGGATCATTGGTAAATTTGATGTCTCCTAAGTCTTCATGTATGCCACCATATACAGCACAAAAGGGCTTTTATTTATTTTTACATTTACATGTTCTAACCATCTTTAAAACCAGATAAATGCCTTGTTTCGAGAGGAAGTGTTGATAATTGAGATCTAATATACTGACTTCATTCAATGGTTTTAAGCCAAGTTATTGTTATTTATACTCATATAGGATGTCTCCATATCTACTGCTTTTGAGGATTGACTGAAGATCGCCTTCATTCATGCACGATCCTGTCTTCATGCATATAGTCTTAAAACATTAGAACTAGGAAAGTAAGCTCAGTTTAACTTAACCCAAGCATCTCATTTTATAACTGAGAAAACTTAGAGGTAGGGAAGATAGATGGCTTTCTTACAGTGTTTATTAGTTATTTATTCCACATCTCCTGAAAAAGGGCTTAAGGTAATTTACAGATACAAGACAAGAGAAGAAAAAATAGAATAGGATCTCAACAGTGGCGGAATTTGGCCATAGATGTGATTCTGGATGTCCAAATGTGATTCTGGATGTCCAAATGGCAAAAGTAGAATGCATCCTTTGCAAAATCCAAGGTGCCTCTGAGTTACATCAGATCTTAAGTAAAGCACAGAGTTCCTCCTGAGGACTGAGAGAAATGCTTCAATCCACTAGTGATACATTCTTAATTAGGAAGCAACTCTAGGCTGGGCGCAGTGGCTCTTGTCTGTAATCTCAGTACTTTGGGAAGCTGAGGCGAGAGGATTATTTGAGCCCAGGAATTTGAGACCAGCCTGGTCAACATAGTGAGAACCCACATCTGTCAAAAATAAAGTAAAACAAAGGCAGCTCTAATGTGACTCCCAACCTGGCTTCTTTCCTTCATGCCTTCCATGTCACCTTAATTGCATATGATAAAGATTATTTAAAATAAAACACCCCTTTCATTTCTTACAATTTATCTTTCCTTAGAAATAGTTACTGTCTCTTATCGTCCTGTATATTTTGCCAATCTATAATAGTTAACACTTTTCACACAGCTGCGTCTCATTGCTTGAAATCTGAGTTCTAGGCCAGGCGCAGTGGCTCACGCCTGTAATCCCAGCAGCTTGGGAGGACGAGGTGGGTGAATCCCCTGAGATCAGGAGTTCGAGACCAGCCTGACCAATATAGTGATACCTCATCTCTACTAAAAATACAAAAATTAACCAGCCGTGTGGCACATGCCTGTAGTCCCAGCTACTCGGGAGGCTGAGGCATAAGAATCACTTGAACCCAGGAGGCGGAGGTTGCAGTAAGCTTAGATCGAGCCATTGCACTACAGCTTGGGAGACAAAGGGAGACTCAGTCTCAAAAAAAAAAAAAAAAAAAAAAAAAGGATCTGAGTTCTAGGAGGGCAGAGAGCAGGAAACAACTCTACATTTACTAGTTTTCCACAGCCATGGTGGAGTGTTCCACAAAGAGTAATTGTCCAAAACCGCTCAACAAAGAGAAGGAGAAGAATAAAGAAAAGAATAGAAATATTAGTGTATACCCTTATCATCTACCTATGGACTATTTGACTAAAATATGGTGGCTGTGAAATTGTGTTTAATCTACAATGTTTCAGGCCCTTAGAGGCATGTGAATAACAAAGGCTTATTTCAAATGTCAAAATACAAGGAAGATAGATAATACTTGAGTTGTTTTCAAGGGTAACTTCTGGGGGGGTTTAATTTTATTTTGTTCTAAATGTTTGAAACAAGATATTTCATTTTTGAGTGCATACTACGTGCCAGGCATTATTCTAAGTGCTTTGCATGTACAGACTCATTTAATGGCTGAGTATTTGTAAGCCTTCCAATAAATATAATGCCAATTCCAATGCCCGTATTTGATCCACTGCAAAACTGTCCAGAGTTTAACGAAACCCCCTTTGCCCTCTTATACCCTTCTCTGAGATGCTGTAAACCATTCTCCATATTTTTACTTTCCTTACTACCATTTCTGACAGGATGTTGCTGATACTCAAGCCCTTTTTTTTTTTTTTTTTTTTTTT
>NW_012109497.1:170482-175497 GCF_000951045.1 Mandrillus leucophaeus | reverse complement strand
CTACCATTTCTGACAGGATGTTGCTGATACTCAACCTGGCTGGAAATTTTTTTTTTTTTTTTTTAAGACAGGGTCTTGCTGTGTCGCCCAGGTTAGAGTATAGTGGCATGACCATGGCTCACTGCAGCTTGACTTCCTGGGCTCAACTGATCCTCCTGCTTCAGCCTCCCAAGTAGCTGGGACCACAGAAGAATGCCACCATGTCTGGCTTTTTAATTTTTTTTGTAGAGACAGGGTCTGATTCTATTGCCCAAGCTGGTCTCCAACTCACGAGATCAAGGGATCCTGCTGCCTCAGTCTCCCAAAAGGTTGTGTTTACAGGCATAAACCACAGTGCCTGGCCTTCAAGCACCTTTGACTGAGTTCTGATGAGAAAATTGGACAACTATATTGGAGAATATAGAATCACACCGGCAGTAATGATTTGATATCTGGAACACTTCTAGTCAATCAAGATGATGTCCCATTGAAACAAATGCCAATATTTCTATTCAACTGGAATGTAGAAAGAAACTAAAGATTCACACAGACACACACACACAAAACAAAACAACAGCTCCTGCTTCATAGGAATGAGGTAGTTAGTGCCTGTAATGTACTCATTATAGTGTCTGGTGCATATTAGTATCAGCTATTATTTCTATCATCATCATCATCATCATCATTTTTATTATTGTGTTTTCCCTCTAAAACCAACAGTGGAAAAAAAGTGTCAATCATTTATTCTCTCTCTCTCTCTTTCACACACCAGATATATACACACACAAACATAAACACACACCCAAGTCCACAAGGGGATGGTTACTTCTGTCTGTTGCGTTTTCATGCACCTGGAGACTGAGTTAAACCGCCTTTTTTTTTTTTTTTGTAGGTCAGGCACACTTTTAAAAGACCAAGCCACTGGAAGGACATCTGTAAGTATAGTTTCTAGAACAGGGATTCGTAACCATTCTTAACAAGGAAAGAACTGCACTGGAATCTCCTTGAGTCTTTTTTGAGTCATATCTTAGGCATCTCCAATCCATTTTCCAAATCTTAGCACTACTGCCCTCCCCTGAAAGGGAGGCGTAATTTTGGAGCTGAGCACCGCCACAAAGAGAGTGGCTGTCGATGAGAGTGTGTTATGCTTGTGAACTAGCAGGTGGAAGCAAAAAAAAGAAAACAGAAGGGTTGACCACCATGGTTGCCTAGGGCAACAGATCACATTTTGCCGGATGTGGGTTTAGGGCATCCTGCTTCGCCATTTGTTTCCAGTTCTTTTTCAGTCCTTCTTACTTTTAGGCAGAATCCATAATATATAAGGTGGTGGCGAGTTGGGGGAGACAGAGGATAAAAAGGAAAGCAAGCAAATGACTATCCGAGGTTGTTTTTGTTACCAGAGGGCAAATAATGCATTCTGGGTGTAGGTTTAAAGATGAATTAAAATCAGATTGTAGGGACAGGCCCCAAACTAATTGCAAATGTTGTTTACTTCCTTTACCCTAGAAAATTCTGAATACTTTAGAATTCACCTAATATCCTCCTTTCAGTGCATAGTCAACACATAGTATAGGATGCAATACTTGTGAATTTATCTCAATCTATGCTGTCCAGTTCAGCCACTAGCCACATGAGGCCATTTAGCACTTTAATTGTGGCTAGTCTGAAATGAGATGTGCTGTAAGTGTGAAAACACACTGGATTTGCAAGACTTAGTAATAAAAAATGGAATAAAATAGCTCATTAATAATTTTACTATTACTGGCAGGATGCCTGTAATCCCAGTGCTTTGGGAGGCTGAAGTGGGAGGATCACTTGAGGCCAGAAATTTGAGACCAGCCTGGGCAACATGGTGAGACCCTCATCTCTACAAAAATTAAAAAAATATTAATCTTACTATTACTTTAATGTAATATAATTTGAAGTATATCAAAATTAAGATATTATTTTTAAAATTTTTAGTAAAAATTTACGTCACTTGATTTTTACTGTTAAGTCTAATTTCAAACATATTAAATTTAATATAACTTCAAACAATCCACTTTTTAATAATTTATTTTATTAAACGAAATATCCAAAAATAATCATTTGATCCACAGTGCTATTATCATTTTTGGATATATCATTTAATAAAATAAGTGATTAAAATTAACATCACAATTGGGCACAGTGGCTCACACTTGTAATCCCAGCTCTTTGGGAGGCCAAAGTGGAAGGATTGCTTGAGCCCAAGAGTCCAAGACCAGCCAGGGCAACATAGTGCCTGGTTTCTCAAAAAATTCAAAAAATGAGATGGAAGGGGCTGTGATCATGCCACTGCGCTCTTACCTGGCTGACAGAGTGAGGCACTCCCTCAAAAAAAAGAATGTCATGGTTCTTTTTACTGTTTCTAATGTGGCACCAAGGAAATTTAAAGTTTAACATGTAATTTCCATTGTATTTCTACTGGACAGCTCTGGTCCAGAGTGCTACAGTTCTGTTATTGCAAGTGCCTCAGTATTTGACTCAAATATGTTGGGTTGCGGGGACCATATCGTGTGAATGTAATCTGAATATTACTCATTCTGTGTTACATTAGATTCTCACCGTTTCCTTTCCCACTGCATTTTATGCTTCAGCACTGCTAAAGTGTTTTACAAATCTGGTGCCTGGTGTATCTTTCTTCTATTTGGCCACAAGGTATAGAAAGACATTTCTTTTCTTTTCTTTTCTTTTCTTTTTGAGACACAATCTCACTCTGTCACCCAGGCTGGAGGGCAGTGGCGCAACCTCGGCTCACTGCAAGCTCCGCTTCCCGGGTTCACGCCATTCTCCTGCCTCAGCCTCCTGAGTAGCTGGGACTACAGGTGCCCGCCACCATGCCCATCTAATTTTTTTGTGTTTTTTTAGTAGAGACGGGGTTTCACTGTATTAGCCAGGATGGTCTCAATCTCCTGACCTCATGATCTGTCCTCCTCGGCCTCCCAAAGTGCTGGGATTACAGGCATGAGCCACAACGCCTGGCCTAGAAAGGCATGTCTATACCTTTCTCCCTCAAAGCACCTCTTGATCATCCCCACATAATATTTGCCCTATAATCACTGTCTGCACCATATTATTTCTGTATCAAACATTGCACATTCTGCACTGTCATGTATTTTTTTTATATGCCTGTCCTTCTCACTAGACTGGAAGCTTCTTGAGAGTAGGGACTATCTATCTATCTATCTATCTATCTATCTATCTATCTATCTATCTATTGACAGGTAGATAGATAGATAGATAGATAGATAGATAGATAGATAGATAGATAGTCACCCAAGCTGGAGTGCAGTGGCGTGATCATAGTTCACTGCAGCCTCAAACGGCTGGACTCAAGCAATCCTCCTACCTCAGCCTCCCAACTAGCTGGGACTATAGGTGTGAGCCACCACACTGGGAAGGGGGCCATATCTTACCTTATTTTAGTTACACATGCCCCCTACACTGGCGTGGGGTTGGCCATCAATAGACGTGTGGTGAAACTGGAAAAAGTTCCAATTATATTATACTGAGCAGAGTCTGATTCAGTTGAAGTGTATGTTTCAGTACTGTGGCCCACTCTGTAAACCCGGTCTTGAGGAGCAATAAGTACTGTTCATTTTAGCTTGGGCATTCTGCAGTGGTCTCATGGCCATCTTTTCACCACACTGCACAGCACTTACCCACATTCATGGCCCAAGCAGCTTCAATCCTGTGTGTTGCTTACAACAGGGGAAATACAACGCCACAGAATGAGTAAACACATGAAGAAACAGTCTTGGTTTGCTAAGCCATACCGTTTATGAAATTTAATCAGAAGGAAGCCATTATCTTAAAAGGAAAACAATACTGCATCCAAAACCTAATGAGTTCATTGCCCTACCTGTCACTTGTGAATGTTATGTGATCAGTAGAGATGCATGAGTTTGTCAATGCTATAAAAACAGTGGCCTTAGGTAAATTTACTGATTCAGTAACCTAATTGTGATAATACACTATAATATGATGTGAAATCACCTGAAAAAGATTTTGTGGGATTCCCCGCTTCTGCCCCCACATAACTAATTTGTTCTTTTCTTTTTGAAATGAAATCCTAAAAACACACTTGAAAGACTGAACTTCTGCCCCATGGAAAACAGTTTACCAGGTGGTAATGAATAGCTTTTAGCAGCATTCTACTGAATATTACTATTTCGTTATTACACTGGCTTGATAGCAGTTAATAACTAAGATAAATGAAATGTCAGCTATCTCGATCGCTGGTTACTTCCTAACCACTTTCAACTTCCAAATATCTTAACAGTGTTATCCAACATTCTTCAACAGCTACTAGAGAATTGTTAGCCCTGCTCTAACACTTGAATCCATTTGAAATCCAGCTGTGTAAGGGGGAAACATTCCTATCTTCCAAATCTGGTTTGGATTTTGAAAATATGAACATTTTAAACCTCCAGGCACAAAAAACTTCTTTGTGGGAAAGGTTTCTGTCCTCCCTGCTCCAGAATGTTGTTTTCAAAATGCACAGTCATGGAAGACTTGTATTGCATAATGTCTACATCACAGGTCAAGAATGTATGTGGTCAGCCATGGTGGCCTATGCCTGTAATCTCAGCCCTTTGGGAGGCTGATGCAGGAGGATCACTTGAGCCCAGGAGTTTGAGACCAGCCTGGGCAACATAGCAAGACCCTATCTCGGTTAAAAACAATTTAAAAAATTTTATGGATGGGGCTTTTAAGTATTCACTTCTTGCTTTCCACTTCTCAAAAATAATTTCCATTGTTTTGATTATTATGGAGGTAGAACATTGCTGAGCCAACTATATTCTTATTTTACCTACCTAATAAAGATTTCTGGTCAACTCCTTCTCCAAGTTTTGAAAGAATAATTAAAGGTTTTAGGGTTGCAAAGACTTTGTTTTATATCCCCTTTTCTTTCCATCTTTCTTTCTTTCTTTCTTTCTTTCTTTCTTTCTTTCTTTCTTTCTTTCTTTCTTTCTTTCTTTCTTTCTTTCTTTTTCTTTCTTTCTTTCCTTCTT
>NW_012109497.1:120483-170012 GCF_000951045.1 Mandrillus leucophaeus | reverse complement strand
TTCACCATGTTGGCCAGGATGGTCTTGATCTCTTGATCTCATGATCCACCCACCTCAGCCTCCCAAAGTGTTGGGATTACAGGCCTGAGCCACCACACAGCCTATGTCCCATTTCTTAAACTGTGTAGCGTTGGGCAAATTTCCTAAACTCCCTTAACTGCCATTTCGAATTTGCAAAATAGGAGCAATAACAGTATCTTCTCAAATAGTTACCCTGCTCTTAACCTTATATATGATAAGCACATCAATATTCCCAATCAATACTTCATATCTACATCTAGAATTGAACTTCTAATCATCTCCCCTCCAACTTGCCCACTTTAGTTGATGACAATTTCATCCTTCCACTTGTTTAGGCCACAGACTTCGAAGTCATCCTTGACTCCACTTTCTCAAACCCCCCACATTCCTTCTGTTGGGAAATCTTGTTGGCTCTACCTTCAAAATATACGCAGAATCCAACGCTTTGTCATGGGTTCCTTGCTTTCACCTCTGCTCCCCCAGGTTTATTCTCGAGCAGTCAGAGTGAGCCTTAAGTCAGATCATGTTATTCGCCTTCTCAGAATCCTGCAATGGCCCCTCCATTTCACTCGGTGTGAAAGTCAAAGTTTTATAATGGCCTCTGGAACCCCACATGATCTGCTATCTCCCTGCCTTTCTCATACTTCTCCAACCACATCTATTTCTCTCTCCCTTGCTTATTTACCTCTAACTACGTGGACCTTCCTGTTGCTTCTCAAATCCCCAGATATGCCCCTGCCCTACAGCCTTGATTGTTCCCGTGCTTGGAACACTGTTCCCCCAGATAGCCACTTGGTTAACTCCATTGTCTCCTACAAACTGTTGCTGAAATCCTCTCAATGAGGCCCAGCCTGACCACTTATTTCATATTGCAACTTCACCTTGCTTTTCATTTACTAATACCTATATTATTTACTTATTTATTATGCTTATTGATTAGCATCTGTATCTGCCCACCAGAATACAAACTCCATAAATGCAGACATCTTTGTCTCTTGTTCACTGACATTCCTTGCATCTATCATAGTGCTTAGCAAACATTTTTGACTGAAAATGATTGAATCGTATTTAAACTGGAGATCTGGTCGGGCACAGTGGCTCATGTCTGTGATCCCAAGACTTTGAGAGCCCAAGTTGGAAGGATCACTTGAGCCCAGGAGGTCGAGACCAGCCTGGGCAACAAAATGAGACCCTGTCTCTATAAAGAACTTTTTAAAATTAGCTGGGCATGGTAACACGCACCTGCAATCCCAGCTACCTGAGGGGCTGAGGCAGGAGGATTGCTTGAGCCCAGGAGGTTAAGGTGCAGTGAGCCTTAATCATGCCGCTGCACTCTAGCCTAGACCCTGTCTCAAAAATGAATGAATGAGTGAATAAATAAGTAAATAAATAGTGGTGATCACTTCCTAGGTTATATATTCTTTTTTTTTTTTTTGCCTCCTTTATTTGTTTTCCTCATATAAGTTACTTTTTTTTTTTTGGACATGGAGTTTCACTCTTGTTGCCCCAGCTGGAGTGCAATGGCACAATCTCGGCTCACTACAGTCTCCGCCTCCCAGATTCAAGCGATTCTCCTGCGTCAGCCTCCTGAGTGGCTGGGATTACAGGCATGTACCGCCACACCCGGCTAATTTTTTTGTAGTTTTAGTAGAGACAGGGTTTCACCACATTGGTCAGGCTGGTCTTGAACCCCTGACCTCAAGTGATCCTCCTGCCTCAGCCTCCCAAAGTGCTGGGGTCACAGGTGTGAGCCACCGTGCCCAGCCACATATTCTTTATTCCACTTAAAAATCATAGTTATTTACTGATGATTCTTGGTCACTTTATCAATGTCTAAGGTAGCACAATTTCTGTGGTACTTACTATTAACTATTTCTAATACATGTTGTTTTTATGCTATTCAATTAAAGTAAGCCGTCTTTACTGAACAGCACACGCTACTTGTGACCACCCAGAGTCGGTGGGGAACCTGACACCAGTCTACCATGCCAGTGTTCATTAATCCCCAGTTTGACACCATCCTTTACAAATGTATGTACAGGCTTCCTACAAGCTTTGTAAAAATTAGCACATTCAGAAGAATGATCACCTCTAGCTGAGAAATGGGGAATTGTTATTGGAAGGAGACCAGGAAATGCCTTGGAAAATATTCTACTTCTTAAGCTGGGTGATAGGTACCTAGATGTTAGCTTTATTATTATTTGCTATGATTTATAGGTATACATCATCTTTTGTAGATATGAAACATTTCATAATAAAACGTGAAGGAAGAAACGAATCTAGTCATGATTCACTTGCTCTAATATCATTTTTTATTTCTCTCCAGTTTGATGTGATGTAGCTGTCTGGATGCAAACCTTCCTGTCAGTTTGCGGAAACACAATTGCCGGGTGATTTAGCGTGTATCCCCCATCCCAGGCCACAACCATCTCACTGATGAGTCTATGACATGAGACTAAATAAAACAGATCCCCAACAGAATCAGAAAAAAATATTAAATTCACTGCTTTGTTGATTTAATCCACCTAGCCGGCTGTCACATGGGATTAGAATAAAACACAAAAATGAAAACACACGATTGCTAACAAAGCAGATTCTTTTTTCAAGACACATGTAAAGATAATAACTTCAAAGTTGATTATAATGTCTTGTCTTCCCAAGAATAACAAGACAAGTTCTTTCTTGGTTTCCTTCTATTCATTCTTCTCCCCTGACCCTGGTTGGGGGAGACCAGGGACCCCGATATGTAGTCCCACAGCACTCAACTCTAGTTCCACACGGAATTCTACATGTCCTCTTACATCTAGTTACATCTCCTCTTCCAGACTATAAACTCATTGTGGAAAGGCCCCAGGTTTTTTCATGGGTGCTACTATCAGATGGCCCAGTTCAAACAACAGCTCTGTTTCTTACTTCCTGCGTAAGTTTCTTACCCTTTCTGTGCTTTCATCTTGATATGACGATTAACAAGATGACACATCTAAATTAGTTAGTACAGGGCCTGGTAGCATTTATAAGTAAACATTATAATAATTATTATTTACTATTACTATATGATGATCAAAGAGAAAACTGAGTTGACAGAGAAGAAAGAAAATATTATTCAAGTTCAAGGTCAATGCTCAGGAAATGTTTGAAAACTGAGTCATGGAATCAAGCTCCAGAATATGTGGGATAATGAGAATGTTACCTCTCTGCTTGCTCATGCCTGAGGTTTGGGACCAGTGGAGCCAATGGGATCTCAGGGGCTTGTGACATTTCCATGGTACTACTCAGTGAAATTAATATATTCTGCATATTTAGTCAACATCTTCAGAGTCCTCATTTTGGAGTCACAAACTGGCTAGGAAATGATGATGCAGTGGTGGCAGGTCACATCTTCCAGTCCCCCAAAGCAGTCCTCAGGGTCTGCCCTTCCACACTGCAGGTACAATCTAGTCTCTTTAACTGGGTATACGTGTAAAGTTATTCCTTCATGTGGCTAGTTCTCTCTTTTCAAGAGAAATCTAATGATCACTGTTCCGGATATCTAGCAGTTTTCTCTAAAAGTCATGTTTCTCATGATAATTAAAAGTGTAATACATATTAAAAAATCCCCATGCAACCAGTGTAGAAATCTTACACCTTAAAATCTGGCATTTATTATGTACACGGATTTATAATAAATGCTTAAGCTTTAAGTGACTTGCCTCTTAGATGACATCAGTGACATAAAACACACACATACATTTTCATACTGAGAAAATACCAGTCGTGTTAATAAAAATTGTTGTATTTTGAGGTGAGAATTCCTAAGATCACTCTAGTCCCCATAAAATAAACTCATGAGGTCCTATAAAATTGTAATGATTGTGGTCCAATAGGCTATGGCAGGCAGACAATTTATTATAAGATTTGTGGACTCACTAAAATGTTTTAGGCATAAAAATAATTAAAATAAAATTGAAGAGAATTAGAAGTAAATGAAAATAATAATGCTCTTTGAAAGTAAGATGGCTTAAAGAAAATTCAAAGTGGCATATCAAACAGACATTTATGGCAATGAACTTTAGAAGTAGCTCATTCTAATATTAATATGGAACTATTTAAAACTTTCATTGATGAGTGAAAAAGGGCAAATCAATAATGGATAACTGGAGAACATTCTTAGGATATAAAAATACAAAAAATGTAATAAATACTATAAAATCTAGTAAGTATTGTGTTTAAGATTTAAAGTAATGCCATAAAGTAATTCTTATTACAAAGTTATATTTCTTGAGAAATGGCAATTGAAGGATTTCAAAATATTATATTGACCTGTTCAAGTTTGGGCTCTTTCTTATCTCAGTTTTCAAATAAGACGAAAGTTTGCCTTTTTATCTATAGGCCAGATATTGACTGTGCTTTTACAGGAACTTCTCAGAAACAAAAGACCTCAAAGATGTTGATATTTCAGAATGTAAGAAAATCTGTTATCAAGATTATAATTATTTTCTCCATTTTAAAAAAATTCATGATCAGCAATTCTAATGTTGCCAGTATTCCAGTTGGGACCAGTTCAAAGAATTATAGCAACTCCTCAATTGCTATTTTAAGGACAGACATAATGTAGTCCAATCATCTCACTTTACTGATGTTATCTGAAGTCCAGGGAGAAGTCATGCAAGTTAATCAAGATAATCCTTATCTAGTTGGGGCAGATATAAGAGCAAGAACCCAGGTCTCCCAAGTGCTAAGAAAAGATACAAATATTAGTAATTATTAATAGTTCAGGAATTAATAGTTTAAGTAATTATTAATAGTTTAAGGACGCACATTAGTTTAAGGATGAAGTTAAATTTCTTAGACCTTTCACAACACATGTTGAGCAGACAGGAAATACCACTAGAAGACGTTACAAAGTATTTCTCAGCAGATCCTTGCTAATTTCGCCAGCCAGCATCATCGTCCTGGCCCATGTGCCATCCATTATTCCAGTGAGTCCAGAGGGAAAATCGCTGTTCTAGGTTTATGAAAAACGACAAACTTTTCTTTTCTGAAATTTCTGTCTGGAGACCCAGATTTTAAAAAGAATACTAGCTAGTACCAGCGCCTTTGTTTAAACCACGTTATGCCACCAGAAAAAAACATCTCGAGGCGTAATAAACTAAGGGGCCTTTTTCTTCCGTTACTTTCCTCTAGTACTCCGTCTCGTTAAGGATCGCATTAAAAGTTCTTTTTGTACCGCTGTGCCCTGAGTGGCTCTAGGAAATACATTTCACGTTCCACAGAGGTATGAATGCTAAGAAATATCCTCCTGGAAGGAAAGTAAGAGGTACACCAGTCTAGGTCTTTGGCGGAACACCTGCGCAGAGATTCTTGGAGCCAACAGGACACCCTAGTTAGTTTCCTTCATTCTATAAAAGGCCCTCTGAATATCCATTTCAAGCCAAATTACGAAACTTATGCCTTGTGTCCAAATCTACCTTTATGGTATTTTAAAATGAAAACGAGAATAATTCAGGGGAAAACGTTGTTTTTAAAAAGAAGAAAGAGTTGTCCAAAAGTTTTAGAGGAAGAAAACTCTCTAAAATGCATCAGACGGCGAGCCACACTCAAATTCTCACACGGCTGGCATTTAATCTACAGTGCCCGAAAAGGCCCCTCAAGAATGCCTCCAGATTCGGGTAGATTAGGGCTCCTGGACCTGCTGACCTGCTGACCTGCTGGACGTGCAAGAGCTCATAGCAGTTCCCCGTTTGACCTTGCAGCAATTTCCTGGGCAGGAAATCTGTCAAATCTGATGCAATAGCTCGGGAAAAGGCAAGCCCGAACCCCAAACCCCCACACCCCGACCCTCGCGAGCCGAGTCCAGTGTGGAGATCAGCGGAGGGGACCCTGGGGACCCGCTGTGCTCGAGGGCCACGCCGGGGGGCGCGCGTTCACGAGGCCAGAGCCTGGAGCAGCGCCCGGCATCGGACCCCATGGGCTTGACGAACGAGTTCCTTACAGCCCCGAGGGGCCCGTGCTGGCGCTCCCAGGGCTCCCGGGACCGGGAGCGCCACTTACCTCGACTGCTCTGCCAGGCGCGGCGGGGCGCGGGAAGGCAGCGGGACTCTGGCGGGGAAAGCGAAGTGCGGTGCAGACGGCCGCACCCGGGCTCCAGGTCGCTGCCCCGGGGAGGAAGTGCTGTCAGCCCTGCCCTTCCCACGCAGCGCGCAGACGTGTGGCGCTATCCGAGCTGCTTTGCTCCGAGGTGCAAGGAGGGCCCCTGGTTAGAGACAGTGGGACAGACAAGCATTCGCGTAAAGGACTCCGAGTTAGGGGCTGCTTTCTCCAACTCTTGGAGTCTGCGCCTGATTTTCTATCCCCCAGCCCACCCCTACTGCACAACAACTTTGAAGGGATTTTTTTTTTTTTTTTTTTTTTTAATTCTGGGAAACGTTGCGCCTTCCTCTCTCATCCCTCCCCTACCTGAGCCGCGCGCGCCCTTCTCTCAGGAGCGTCTCCTGGCGAATGGACCCATTTTGCAGCCTAGACGCGAGAGGGACTAAGGGACTTGGGACCAAGTGATGGTTCCACCAAAGACTGAGAGGCCGATTTATGTTGCAACGGTCTGCCTAAGTGTTTACTTCAGCACTTTCTGGGCTTCCTCTTTTGGGACGATTGTGCAAGGCTTCCCGGCCGCCTGCAGCCCGCCCTCGGGGGACGCGGTGCAGGGCTAGACTGGCAACACGCGCGTCCCGGCCCGGAGTTCAGCTGTCTCTCGGGTGGGAGTGGAGGAAGGGCACACTGGGCAGAGGCCCTTTCTCAGCCATCAGGTTGGTAACCTCACCCTCCTCCGTCCTCCCCACGTTTAAACACGCTCAGTTGGCGGGCCGGGGTGTAGAGGAATGGCACTATCATGCATTGCTCGTAGAAATCCAAAATGGTCTGAACCTCGTGGAAGAGAATTGAGCAGTATCTATTTAACTTATGTATGGATTCGCCTTTTGACCCCGTCATCCCACTTCCAAGAGTGTAAAAACGAAGATCTGCTGATGAAAATAAGTAACGCACACGGCACAGGGCACTCATGGACTCACTATTTGCAATAGCAAAGGACTGGCTGGAAATAGCACCTGTCAGTTGGCAGTGGAGTTTCCTGAGAGAAAGTTGCTGGAGAGATCTGAAAATACGGAAGTTAAAATCAGTTATGATTTGTAAATGCGGTTGAATAACCCTCCTCTTCTCCTTTACAGCTGTGTTTTGAAAGGCTTATATGTCGGGGAAGGTGGTGGAGATATAAAGAAAGAAATTAGACGCATGTGTTAATTAGGCAATTTCAAGTAGTTCTGTCATTTATTTAATGAGAAACTATTTCCTAAGCACCTACACTTCTAAGAACAATGAAAATAGAGGGAACAATTTCTGCTCTCATGCATGGTGTGTTCTATTTGGTAGAAAGCAGACAATAAACAAATTAATATTTAACATGTCAAGGAATGTAAGTGTTTTTGAGGAAAGTTAAAAGCTGAGGGACAGAGAGTGATGGGCATGGTGATGGAGTGGCTATATTAGGGTAAATAAACGATAAATAAATAAATAGAATATATAATTTCTCTTATGATTTTCTTGTAAGTTTCTTTTCTCTAGCTTTCTTTATTGTAAAAATACAGTATTTATTTAAATACATATAATATGTGTTAATTGACTGTTTATGTTATCAGTAAGGCTTCTGGTCAACAGTAGGCTATTCGTGGTTAAGTTTTGGGGGAGTCAAAATTATACATGAATTTTCAACTGTGCGGTAGTTTGGTACTCCTGAAACCTGGCATTGTTCTGTTACAGTAGGTAGCTAGTCAGGCATGAGCAGGGCAGGAGAGGGCTCCCCTCACCCCCTACCAGGAATGTCAGTTGACCATCAGGTGATGATCAAGCGGTTGTTATCTCTAAAATAATAATTGGACATAGCCAATTATTAGCCTTACTGATAACATAGTCGATTAACACATATTATGTTATATGTATTAAATACTGTATTTTCACAATAAAATAAGCTAGAGAAAAGAAACTATTATTAATAAAATCATAAGGAGAGAAAATATATTATTTATTTATCCTAATTAATATAGCACCAGGGAAAGGCAGTCTCCCAATAGGTAGAAACACCTGAAACTGGTGTTTCTGTCTGATAAGTGACACTTGAGCTAGATCTAAATGGCATGAGAGATTAATCCACATTGGGTTCTTAGATGGGAATATTCCAGGCCGAAGGAACAGCACATTCAAAGACCCTGAGTTAGGAGAGCACTTAAGATATTGGAAAAACACCAAGAAAGTTAGTACAGCTGAGCAGAGTGAGATGGGAGGGACAGATAGGAGATGGGATCAAAGAGGAAATGGTGCCCAGATTTTGTGTTATTTGGGAGCTGTGGAAGAGAATTTGATGTGAGTGAGATGGAAAGCCAGTGGAAGGTTCTGAGCAGAGTTGTAAGTGCCACATAGAATGTAAAATCAAACAATGAGAATGACTTTCCTGGGGCAGGGAAAGTGGTCAAGGATCAGATCACCTCTTTACAAAGTAACGAGAAGGGGCAGCCATTCAGAAACTTGGGAAAGGATTCTAAGAGAAGGAAGAGCAAGAAGAGGGGTTGAGATAGGAACACAGGAAGTTCAAAAGAAGGCAGGCCAGTGTGCCTGGAATGTTCTTAAAGAGTAGGGCAGCGATAGTGGATGGGGACAGGCAGGTAAGCAGGAACCAGAACAAGCAGAACCTTGTAGCCAGCGTTGAGAACTTCAGGTTTTATTCTAATTGCAATGGGGGGCTACTGGAATGTATTTAGTAACTGAGTGCAGGATTTGACTTAAGCAATAAGCCATCCTGCCAGTTGGTGATTGTTCGGAAAATCGATTGAAGCAAGAGAAGAGAGATTGCTCAGAGGCTGTGGTCATAGTCCAGATGAAAGATGATAGTAGCTTTATTAATATTCTAACAGTAGAGATGGTGAGAAGAGTTTGGAATCAAGATATAGTTTTCAAAATAAAACCAAGGCTTGGCACAGTTGCTCGTGCCTGTAATATCAGTGCTTTGGGAGGCCAAGATGGGAGGATTACTTGAGGCCATGAGTTCAAGACTAGCCTGGGCAATGTAGCAAGACCCTGTCTCTACAAAAATGGGTGAAAAAATTAGCTGGGCATGGTGGCTTATGCCTGTGGTTCCAGTTGCTTGGGAGACTGAGGCAGGAGGATTGCTTGAGCCCAGGAGTTCAAATCTGCAGTGAGCTATGATGATGCCACTATACTCCAGCCTGGGCAACAGAGCAAGACTATTTTAAAAAAACAAAACAAAACAAAACAAAAAAAACACCTAGCACAGTAGAACCCATAGCTTTTGCTGATGAGTGGGCTGGGAAATGGGGTGGGAGTAAGGGAGTGGCAGAGGGATTGGAAACTGAATGGAAACTGGTATGATTGGAGTTATGGAAGGTCTGGTTAGCGGTAAGGTCAGTAGGGGCAAACCATGTAGGGTCATGTGGAGTACGTCAAGAATTATTTTCTCATCCTAAGAGCAATGAGAATATATTAAATAATATTTTAAGCTGGCAAATGATGGGATTTATGCTTCAGGAAAATCACTCTGGCTATAATTTGGGGAACTGATCAGCTGAAGAAAAGAATGGATGCAGGAAGACTTCTGAGCTAAGTTCGGAAAGAAAATACAATTGGCCTTTGAGCTACTAGCAGCAGAATATATCTGAGACATGGCACCAGAGTATGTTAGCTTTGGTGAAACCATATGGGTCTGTAGCGACCTGATTTCTTGCCTCCTCAAAAGCAAGAATTCAACTGAGGGGCATAAGGCAACTGAAGAGATTGAGGCAAGCTTTAGAGCAGGAGTGAAAGTTTATTAGAAAACTTTAGAGCAGTAACAAAAGAAAGTAAAGTACCCTTGGAAGAGGGCCAAGCGGGTGACTTGAGAGAAGCACGCTGTTTGACTTTTGACTTGGGGCGTTACACACTGACATGCTTCAGGGTCTTGTGTTCCTCCTCCCGATTATTCCCATGGGGTGGGCTGTCCACGTAAGCAGTGGCCTGCCAGCACTTGGGAGATGAGCATGCGCAGTGTGTTTACTGGAGTTGTATGCATGCTCACTTGACATGTTCTTCCCTTACCAGTCAAATGTTCCTGGAAGGTCATGTGCCAGTTAAACTCCACCATTTTACCTCTTAGTGCACATGCTTGAGCCCACTCGCCCAACTCCTGAGATCTCATCCAGAAGATGCTGATCACCAGTTTCAGGTGTTTCTATCTATCGGGAGACTGCCTTTCCCTGGTGCCGTCTGCGATCAATTATTATTTTAGAGAGACAGTTAACAATCCCCTGACCATCACCTCATAGTCGCCTGACATTCCTGGTAGGGGGTGAGGGGAGCCCTCTCCTACCCTGCTCATGCCTGACTAGCTACCTACTGTAAGAGAACAATGCTAGGTTTTAGGGGTACCAAAGTGCTGCACAGTTGAAAATCCATGTAAAACTTTTGACTCCCCCAAAACTTAATTACCAATTGCCTACTGTTGACCAGAAGCCTTACTGATAACATACAGTCGACTAACACATATCATATGTATTAAGTACTGTATTTTTACAATAAAGTAAGCTAGAGAAACTGTTATTAACAAAATCATAAGAGAAAATAGATTTTCTATTTATTTATTTTTTATTTGTTTTCAGAGTCAGTCTCACTCTTTTCCTGGACTAGAGCGCAGCGGTGAGATCGTAGCTCCTTGTAACCTCAAACTCCAGGGCTCAAGGGATCCTCCTGCCTCAGCCTCCTGAGCAGCTGGGACTATAGGCATGCACCATCATGTCCAGTTAATTTAATTTAATTTAATTTTAAATAATTTTTTTGTAAGATGAGGTCTTGCTGTGTTTCCCAGGCTTGTCTCAAATTCCCAGCCTCAAGCGATCATCCTGCCTCAGTCTCCCAAAGTGCTGGGATTACAGGCATGAACCACTGTGACTGACCTCATATTTACTATTTATTTAGTGAAAGTGGATCATCATAAAGGTCTTCATCCTCATCTTCTTCATGTTACTCAACTTTAGGAGGAGGAAGAGGAGGGGTTGATCTTGCTGTTTCAGGGGTGGCAGAAGCAGAAGGAAATCCAAGTATAAATGGACCCATGCAGTTCAAACCCATGTTGTTCAAGGATCAACTGTATAATGGTTTTGACTAGGTTGGCAGCAGTGGAAATGGGAAGAAATGGGTGAACCTGAGAGATATTTAGAAGGTAGTTGGCCAGAGATTAAGAGGACTGGATATAGGCAGAGGGAGAAGAGTGTGGGAGGCAAGGATGACTCCTAAGAATCAGGTTTATGTGATGGTGGCTGACAGTCCCATCATCAAGATGGGGAACTCTGGAAGAGTAGCATTTGGGCAGGGGAAGATAGTGAGTTTTATTGCTTGCAAGTTGAATTTGACAAATCTTTAGGACATCCAAGGGGAGACTTCAAGTAGAGAATTGTATATAAGAATCCTTTGCCCAGAGAAGTGTGGTTCAGAGTTAGAGATATACATTTTAAGTAATCATCATATAGGTGGCGATTTATGAGTTTGCATAGAGAGACGATGGTGTGGGACGGAACAGAGGCCTCAGGCTAAGCCTTAAGGAACTCTACTGTCCAAAGCAAAGGACACAGAGCCCACAAAGAACACAGAGGGAAGAGCGTTAAAGGGGTGGATGGAAAACCAGGGGAAAGTGCTGTGGAAGCCACAGTGTGGGAGGACGTGGTCAGCCATATCCAAAGATGTTGCAAGGACAAGTCGGACAAGACTGCAACATGGTAATTGGCTTTAGCAATGTTAGTGACCTCAGAAACCAATTGTAATAGCGTGATGGGGCTGGAGGCCAAAGTGGGTTGAGGAGTGAATAGGGTGTGAAGAAATGAAGATGGTGAGCAAAGCAACACTTGTCAATAGTTTGCCTATTGTATTGATCTGTTCTCACACTGCTAATAAAGACATACCTGAGACTGGGTAATTTATAAAGAAAGGAAGTTTAATTGACTCACAGTTCATCATGGCAAGGGAGCCCTCACAATCATGGTGGAAGGGAAATGAGGAGCAAAGTCACGTCTTACATGGCAGCAAGCAAGAGAGCATGTGCAGAGTAACTCCCATTTATAGAACCATCAGATCTCATGACACTTATTCACTATCATGAGAACAGTATGGAAGAAATGGTTGCCATTATTCAGTTATCTCCACCTGGACCTGCCCTTGACACGTGTAGATTATTACAATTCAAGGTGAGATTTGGGTGGGGACACAGCCAAACCATACCACCTATGAAGAGGGGAAAGGGGACAGGGAGGCAGTGGTTGGGGGATATGAAATTGAGGAAGATTTTATTTATTTACTTACTTTATTTTTATTTTATTTTATTTTATTTTATTTTATTTTATTTTATTTTTAGAGATAGGGGGTCTTGCTCTGTTGACCAGGCTGGAGTGCAGTGGTACGATCACAGCTCACTGCAGCTTCTAAGTCCTGGGCTCAAGCGATCGTCTCACCTCAGTATCCCAAAGTGCTGGGATTATAGGCATGAGCCCCACTGTACCCAGCCGTTTATGTATTTTTTAAAATGATTTTCAAACAGGAAGAATTGAGATGAGAGTGAGGAGTTGACATTAACAAGAGAGTAGAAATAATTGATGGTGAAAAGTTTTCAAGATGGAGGAAGTGGGTTGAGTCCAAATGTAGGTAAATGAATGGTCCCCCAGATAAGAGAAAGGAGACCTCCTTCATTTTACTGGAAAGGCAGAAGGGTGGGTTTGGAGTAGATAAGGATTTTCTTTCATATGGCTGTAAGATAAGGAAATTCTAATCTAAAGCCTCTGTTTTCCCTGTGAGAAGCAGGGTCATCTGCTGAGAGTGAACTATGAGGTAGGCCAGGCATGAATTTGGGGAGATGGAGAAAGTTTGATAAGGTCATTGCAGAGAATGGGAGAGAGAGATGATCAGAAACATGGGATTTCCAGGCAGACTGCGGCTCCGTTTGAAACTGGCGATCATGAATTAAGGTGGAAGCCATCTGCTCGGTTGTGCCTCTCTCCTGCAGGGCTAGGTTTGGAGAAAGTGTGGCCGCCACGGGAGTGGCCAAACAAACCAGATGGAAGGATGGGAAATTGTGGTCAGAAGGTAGGCAGGGTGAACTTGCTTCTGGAGGTATTGAGATAATGGGTGCTGACGTAGTCCAGGGGTGACCGTGGGCCTGCGTGGCTGAGATGACCAAGGAAATGAGAGGCTAAGGGGCTATGTGCATAATCCCAGCTAACTGTTTAAGTCAGTCAGTATTGGGGTGGCCACATCATTTATTATCTCAAGACTGGGACACTTTTGAGAGTACCAAATCTCCAACTGGATAGGAAGCTAAGAAACAGTTGTGGGCCACGTGCAGTGGCTCACACCTGTAATCCCAGCACTTTGGGAGTTCAAGGCAGGAGGATCGCTTGAGTCCAGGAGTTTGAGACCAGCCTGGACAACACAACAAGACTATCTCTACACAAAATAAGAAATTAGCTGGGTGTGGTGTGTGTGCCTGTAGTCCCAGCTACTCATGAGGTTGAGGTGGGAGGATGGCTTCAGCAGCCTGGAAGTCTGAGTCTGCAGTGAGCTGTGATCATGCCACTGTAGTCACCCTAGGTGACAGAGCAAGACCCTGTCAAGAAAAAAAAAAAAAAGACAGAAACAGGTATAATTCATGACTGTCTCAGGCAAACAGAATGATGACAGGATTTAAGGTCATCTTAAAGGGTGACAGGGAGTCGCGTGTCAGGGTTTTGAAATAAGAAAGCAGAACTGGATTGTTTAGTTAAGTGGCATGAGCCTCAAAAGGGAAAGCTTTTTTCGTTTGCTTTTAGTTTTGTTTTTAATAAAAAGATTAGTCAATTATGATTTGCAAGTAGCAGTGAGGAACATGGAGAACAACAAACTCACCTTCCAAACTTAAGGTGGTTGGAATTTAAGAGAATATACCACTTTGTTTTGAGAAAGCTTCAGTGGAAATGGTGTCCTCAGGGCACAGTTAAAGCCTGAGGTTAGCAGAACACTCCAGAAATAGCTTCAAGATACAGGAGTGGCAAGAAAGAGTTTGGGAGGTGGGGAAGAGAATGACCCATGGGGCCATGAACACAGATGAAGAGCCCATCATGAAGATGAGGGTGTGGGGGAAAAACCCCCAGGTGACTTTCTCTTTGGAGAGTGACCAATGAAAACAGACTTCAGTCAGACGCAGTGACTCACATCTGTGATCCCAGCACTGTGAGAGGCTGAGACAGCCAGATTACTTGAGGTCTGGAGTTTGAGACCAGCTTTGCCAACATGGTGAAATCCCATCTCTACTAAAAATACAAAAATTAGCGTGGTGGTGCATGCCTGTAATCACAGCTACTCAGGAGGTTGAGGCAGGAGAATCTCTTGAGCCCAGGAGGCGGAGGTTGCAATGAGCTGAGATTGCATCACTGCACTCCAGCCTGGGTGACAGAGCAAGACTCTGTCTCAAGAAAATAAAAGCAGAATTCCTTAGGTATCTTGGAAGAAGATGGCTAGTGGCTAAAAGATGTGTGCTATGGAACTGTAAAGAAACTCAGTCTACATTGAGTTGGAATTTGACTGTGTCTCACTACCTCATTCTGTTGGCAAGACCATCAAATCCAACATGTATTCTGGTAAATCTCTTCCTGGCCTGATAACATTCACCTTCCGTAAGGGGACCTGGGTTGACTTGAAATCAGAATCCTGCTACCTTTTTCTTTTTCTTTCTTCTTCTTCTTCTTCTTCTTCTTCTTCTTCTTTTTTTTTTTTTTAACAGATACTTTTTCTTTAGTTTAGCATTTTATAAAGCTTTGTCCATTTATTTTATTTGACTTGACCTCAATTGTAGCTGATATTAGTTTCTGATTTAACTATCTAGCTTAGTTTTAAAAATCTAACTTGTATGCCATCTGGAGTAGACTGTATTTCCCAAAGATAGCCGTGGCCACATCTTCCTTTCCCATTAAGAGGTAAGATCTATTTCTCTCCCTCTCCCTTGAATGTACTTTGACTGATAGAGTAGAGTAGAAGTGACGGTGAACATAGCACTTAAATCCTGCCTCTTCTGGCCTTGAGCAGTCATGAAGAAGTCCTGACTACTACGTTGGCAATGAAGCCACATGATGGGGCATGGAGGCATCAGATGTGAAGTGAAGACACCATTTTCAACACCCAGCCCCAGGAAGACTTCAGATGATTCCAGTGCTAGCTGTTCTCTAAATACAACTGCATGAGAGACCAAGGGAGAACCATCCCGCTGAGCCTCATATCCCTGAGAAATGATGATAAATGGCTGTCTTAAGCCTCTAAGTCAATGGTCCCCCAGGGACTGGGTTCATGGAAGACAATTTTTCCAGATTGGTGGGGGGTAGGGGGGATGGTTTCAGGATGATTCAAGTGCGTTACATTTATTGTGCACTTTATTATTATTACATTGTAATGTATAATGAAATAATTATACAACTCGCCATAATGTTGAATCAGTGGAAGCTCTGGGCTTGTTTTCCTGCAACTAGATGGTCCCTCCTGGGGGTGTTGGGAGACAGTGACAGATCATCAGGCATTAGATTCTCATTAGGAGCTCACAACCTAGATCCCTTGCATGCACAGTTCACAATAGCGTTTGTGCTCCTATGAGAATCTAATGCTGCTGCTGATCTGACAGGAGTCAGCGCTCAGGCAGTAATGCAAGTGATATGGTTTGGCTGTGTCCCCATCCAAATTTCATCTTGAATTGTAGCTCCTATAATCCCCACATGTCATGGGAAGGACCTGGTAGGAGGTAACTGAATCATGCAGGTGGGTTTTTCCCATGCTGTTCTCATGATAGTGAATAAGTCTCACGAGATCTGATGGTTTTATAAAGAGCAGTTCCCCTGCACGTGCTCTCTTGCCTGCCACCATGTAAGATGTGCCTTTGCTCCTTCTTCACCTTCTACCATGATTGCAAGGCTTCCCCAGCCACGTGGAATCATGAGTCCATTAAACCTCTTTTTCTTTATAAATTACCCTGTCTCGGGTATTTCTTAATGGCACTATGAAAATGGACTAATACAGTGAGTGATGGGGGGCAGCTGTAAATACAGATGAAGCTTCACTCGTTTATCCACTGCTCACCTCCTGCTGTGTGGCCTGGTTCCTAAGAGGCCACGGACAGGTACCAGTTCGTGGCCTGTGGCTTGGGGACCCCTGCTCTAAGTGTTGGTTTCTTCACAGAAGTAGACACCCAAGACACCATCTTGGGTATTTGTGCGTCTCACTTTTTCTGTCACAGTCAAGTTTCAATGCTTTAAATTTTTAAATATTATAAACTGGCAATAAAAAATAACTCTGCTCATGATTTCTATTTTAACCACATCAGGGATATATAATTAGTATATTTTTACTAATTACATGTTTTACATATAGTGAATATATTTTCTCTTGCCTGTTAACAAGATCCTCCCTCTACCTGCCTCCTTACCTGCTACTTGTCCCTGACCTTTGTTTGAAGGCAACTCTTTTTTCTCTCACACACTCCAGAGGTAGTCAGCGGGAGGAGAACCAGAAAGGAAAGGATGAAGACCAGCAGCAGGATGAGAGGAGTGGAGAAGACATGAGAGAGTTCAAGATGGCTTAGGAGAGAATCTTTGATGGGGAGCTAAGAGCAAGGCGAGGAGAAAAGAGTTTGAGGGAAACTGCAGGATATGAGACGGGTGGAGGTGAGAAGAAAGGGAGGAAGGGGGTTTTAAGAAGTATGGACTTGGTCTAAAATTAAATTGGCTGCTGGTTTCTTTGCACTGACAGTGCACAGGGGCTGTGCCCATGGGAGGGGGCCCAGTGTTAGTCAGGGTACTAAATAAGCATTAAATTCGTGAAACTCTGAGATAAACATTTGGTGCTTGAACAAGGCAGGGGTTAGGTGAACCGACCTCTGTGCAGTTGAAAATTCCACACGTAACTTTTAACTCCCCCAAATCTCCACTGCTAACAGCCTACTGTTGATCAGAAGCCTTACCGATAACATAAAAAGTTAATTAACACATATTTTGTATGTTATATGTATGACATACCGTATTCTTACAATAAAGTAAGCTAGGGAAAGGAAAATGTTAAGAAAATCATAAGGAAGAGAAAATACATTTACATGACTTAGCTACTCCACCCATCCCTATATGCACAAATATTCTAACTTTTGGAAATTATATTTTCTGAATGTTTGCCACCATTTCAATAAAATCATATCTGCTCTTGAAAAAAATGTTAATAAAATAATATCAGCCCTAGAAGCTGATTATCCAACCTTTATTAGGTTCATTAAGTGGAAGTGGACCATCATAAAGGTCTTCATCCTCATCATCCTCACGTTGAGCAGGCTGAGGAGGAGGAAGAGGTCTTGTTGTTTCAGGGGTGGCAGAGGCAGAAGAAAATTCATGTATAAGGCCAGGTGCAGTGGCTCACACCTGTAATCCCAGCACTTTGGGAAGCTGTGGCAGGTGGATCACGAGGTCAAGAGATCGAGACCATTCTGGCCAACATGGTGAAACCCCGTCTCTACTAAAAACACAAAAAGTAGCCGGGTAGGGTGGCGGGCGCCTGTAGTCCCAGCTACTCGGGAGGCTGAGGCAGAAGAACAGTGTGAACCTGGGAGGCGGAGCTTGCAGTGAGCTGAGATCGCACCACGGAACTCCAGCCTGGGTGACACAGCGAGACTCGTCTCGGAAAGAAAAGAAAAGAAAAGAAAAAGAAAAGAAAAGAAAAGAAAAGAAAAGAAAATGCACTTGTAAATGGACCCATGCAGTTCGAAGGCATGTTGTTCAAGGGTCAACTGTATATGCATACACTGTCTCTCCCTAGAGCATGTGTCTGTAAACCAGTTATCATGACTACCTAGTATAATTGATTAAAAGTACAAAACACATGGGGATTGTTTGATTTGCAAGGATCAAAATCCGTTCAAACGGGCTCAAGCCAAAAGGGAAGTTATTGGAGAGAAGCTCTGATAGCTCATGGAACAGCAGGAAGGATAGCCAGGTCTTGAGGGACAAGACCAAGAACTCCAGGACCCCCAGGGAGTCTCTCCATCTCTCTTTCTTTGTGTGCTTACATGATTGATATCTAATATTCTCTAATATTCTCTGCCCAACCTTTTTATCCTTTTTCTGCGGATCAGCTTTCTCTGGTCTACCACAGCCATTGCCCTGGATCAGGTTTCCTGGACTCCAGACTTGTGGAGATGGAGCTGGTACAGAAAGTTCCCTAGGAGAGCTTTCAGGAAAAATACCTGTAAAGTAGGGCAGGAAGAAGGATTGGATCCTGGGAGAAATTAAACTATGGTGCAGCAGCAACGGAGTCCCCAGCCAATTCTTCAGGGAGTTCTAGGCCAGACCTTTTAGCTGCTCCCGTTGACCAGCCATTGGATGCTGGCTGTCCCTGGGTAGAGGGACATATCTTTAGACAAAGTGAATCCCTTTGGTCAAGGGTGATTTCTGGGGAGAATCTCTGCTATGAATAGTCAGTAGCTAGCATCCTTGCAAGGGGGATGATGAGCCCTGGGTTCATCATTCAGCTGCCCAGCCCAGCTTGACCTCATGTCTCATCTCAAACACCAACTGAGACTGAAGGGAGTCCCTGTGTTCCACTTCCAAATTCCTATGAGCATCTCACTGGATTAGGTGTCTTTTTCCTGTTCTGATAAGCTCTGGCCCTGGAAGTCAGGTCACGAGACACATTACCCACTGGGTATTAACTAACACATTTGCTAATAATCAATTAGCAAAAACAATTTGTCTTTGATGATAAATGCAGATTTGTCTTTTAATAATAAATGCAAGTCAGCAAAGGTTGGATAATCAGTTTTTAGGGCAGATATTACTTTATTAACATTTTTCGTTCAAGAGCAGCTATGACTTTATTGAAATAGTGGCAAACATTGAAATGGTGGCAAACATTCAGAAAAATATGATTTTGAAAAGTCAGATAGGTGGGGTGATAACTCATGTAAAAACAAGCAAGCCCACATTTATCCAAAAGACAAGTGAATACTTATATTTATTATTTATTAATTTATTTATTTATTTTGAGACAGAGTCTTGCTCTGTCACCCAGGCTGGAATTCAGTAGCATGATCTCGGTTCACAGCAACCTCCGCCTCTCAAGTTCAAGCGATTCTCAGGCCTCAACCTCCCGTGTAGCTGGGATTACAGGCACACTACCACACCTGGCTAATTTTTGTATTTTTAGTAGAGATGAGGTTTTGCCATGTTGGCCAGGCTGGTCTTGAACTCCTGACCTCAAGTCATCTGCCTCCCTTGGCCTGCCAAAGTGCTGGGATTACGAAGTGCTGGGATCCCAAAGTGGCGTGAGTCACTGGGCCTGGCCAATATTTACCTTCTAACAGCATATTTTACCCTTTTGTTTACTACATCTTTAGTTTTGCCTTTTCCGGAATGTCACGGAGTTGGAATCATGCAGCATGTAACCATTTCAGACTGGCTTAATTCACTTAGCAATGTGCATTGAGGATTTATTCACGTCTTTGTGTGGCTTGATAGCTCATTCCTTTTTACTACTGAATAATATTTGATTATATAAATACATTGTAGTTAGTTTATCCATTCATCTATAGAAAGCCAGAAAAGGGGTCTCGAGCTAGACTCCAGGACAGGGTTCTTCGATCTTGCACAAAAAGGAATTCAAGGCAAGTTGCAGAATGCAGTGAGAAGAGTTGGTTTATTGAAAGCTACTCAGATACAGAGTAGGGTGTCTCAGAAAGCAAACAGAAGAATGTACCATCTTTGAGATTTTTCTTATGTAGAGGTCTTGTCTATGACAAGACTAAACTAAGCTGTGCCTATGTGTGGGTGGGTTGACAGCATGACAGAATTTATTATTTGACTGATTGAAAGAAAACTATCTTGACAGTTTAGTGTGTAAGTACATCAAAGCATAACTATAGTTATCTTGAAAGCATATCTCGTTACGGCTATTGGAACATCTGGACTTTCTGTTGCTGTAGGAGTTTGTTCTTGCAGGCATTACCAAGGTACCTCCTTAGCTTTGTAAGTGACTGGTAAGCAATGCTAGTTTTAAGATGAAGGAGATTTTAAAATGGTGTCATCCTCCTAGTTTTAAGATGGAGGTGATTTTAAAATGGTGTTGGCCAGGAGCTGTGGCTCATGCCTGTAATCCCAGCACTTTGGGAGGCTGAGGCGGGTGGATCACGAGGTCAGGAGTTAGAGACCAGCCTGAACAACATGGTGAAACCCCGTCTGTACTGAAAATACAAAAATTAGCCTGGTGTGGTGGTGCGTGCCTATAATCCCAGCTACTCAGGAGGCTGAGGCAGGAGAATCGCTTGAACCCAGGAGGTGGAGGTTGCAGTAAGCCAAGATCGTGCACCATTGCACTCCAGCCTGGGCGACTCTTTCTGAAAAAGAAAAGAAAAGGTGTCATCCTAGGCTCCTGCTTCCCTAACAGAAATACATCTTGGTTACTCCCAGCTTTTGGTCATTATGAATAAAACTGCTATAAGAAATCACACGCAGGATTTTGTGTGGACGTAAGTTTTCAAATCAGCTGGGTAAATTCCTAGGAGTGTGATTGCTGGATTGTTATATGTAAAATGTTTATTTAGAAACAGAATGCTTGTTCCCTGGTGCTGCAAATATGTAGCACTTTAACATAAATTTAATTCTCTCAGCAAGGCCAATTTTACTTTCTGCAGAAAGGGTGCTCATCGCAGATTAACAATGGCTACAGCACACCTGAACAAACAAAGGAAGTGATTTTTATCCCTGATGCAGTTTGTCCCTGCTACTGTGTCCTGCCTCCATTGGCTGGAGCCAGACCTCACAATCTAAGCTAAAACCTGATTGGTTAACAGTTTAAAACTTTTCTAAATAGGTGAAAGTAATGGAAAGACAAAGGAAAAGAGGAAGTTGCTTATGTCAAAAAAGGAAGGGGCATAGGCTGCAAGCTAGAACATACCTGTGAGCGTGTCCAGCACAAATATCTTGGTTAAGGTACAAGGACATAGAACGTACTACATGCCTGTGAGCATGTTTAACAGCTACATAGGATAGGCTTAACAAAGAGTTATTAGCACAAAGCAAGGAGGCCTGAAGGAAGTTAGTTTTTAAAAGAAACTATTATTTTTAACTCTTATGATTTATTCTTTAACAAGAAGGGAAACTTTGAAGAGGAACTTTTACTTTCTACATGGATCATATAAGAAGACTATGGTTAGTTTTGTAAGAAGCTGCCAAACTGTCTTCCCAAGTGGCTGTACCATTTTGCATCCCCAGCAACAATAAATGAGAGCTCCTGTTGCTCTGTGCTGTTACCAGCAATTGCTGTTGTGGCTTTTTTCAGATTTAAGCCATTCTAATGGGTGTGCAGTGGTATCTCATTGTTGCTTTAATTTGCATTTCCCTAATGACAAATGATATTGAGCATCTCTTCTTGTGCTTAATTGCTATCTGTAGATCTTTCGCCCATTTTTACTTGGCTTTATTGTATTATTGATGAGTTTGTAAGAGTTCTTTGGATATTTTGAGATGACTGGATTTTTGCTATTTGATTCCTGCTTACTTAGAATTAACCCTGCAAGGCCTGAAAAGCTTCTTCTCCCACCCTCATTTCCTTTCACACAGTGGTGGCAAATGGCAGCTACCATCAGTTAGCTTTTGTATGAAAGACCAGATTTGGTAAAAGGTGGTTTAGGGCTGTAAAACGTGTGAAAAGGCAGGCTATAACATCTTTACTTAAAATACCTCCTCTATTAAAGGGACCATTGGTTTCATCCAGTGTGGTTCTCAACTCTGGGTGCACATTAGGACCACCGGGGTAACTATTAAAAATACTGATGTCCTAGCCAATATCTTAAAATTTTTTATTTATAATTTTTTCTTTTTTAGAGATAGAGTCTTGTTCTGTTACCTAGGGTAGAGTGCAGTGGCACCGTCATAGCTCACTGCAGCCTTGAACTCCTGAGCTCAAGCAATATTCCTGCCTCAGCCTCCTGACCACCAGGTCTGGCTTATTTTACTTTATTTTATTATTTTATTTTTTGTAGAGATGGAATTTTCCCTATGTTGCCGAGGCTGGTCTCAAACTCCTGGCCTCAAGTGATCCTGCTACTTCAGTCTCCCAAAGTGCTGGGATTAGAGGTGCAAGTCACATCACCCAGCCCAATATCTTAAAATAATTGTTGATATCAATACTTCAACATCAACTAAAACCATATTAGACACTGCTACATATCCACTTAAATGGCTACAATAAAAATCATTGATCAAGTCAGGTGTGGTGATGTGTACCTGTGGTCCTACCTGCTCAGGAGGCTGAGGTAAGAGAATTCCTTGAGCCCAGGAGTTTGAGACCAGCCTGGGCAACATAGCAAACACAGCAAGACCCTGTCTAATTAAAAAAATATTGATCACACAAAGTGTTGTAAAAGGATATGGAGGAACTGGAACTCTCATCCAGGCTGGTGGGAATGGAAATGGTGCAACTTCAGAACACAGTTTAGCAGTTTATTAAAAAGTTGAACATACACCCAGTATATGACCTAGCCATTCCAATTCTAGGTATCTATCCGAGAGAAAGAAAAACACACATTGACACAAAGACTTGTACGTGAATGTTCATGGCAGCATTATTTGTAAGAGCCCTAAATTGGAATCAACCCAAGTGTTCATCAATAGGTAAATGGATGAACAAAGTGTGTGATATTCATATGGTGAAATACTACTCTGCAATAATAAGAAGTAAACTTCTGATACAACGTGGATGAATCTCAAAATAATTAGACTGCTTGAAAAAAGCCAGTTCGTAAGAGGATCATGTGCGATTTTATATAAATTACACATGCGTGACATAAATATGTGATCACATTTATATAAAATTTTTGAAAATTTAAACTAATCTATAGTAACAGAAAGCACTGGGAAGGGGAGAGATGAGGGGAAAAAAAAGGATGACAAAGGGCCACAAGAGGACTTAGAAGTAATGAACATGTTCATTATCTCATTTTTTGTGATGGTTTCCAGGGATCTTGATATCAAGACTTCAACATCAGCTAAAACCATATCAGGCACTACTGCATATCCACTTGAATGGCTACAATAAAAAACATTGATCAAGTCAGGTGTGGTGATGTGTACCTGTGGTCCCACCTGCTCAGGTGTACATATGTCAAAACTGACCAAACCGGACACTTTTCATATGTGCAGTTTACTAAATGTCAATTGGACCTCAATAAAACTGTGAAATATATTTTTGTACCTTGACCTGTTATCCAATTCATGCTGTCAAAAAAATCTAATGTTTTAAATCTATAAGCTAAATTTTAGTTACAATCTTATTTATCAACAATAAGGGAGAATTTAAAAATCTGCAATATCACTTCATGTTCTCACATAAAAGTGGGATGGAACATTGGGTACACATGATTATAAAGATGGGAATGAAAGATTCTGGGCACTGCAGGAGTAGGGAGGGAAGGGGGAAAAGGGTTGAAAAACTATCTATTGGGTACTGTGCTCACTGTCTGGGTGACAGGTTCGACTGGACTCCAAGCCTCAGCATCATATAATATACCTTTGTAGCAATTCTGCACATATATCCCTGGAATCTAAAATAAAAGGTGAAAAAGAAAAAACTCTTTAATATTACTATTTTTCACACATATTCATAAATAGAGAAGAATCTACAGTATAGATTAATTAATTTAATTTAATTTAATTTTTGAGACAGGGTCTTGCTCTGTTGCCCAGGCTGGAGTGCAGTAGTGCAAACGTAACTCACTTAAATCCCCTACCTCCTGGGCTCAAGTGCTTCTCCTGCCTCAGCCTTGCAAGTACCTGGGATCACAGGTGTGTACCACCTTGCCTGGTTAATTTTTTATTTTTTTGTAGAAATGGGATCTTGTTATATTGCCCAGGCTGGTACCAAACTTCTGGCCTCAAGCGATCCACCCCCCTCAGCCTCCCGAAGTGTTGGGATTATAGCTATGAGCCACTGCACTGGCCTAGACTTTTTATAACTTAACATTTTGTTGTTGAAAGCCTTGATCTGAAATATAAATCAAAGAGAGAGAAAAAGAGTGAGAAGTCAAAACTGTATTGGAAGAAATGTGAAATCAAATACTATGAATTTTCTGGAAGTTCAGTCCAATACCGTAGGCTACAAAAGGCAGTGGGATGTTGTGGAGACTTGCTGCCTTATACCTACTGTAGGAGGGTGTTGAAGTAATCATACATGCTTTACTACAGCAAAGAGGTTTTTGTATCGGAACTGAATACAACGAAAAAGCAGAAGATTTAAGAAATGCTAATGTTACCTATTTAAAAAGTTTAGAACACAAGTTTTATTAGAGGGCTTTTTCATCCAACTTAAAGTACCTGTATTGTCTTCTTTGCTAGATCTCTACGACTTCTGGTAACAGAGGCCAAAACATACAAACTCCTCAGACTGTCTAGTGAAACTCCATCAATAATAGGAGAGTTCCTACCAGTTCCAATTTAAATACTTTTCTGTATGTGTGTATGTCAAGATTGTCATAGTTTGATTAACGTAAGAAAGAAATGTGCATGAGAATGTATTGCAATGCTGCAATACTGACCCTGTTTCATATTTCATTTATTTGTTTATTTATTTATCTAATGAAATGGGGGTCTCACCAAGCTGCCCGAGCTATTCTTGAATGTCTGGACTCAAACAATCCTCCTGCCTCAGCCTCCTGACTATTAGGTCTGTTCACTAATTTAGAACCTCAAATTAATATTTGATAGCTTTTAATGGGGACCGAGTCATTTTCAAATGTTGGCCACAAACACTGTCGAGTTGGATACAAGTCAATACAAACTATTTCCCTAAGGCACTTAATGTTATCAGCAGGTCTTATTCAATTAAAGTGTTTAAATTATGATTTTCATTACCTTAAACTATTTTACTTATCTTTCTTAGAAATGAAAGAAAACTAGTTTGAGAAAATTCCTGCATTTTAAAAGAAATCTCTATATCAGCCAGACATGGTGGCTCACACCTGTAATCCCAGTACTTTGGGAGGCTGAGGTGGGTGGATCACCTGAGGTCAGGAGTTTGAGACCCACCTGGCCAACATGGCAAAACCCCATCTCTACTAAAAATACAAAAATTAGCTGGGCTTAGTGGCACACACTTGTAATCCCAGCTACTGGGCAGGCTAAGGCAGGAGAATCGCTTGAACCCAGAAAGTGGAGGTTGTAGTGAGCCAAGATCATGCCACTGCACTCCAGGCTGGATAACAGAGCAAGGCTCCATCTGAACAAAATAAAAAAAATAAATAATAAATAAATAAAATGAAATAAATTTCTATTTCAATGAGAGGCTTGTAGAAGAAGATATTAGTAGATTTGTGTTGCAACTTTATGATATAATAGTTTGGCTCTGCATGTAACAGTAACTATTATTGATTATTATTTATTTTCCTTCTGTGAACATTAACTTTATGAATTATGATTTTTTCATTTTTACAAAAAATCTATTCTTAATAGAAGATTTTAAGTTTTAATTTACATACTGAGAAATGCGTCTTTTTTAAGTGTACAATTTACTGAAGGTTTTTCCCCTTTGATGATGTTTTTAATTTTGATGAAGTTCAATTTATCAATTTGTTCTTTTATGGTTGTTTTTTGTGTGTGTCCTACCTATGAAATCTTTGCTGACTCCAGGATCACAAAGATTTTCTTTTGTTTTCTTCTAGAAGTTTTATAGTTTTAGCTATAGTTTAAATTTATGCCTAAGATCAATCCTGAATTATTTTTATGAGTGGTGTGAGGTAGAGGTTGAGATTCAATCTATTTTCATGCATTTATTCAGTTGTCCAAGCATCATTTGTTGAAAGGATTTCTCTGGTTTAGCAGTGCTGTGGCTTCGGTGAGTTGGTCTAATTCTAGAGTTCAGTGATAGAAAGCCCAGCTGGCTCTCACACAAAGCTACACACCCCACCTCTAGTCTAGCTTTTATGATTAAGAAGGTGATATTTTGGCTTCCAATAATCATTCACTTGTCTTTTGTTCAATATATTCAGAACTCAGGTGGGGATGCGAGATGCTACTTACAACCCCTTCCATGAAGGGGTCCGGGTTCAAAGCCAGAGGCTAACTAGTTAACAGGTCCAGGCTCCACGATGTTTCTGATGCCTTCTTCCTCCTTGGGTTGTTAAGTCACATACAGGCCACAGCTCTACGTAGTGTTTGGTTGAAGCACTTTTTTCCCCTTCATCTTCTTTTCATTGGAAAATGTTCTTGTTAACAGATAAGTTTTAAAAATAATAGACTACAATTCTCATACAAATATAAAATCCATGCTCATCAAAGATTTTATTTGATTCATTAACTAATGAGGGAACGAGAAAGATGTTACAGTTGTTTCAAAGAAGCACATGTTTATATGCAATAAAGAAATGTTGAAATGAATTTACAAACAGATAAAAAAAACTGGTTTATCTCCAATACCATAATCCATTACATTTCACCTGACACAAGTCAATTGCATTTTTGTGAGCAAGAATCATTTGCACTATTACTGTTTTTTTAGAATTTACTGTCTTTGAGAGGTGCAAAGCCTCTCAAAGATAGTGAAAGATGGAGATAACCAGGATGGTAAACCTCGACAGGACACCCACTAATCTTTTTTATCCATTTCGAAGTCTTTTGTAATTTTTCCTGACACTTTCTACCCTCACCCAGCTTCACATGATGAGCCTAGTCCTGTTCTCTGCTACAAGAAGTCTAGCCAGCTACAGTTACATTTACTTAGTTTTATTTAATTGCCTTCTTGACCTTTCCACTTGAGTATTTAAGAGGCATCTCAAACTGAATATGGATAAAACAAAACTTTTGATTTTTTCTTAAGCCAATTCTACCCCCAGTTTTTCTCATCTCAGTAGAAGGCATCTCTTCAGTCTGAAACCCATGAACCATCATTGATTATTTCCTCTTCCTCATCTAATGAATTAGCATGGCTTTATATATACCCTTTTCTTTGTCTCTATCCTCACTTACTTAGACAAAGTCCCATGAACTATTCCTTGGGCCGCTTCAATAACTTCTCAGCTGGTCTTGTCCCTTACCCTCTCACCCTCGATCCATTTTCTACATAGCAGGCTGCATTAGCTTTAAAAAATATAGACAAGTAACATTTACCAATGCTTTTGTAGAGACAAGGTCCTACTATGTTGCCCAGGCAGATCTCAAACTCCTGGGCTCAAGCCATCTTCCCTCCTCAGCTTCCCGAAGTGCTGCAATGACAGGGGTAAGTCACCATGCTTGGCAAATAAGTCATTTTAAAACAGCCCTATGCTGGGCTATTATTGTTGCTCTCTTTCTTTTATAAATGAAAAAACTGATATGTGGATTTTAAATAATATTCCTACACTCACCCATTTAATAAATGGTAGCAATGATATTTAAATCTAGGTCGTCTGATTCTGGAGCTTGGACTATTAACCACTGTATGTCCTGCTTCACTGAACAAGTTAGATTTGTCATTCCTTGCTTACATTAAATTTCAACTTGCCCTTGTGCTTAGAATAAAACTTGGTCTCCTTGCCAGACTTACAAGATCTGATGCCAACTCCACCTCTCCAACCTCATCTCGTAGCTGTCTCTCCCCATAACAAACAAAATTCAAGCCGTACTGGCATTTTCTTCTCTGTTCCTGAGTATTTATTTATGTAGAGACAGAATCTTGCTCTGTTGCCCAGGCTGGAGTGCAGGGGCGCCATCATAGCTCACTGCAACCTCAAACTTCTGACCTCAAGCGATCCTCCCACGTTGGCCTCCCAGAGAGCTTGGATTACAGGCATGAGCCCCCACATCTGACCTTTTCCTGAATATTGGGAACCTCTTTGCTGCTTAGAATGCATACCTCCTGACTCTTTGCTGAGTGGTGTCTCTGACCTTTTCGGTCTCAGCTTAAAGAAGGTCTCTTGCTCCTGTTGGGTAAGCTCCCTGAAGACACCGGGGCATAGCTGTAGTAGGGGTTAGTGGGTGTGTGGGAGGTAGAGAGCTGAGGGAACGTAGGGAGTCTTCATTTCTCCAAGCACATTGTTCTAAACTGGTTCTTCCTTTTCTAAGAGAGGTAGTCCGAAGTAGTCAATTTAAACACCCAGATCAGACTGTGAAACACAAGGAGAAAGAGGTCAGAAGATGACTCTGTGGTCTTACCCGCACCTGAACTGTAAAATGACGCCAATCACAATGCCTTCCCGCCCTCATCACAAGGTTGGTGTGCAGATGGCAACATATTCAAGACTGCTTTGACAGCGGTAAACAGGAACAGATGTGAGTAACTTCAGGCGAATGTGATCTTCACACTCTAGTGGTGCCTTCTCTTGTGAACTGTGCCCAGGACCAGGCAGTGAGGCCAACATGCTTAGAGAAGACCTCTATGAGCATGTCATTGTCCCATTCTGGGGACCTCAAAGGCTCTGCAATCTATTTCTGCTCATGCAGCAATCTTCAGACACTATGCAATATTCTTCCAATGAACATAGCAAATAAATACATTTTATTTTATTATTATTATTGTTATTTTGAGACAGAGTCTTGCTCTGTCACCCAGGCTGGAGTGCAGTGGCCCGATTATAGCTTATTGTAACCCTGAACTCCCAGACTCAAACGACCCTCCCACCTCAGCCTCTTTAGTAGCTGGGACTACAGGTATATGCTACCATGCCCAGCTAATTCTTCTAATGTTTTGCTGAGCTGGGATCTCGCTATGTTGCTCAGGCTGGTCTCAAACTCTTGGCCTAAAATGATCCTCCTACATCAGCCTCCCAGAGCACTGAGGTGATCCACCCACCTCATCTTCTCAAAGTGCTGGAATTACAGGTGTGAGCCACCACACCTGGCCCAGAAATACACTTTAAATGAGAAACTTTTCTCTAGTTTACATCAGTCTAGAATTCCCTTCTACCTTCTATCCTTTAGTCTATTTCTCTGCCTTCCTCTCCTGTCTCCCTACCTTCTCTCATTCCTCCCACCCTCCCCTTCTTCATTCCCTTCCATCTTTGCCAAGATTAAAGAAGGAATCTGGTCAAAGTGGAAAACTCCATATGAGTAAATGAATTTCAAGCACAGAAAAATATGTGGTAGTAGATATTTTCAATATTAACCATGAACGGTATTAGAAGGTGTTGGTGTAATTGAATGACACCAAGCAGACCCCAAAAACGCTACCTCAGTTACTTCTCATTTGGTTTGCTTAATTCAGTTTTATATCCAACAACTTCAGGTAAAAGTATAAAATTATTCATTACTAAAAGTTTAACTTTTTAGCTAGACCCATATAAAAATATTTCTCCACTTCTTAATTGTAATTTGTTCTCATTGAAACCATCTTGTTGTTCTCTCCTGGAACCACATTTACAATTAGTCAATGAGATAATATTTAGTCAAACCTTCGTTTCTGTCAGCAGTCCTCCATGATTTCAGCTTTCACTTTTTTTCAATCTCAACTGATTCCAAGTTATTTCTGTTATTCTTTCAAAAGGAATCTTTATCAAATTTTTTCAGACTATCTTTCATGGTGATGTAATTCTCTTGCATTTGAATCTTATGAAGTTAACCCCAGCAAACCTCCTTGATCTTAGCACCTCTAAGTGTCTTGACTTCAGCTCTCAGTGTCTTTTCTTCGTTATTCTGGACACAGAGGAGAAACACGTCGTGCTGGGGCTTTCCACGTCATATTGGGGCTCGGGGACTGTGAATGGCATTTTCCAGCCTACTGGCTTCAGTTTGCCATGCAACTATATTTACCAGCTGTGAGGGTATGGGGGACACTGGCATCCTCCAAAAGTATCCAGATGAGCATCAGGGCATGAGTCCACCTGACTCAGAACTCTGATCCCTGCAGACTTGGCCAAAAGGCTGGGAAATCCATGCCAACTTCCCTTTCCGCTCCTCTTCTCTCAAAGGCTCTCTTCCCATCCCAAGCTTTGATTGGAAGCTGAAAGTATAGGTGGGAAAAATGAATTCTGTTGAATTGCATATTACTTCAAATCCATTGTCTTCTTCTTTAACACAGAATCTTGGATAATGTGTCCAGCTAGCAGGTCTGCATCCCAGCCTCCCTTGTAGCTACTTGCAACCATGTGAATAAATTTTGGCCCAAAGAGAGATAAATGAAAGTACTATTTGGAACTTTCAGGAAGTGCCCTTGAAATGTGCCTTTTTTTTCATATCCTCCTTCCTGCTGGTTGGAATGCAAGCCCAATTATTGCCCTCTTGGACCATGAGATGACCTTGAGTTTAGAAGCTTTGGACATCAGAGCAGCGAAGTGGAAGGTGCCTGGGCATTTGAAGGCTCTGTGGAATAGCCTCATTAGCCCTGGACTAGCTACTTATAGATTGTTTGTATGTGTGAGAATCAACCCTTGTGCGATTAAATCTCTAATTTTAAGATCTCTGTTACACACAAACATGATTGTTATCTAATATACCCAGGGATCTTCATTTTTTAAGCTTAAGGGACAAGAATTTGACTTCTCTATTTTCTAATCTTGATTATATATACTTGCAGATAACTTGTATCTGACACCTGGATCTTGACTTTTGAATCTTACAAACTAAGATGTTGGGTCTTCAGATTTACTGGGAAAGCCCTGCTGTGTTATGTTTCCCTGGATGTCCACAAGAAATCTTCAGGAAAGACCTATGTCACTTGCCAAGGTGTTTGGGTGTCAGAGTATGTTTCTTTTGAATTGTTCTGGAAGCAACCATGAGCAAGGAAAAGCAGCTCCTACATATGCAAGTTAACAGAGTCTTTGCACAGTGAAGCTGCGAGTCTCACGTACTTGACTTGTTATTCATTGCATCTATATGTTTACATCCGTGCTAAAGGATCTTGATTGACATCTTGAAAGTAAATGTTCTCTCTTCTTTGGCAAATGAACTTAATGATTCTAGTTGGTAGCTGAAAAGACATTATCTTTAAAGAGTCAGTCTTGTCAAATGCAGGTAAATGATGAAATGTATGTGATCTTATAGGCTCCTGGTATGTGATGCTTTTTATCTAAGCAGAACTCAACAACATTTGTTACTGTAACATTCAGTTGAAGTAATTTAATTTATCATGAAAACTGAAAGGAAAGTCACTTAATAGAATCAGGTATAGCCTACATTAGAGTGTTATATTGTTATTTACACATTATTTTATTTTCTGAGACTAGGTCTTGCTCTGTCATCCAGAGCACTGCACTGGAGTGTGGTGGTGCAAATATAGCTCACTGCAGCCTCCACCTCCTGGGCTCAAGTGATCTTCCCACTTCACCCTTCCAAGTAGCTGGGACCACAGATACACACCACCATGCCCAGCCAATCTTTACATTTTTTTTTTTTGTAGAGATGGAGTCTCACCTTGTTGCTCAGGCTTGTCTCAAACTCCTGAACTCAAGTGATCCTCCTTGCTCAGTCTCCCAAAGTGCTGGGATTATAGGTGTAAGATACCATACCTGACCTATTTACACTTTTAGTATACGGTAACCACAAAGATGAGCTGAGATAACACATCTATATAAAACACTTAGTAGGTACCCAAATACTTGCTAAATAATGACACCCCAACATACAGTCTACTCTTTCCAGAGGGAAGATCTGTTTATTTACAAAACAGTATTTTCTATCCTTAATTCTTTAACACTTCCTTTACCCTAATCTTTCACTTTCTCCTGGAAATCCTGGTTGCTACTGTTCAGTGGTCACGACAATCCAGAGAGGAGAGCTAATGGGGAGCCACAAAGAGTGGGGTTTCAGCAGCTCCTTCTGCAGTGCCATCCTGGTGCTAACAAGTATGGATGGGCACTACAGAGTCCCCTGTGGTACAGCTTTGAGCCAGTTTACTTTCACTGACTGCTAAGAAAGAAATTTATAGTTAAAAAAATTTAGTAGGGTTTTAATTTTAACTTTAATAGAGGCAATACATACTTTCCATCTATTTCTTTCTTTTTTAAAAAAATTTTAAATTGGCCAGGCATGGTGGCTCATGCCTGTAATCCCAGCACTTTGGGAGGCCGAGGCAAGGGCATCAGTTGAGTTCAGGGGTTTGAGACCAGCCTGGCCAACATGGTGAAACCCCATCTCTACTAAAAATACAAAAATAGCTGGGCGTGGTAGCGGGCACCTGTAATCCCAGCTAATCAGGAGGTTGAGGCAGGAGAATTACTTGAACCTGGAAGGTGGGAATCACTTGAACCTGGGAGTTGGAGGTTACAGTGAGCCGAGATTGTGCCACTGCACTCCAGCCTGGGTGATGGAGTGAGTCAAATAATAATAATAATAATAATAATAAATTTTAAATTGACAAATTTGTACATGTTTATGATGGACAACATGATGTTTTGAAATATGTTTACATTATTAAATGGCTAAATTGAACTAATTATCATACATCTTACCTCACATGCTTATTTTTATGTGTGGTGAGATCACTTAAAATTTACTCTGTTAGTGATTTTCAAGTATACACTACATTTTGTTTTTCTTTTTTGAGACAGGATCTTGCTTTGCCACCCAGGCTGGAGTACAGTGGCACACTCATGGCTCACTGCAGCCTCAAACTCCTGGGCTTAAGATATCCTCCCACCTCAGCCTCCCTAGTAGCCAGGACCACAGGTGCATGCCACCACACCTGGCTAATTTACACTGTTGTTAGCTGTAGTCATCATGTTGTACGATAGCACTCTTGTCTGACGTTTTGTACCCTTTGACCAGCATGTCTCCAACCTTTCACCCTCTTTATTGCTTTTACTTTGTCTTTCTAGTGATGCCTGGGCCAGGGCCAAGTGAGTCTCCCTGTCTCCTTGGCCAGGGGCCACTTCCGTTATCACTCATTCTTCACTGCCCTTGTTTGCTGTTTAGCTCATCTGTCTGCATTCTGAGGCATTCATCTTCATTATACATTTATCATTTTGTGGCGGAGATAGCAGTAGATCCCAGTCGAGTAGTCATACAGTGGTGCTTCTTCCTTTTGTCTCCTAGGGTCACCCCCTAAATCTTCCACATACTTTTACAGCCAGTTAGAGCCACTAATCTACTGTAGTTGACTTCTTTTTCAGGAAAAGCAGGCAAAACTCAATGGAGAGGAACACAAAGTTCACAGGGACCACCATGGGGACACCCTTGGTCTTTTTATGTACCATTTTCACAGAGGCCTCATAATTTTTAGACATTCTTGACAAATACCAATTACAATTTTTTAATTTGTATTTATTTTATTGTATTTTTTGAGGGATGGAGTCTCGCTCTGTTATCCAGGCTGGAGTGCAGTGGTGTGATCTCAGCTCACTGCAACTTCCATCTCCTGGGTTCAAGCAATTCTCCTGCTTCAGCCTCTTGAGTAGCTGGGATCACAAGTGCCCACTACCACCCTTAGCTAATTTTGGTGTCTTTTTTAGTACAGACGAGGTTTCACTATGCTGACTAGGCTGGTATCGAATACCTGACCTCAAGTGATCTGCCTGCCTTGGCTTCCCAAAGTGCTGGGATTACAGGTGTGAGCCAGCGTGCCTGGCCATTGAATTACAATTTTAATCAAAATAGACATGCATTGACACAGACTAAGGACTAAAATGTCAGATTGAAGTAATTCTTCATATTAAATGAATTATGATTAGGATCTTTAACTAGTGAATCCTTAAGTTTTTCACTGCTAATAAATAATACCCCTTTCTCTCTCTCTTGAATTCTAAGCTGAATGAAGAATAGTAGGAATCAGACAGATGGAGATAAAATCAGCAGCTCTATAATTAGCAAGTCTGAATTGTAGAATTCAGCTTGACTTGGGGAAAAAATATCTTTCTAATGTTTCCCACAGAGTTGGACTCATCTGGTACCAGGCTGAGCAGCTGCTGTCTACACATTAGAATTATCTTGGGATCTTTAAAAAATACCAGATACTCAGAGCCCCACCTCCCGACCAGGTGAATCATAATCTCAGGGGTGGAGAAGGGGTTTGGGGATCTGTATTTTTAGAAAGTGTCCCAAATGATTCTCAGTGAATACTGAGAACCTCCAAGGCTGAGGACCATGGAGCTTGATCATTACAAAGGCGGATCTGTTTCCTCAGGGTGGAGAGGAGAGGGCAGAACAGAGCCGACCTCAGGGCGAGTCGACCTCAGGGCAAGCCTACCTGAGAATGGGAAAGAGGATGTTGGGTGAGCTAATGCCCCCGGTGAGAGATGAGTGAGGAAGTGAATTTCTGGTTTCATGTCTTTCATGAATTTCAGAACAAATTCTGAGATTTTATTATTTTTAAAATTGTTTAATTTTTTTTTTTTTTTAGATGGAGTCTCACTCTGTCGCCCAGGCTGGAGGACAGTGATGCGGTCTTGGCTCACTGCAGGCTCTACCTCCCGGGTTTAGGTGATTCTCCTGCCTCAGCCTCCCCAGTAGCTGGGATTACAGGTACACACCACCATGCCCAGCTAATTATTGTACTTTTAGTAAAGACAGGGTTTCACAGCTTTGGCCAAGCTGGTCTCAAACTCCTGATCTCAAGTGATCTGCCCACTTCAGCCTCCCAAAGTGCTGGGATTACAGCTGTTAGTCACCGTGCCAGGCCAAATTCTGAGCTTTGAGTTCATCAGAAATTACTCTTGCCCTGCTCCCTCACTCCTCTCTTTCTGGGATCCAGATTGCATGTATATTAAAAGGTTTTACTGTGTTAAATGTTTCTCTGGCTCCTTTCTGTAGTTCTAAATTCTTTTTTACCTTCCTATGCTTTGATCTTCATTCATCCTTTCAGCTCTGTAATCTACTGTTAAACCCAATTGATTTTGTTTATAATTCCAGTTCTATAATTCATTTAAAAAATTAGGTCAATTTTAATAGAAGGTATAGAAATTCACAACTCAAACAATTCATAAAAACTATTACCTACATAGGATAGGTCGCACCAAGAGTGCAATAATATAAACCCCGTGGTCTGCAAATAAGAGGTACTGCAAAAACTGTTACGACAGACTTTTACATTTTCCCCTCCTTTCTCTTGTTTTTTTAAAGATCAGTTTCCAGTTCTCTACTGAGTTTCTTCAACATGCTATCTCATTTCTTGAACATATTAATCAAAATTACTTTAAAAACTGTCTTATGCCTCTGATATCTGTAATTTCCTGTGGGTCTGTTTAATGCTCACACTTTTGGGGGTCATGTGGTCTTATTTGTGGTATGAGAGGTAATTGATTGAATGATGGGTGTTGCAAAAAAAAAAAAGCTGTAGGTATCATTTGAGCCTTTAGATGACGTCATAGTCCTTTGAGTTCTGATTTATTTCTAACCCATTCCTGGATGCAGTCCTTTAGGAATCTTGGGGGGTCCCACTGAAAAATCTGAAATATCCCTTTCAATCTCTCTTGTTTGCTGGGTTCTCAACTCCAATTTGGTCTCCCACCTCAGTAAGAGTGTCAGTTTCTCAGCTTCTGACCTAATTGCAGTTTGTTAATCAGCAAATCCCTCAAGAGGAATAATTGCTTGAATATGGAATTCTATGCGTCCCTTCTTTCTGCAATCTTGCATTCTCAAGTGCTTGTTACTTTTGTACTGTTTCTGTGCCTTCTATGTCTGCAAAAGCTTTCAAAAATATTTTGTTTGCTTTTTACTAGTTGTCAGGGGAAGGGTTGCTAGTGAGCCATTACTAAAAACATCAATTAGAATGTGTGACTTGCAGGGACCTTTGATGATGACTAACTGATCATGGGATCCCTTCTAGACTCTATTCCTCCAGGCTGGGTCCTCTGCTCTCTTCAGTCTGCCTTCTCACGCGTGACTCACTGTGGACAGGCACACAGAGGGAAGACGTAAAGGGAGCATGGAGGGCAGATAAGCTTGGCCTCCAGGCTCCTGCCTTCCACGTATTCAGCTGGCGCAACAGTCCAACATTAAGAAATGTTAAAACATCAGGAAAATGGACCAAAAGAAAGTAGGATGATGGATAAGGGTAGTTGAAATTAATAAAAATAAATATTTTTTAGAAAATGTAAATTACAACAAATACTTGTTTCTTAATTTACTTTTAGTTAATTATTTATTTTTTTAGAGAGAGTCTTGCTATGTTGCACATGCTGGAATGGAGTGGCTACTCACGGGTGTGATTATAACACACTGCAGACTCTAACTCCTGGGCTCAAGTGATCGTCCTGCCTCAGCCTTCCAAGTAGCTGGGACAACAGGTTTTACTTTTTTAAAAAGCAACCAAAACCCTCAAATAAGTAAAAATAAAACCTTGACAATCCTGATTTAGGGGAAAAAAGAGACAAAAAAATAATATTTGAAATGAGATTTGGAAGAAATTAAGTACATAAGAATATAATAAATAATTCCATCAAATACTTCTGGAAATCGAAAGAAAATGGATTACCAATATATTAACTCTTAAAATTACTCCATGAGGGTGCAGAAAACCTTAAGAGGTTATTTGCCATGGATGATATGGGAGATGCTGATTTCTATACTTAACACAAAGGTTCAGACTCAGATGCTGTTATAACTGAATTAACTCAAACTTCTAAAAAATTGGCTATTCCTATGTTAATCCACTCTAATCCACAGAAATCATGGAGATGTCTCTAATGCAGTTTATCTTAGAATATCTCCAATATCAAACTCTGAAAAGATAGTATAAAAGATACAAGAACTACAAATGCATTTCTATTTTAATCTACATATAAAATAATAAAATATTGAAAATCAAATCTAGCTGTATATTGAAAGAAGACTGTGTCATGCTCAGAAGAATTCATTCTAGCAATGCAAGGATGGTTTAGTGTTAGAAGACCTAGTAACATAATTCCATATATCAATGCAGGAAAAGACAACTACATGTTTTTAGCTCCAAATCTCATAAATTCATTTAATAAAACACAGCCGTCATTCCTAACATAAATTTTATAAATTTTTAGTAATGTAGGACTGGAAATACCTTGTTTAAACATAATAAAATAAAATCACAAAACCCAATTGACAAATGATACTAAATTGTGAAATGCTGAAGCCATTTTAAATTTAATAAGACAGATACGCCCACTCCTAGTGCAACTAGTCAATATTGTTCTTGAAGTTATAACACAGTAATCATTATAGCTGATATAATAATAAATATAAAATATGAAAAAACAATAACTCAATAGTTAGTATGAACATGAAAGAAGCAAAATTATACATACAAATAGTATAAGCAGTAAACTTAAGAAACATCTAGAATTACTAACATTATTTGGCGAGGCAGCTGGATGTAAGGTAACTATACAAAGCCCAGTAGTTTTTTCCTTCTGGTAATAGACAGCTACGAATAGACTTTAAAATAGAATACATTTTCTTTTTTCATAATTGTATCCAAAAAGTTAACAAAAAGGCACAGAACCTTTATTTAAAAAAACAAACTTTAATATCTTCTTGATAAATAATAAGGAACAAGTGAACCAGGGGCTAGATGGGAAGACATGGTATCATAAATAGGTCAATACTTCAAAATTAGCAAAATTCCAATTAGAATGTTAACTTTTTGGTAATAAACTGGATAAAAATAATTTAAAAATTAGTATTGAAGCATAGATGTCCAAAATAATCTAAGAACATAATGAAAAAAATAAAGAATACTAATAAGTAAAAACCTGGCTTATCGGCTATTAAAGCTTTCCTAAGATTTTAATTGGTGACAGAAATAAAGTGATTAGTGGAACAGCCTGAAGAATTCAGAAACAGATCTAAATATATATGACACTTTAACCCATGGCAACAATGGTGTTATAGTTTGAATGTATCTCCCAAAGATTCCTGTGTTGGAAACTTAATCTCCCTGCTCTTATGTACAGATTAATGCTGCTGTCACAAGAGTGGGTTCATTATTGCAGGAGTGGCTTTCATATAAAAGTAAGCACTCTCTGACTCTCTTGCTTCTGCCCTCTTGCCATGTGATGCACTCTGCTCTGCTATGATGCAGCAAGAAAGTCCTCACCAGGTACCTGAGCCATGCTCTTGAACTTCCCAGTCTCCAGAAACATGATGAAATAACTTTTCTTGGAAAACAAGTCTATGGTCTTCTCTTACAGCAATAGAAAACAGACTAAGATAGATGGCATTTTCACTCTATCTACAGATAGATAGATAGATAGATAGATAGATAGATAGATAGATAGATAGACAGACAGACAGACAGATAGATGAATATAGGTAGAAGTATATATTTAAATATAGATCAAATTAATATATTATATATATATATGGAGATGAATGATAAGAAACTCAAAGCTAGAGCCCTTTCTCCTACCATATACAAAAATAACAAATATTTAATATCAGAAAACAACAAATGATTAGAATAAAAATTTGGAGAGCAAATTTTGAATGGTGAAATGCTCCCAAACAAACCAGTAAACTCAGAAATCAGAAAGATATATTTGTCTTGGTACATAAATACTTTTAAAAATTCATGGCAAACAAATGAACAAAAAGTAAATAAAAATACTAAGAAATGGGAAATACATTTTCAACAGATATGACAGACAAAACTATTAATATTCACAATAGAAAGAATTTCTCTAAATCAGAGAAAACACATAAGAAAAAGGGCAAAAGTGATTCACAGAAGATATAATTTAAATATCCAATAAACATATAAAAAGATACACTTTCTAGAAGTCAAGTAAGTAAAATTAAACCAGGAGAATACTTTTTTTTTTTTTTTTTTTTTTTTTTTTTTACTTTAAGTTCTGGGATACAAGTGCAGAACGTGCAGGTTTGTTACATAGGTATACGTGTGCCATGGTGGTTTGCTGCACCTATCAACCCGTCATCTAAGTGTTAAGCCCCACATGCATGAGCCATTTGTCCTGTTTCTCTCCCTCCCCTCACCCCCCACCCCCTGACTGGTGCTGGTGTGTGTTGTTCCCCTCCCTGTGTCCATGTGTTCTAATTTTTCACCTCCCACTTATGAGTGAGAATATGCAGTGTTTGGCTTTCTGCTTCTGTGTTAGTTTGCTGAGGATGATGGCTTCCAGTTTCATCCATGTCCCTGCAAAGGACATGGTCTCATTCCTTTTTATGGCTGCATAGCATTCCATGGTATATATGTGCCACATTTTCTTTATCCAGTCTATCATTGATGGGCATTTGGGTTGATTCCATGTCTTTGGTAATGTAAATAGTGCTACAATAAACATACGTGTGTATGTGTCTTTATAGTAGAATGATTTATATTCCTTTGGGTATATACCCAGTAATGGGGTTGCTGGGTCAAATGGTATTTCTGGTTCTAGATACTTGAGGAATCACCATACTGTCTTCCACAACGGTTGAACTAATTTAAATTCCCACCAGCAATATAAAAGCATTCCTATTTCCCTAGAAAATACATTTTTAATCATCAAATTGACAGAAGAAAAAACGAAAAAGAAACGAAGTGGGGAGAGATCCCATTTTGTGCTGTCAGGAGTGTGGGGAAGCAGGTGTTCTGTTACCCGGCTTCTGAAGCAGTGAATTGCTGCATCCTCTCTGGATGTAATCTGAACATCCCTATGAAATAAAAAAAATCCATTCTCTTTGGCACAGGAATTTCAGTTTGGAAATCTTTCCTGTGAAAATAACAGCAGCATTATGAAAAACCATATGTTCCAGGATATTTATTACAGCTTTGTTTGTCACGGCAAGAAAACTGAAAATGAATAAGCTGTCTATCAAGTAGTGAATGACTGAATTAGAATAATATCAACATGCCAAACACCAATCCCTTCATAAAAAGATACTAATAGGGATCCATGTCGTGTGACCTTGCTAGTGCAGCAGAAATTGTTCCGGGTGGAAGTGCCCTGACTCTAATTTCAATATTTTACAAGATCTAGTTTGAATTTATGTATTTATTTATTTAATTTTTACTTTTTTAATTTTTATTTTAGTTTAAAGTTCTGGGATACATGTGCAGAACATGCAGGTTTGTTACATAGGTATACATGTGCCATGGTGGTTTGCTGCACCCATTAACCCGTCATCTAGGTTTTAAGCCCCGCCTGCATTAGATTTGTCCTAATGCTTTCCCTCCCCTTGCCCCCTCAACCCCCGACAGGCCTCAGTGTGTGGGTGTGTGATGTTCCCATCCCTATGTCCATGTGTTCTCACTATTCAGCTCTCACTTACGAGTGAGTACATGCGGCATTTGTTTTTCTGCTCCTGCGTTAGTTTGCTGAGGATGATGGCTTTCAGCTTCATCCATGTCCCTGCAAAGGACATGAATTCATTCTTTTTTATGGCTGCATAGTATTCCATGGTGTATATGTGCCACATTTTCTTTATCTAGTCTATCATTTATGGTCATTTGGGTTGATTCCAAGTCTTTGCTATCACAAATGGTACTGCAATAAACATAGGTGTGTATGTGTCTTTATAGCAGAATGATTTATAATCCTTTGGAAATATGCCCTGTAATGGGATTGCTGGGTCAAATGGTATTTCTGGTTCTAGATCCTACAAGGTCTAGTTCTTTGAGTTCTCTAGACATGAACGTATTTAAGTGTTTGAGTTAATCATGATCTGTTCTGCCTTGCTTAGGTATGCAGTTTGGAAATTCTTTGTGATAGAGGGAGTTTTGAGTAGCTATGCAACTAAATTATCCTGGAGTTTTGCACAGGCTAAACAGGGGTGGTTTATCTCTAGAATATATTTATATGTATTAAGATATAATTGATATATTGACATGCATCTATATCTATATATCACAATATATTTGATATAGACATGAGATATATATCTCATATATACATATATATATGATAAGTATTGGCAAAGGTGGGAAATGTCCATTGTTATGGTTAACTATGAAAAGCAAACTGCTGAGAGATAGCTATAACATGATTCCACTGTTGTCAGGACAGGTACATACCCCATATACTTGTCTCCATATATTTGCATTTGTTCACACGAGTTTGAAGGAATTTGCCAAGAAACTCCCACCTGCTTCTTAACATTGATTTCCTCAGAGCAATGGGCCTATAGTTGGATAATATCAGAGATATTATGTCATCTTTTCTTTATGTATCTCGGATGTTCCCCTGTTATAATGGGCAGGTATTATTTTAACTCATTTTTTCATAAGATTCGTTAAAAGGCTCATTTATTTGCTCATTGAGGGAGGACAGGAGGAAGGAATTTGAGATTTTGAGAAGCACGTTGGGAGACTGCAAAGAGCCAGGGAGCAATTTGACTAGGAAACGTGAGGAATTTTGAGGACACATTGAGGGACCATTTGAGGATGGAGATCATGAATTAATGGAGACAACCAATAAACCTTGGCATGGGACTCTCTCTAGCAGGGCTTTCCTGAGTCATGGAGAAAACAGCATCTTACAAGCCCTAAACGGTACTACAAAAAGACACAGAGTTAAAGCTTTTTTTTTTTTTTTTTTTTTTTTTTGGAACATCTTACTGAAAGACCATTAGCTCTAAGCTGATTTAGTATAAAAAGGAAGGAAAGATGCCAACAATTTGGGGAAACCAGAGCAGTCAATGAATTGGCTTCAGTGAGACTGAAGAATAGTGGAAAAAGTTGAACATGTTTTAGGTTATGCTCATGGGTAGGGGTAATATTAAAAATGTTTAATGACTGTAAAAAAAAAAAAAGGTGCTACCAATCAGAATGATGTCTGGATCACTAGAAGTTGGAATGATGCCTGGTCAATTGGCGCAGAACACTCAGTTTGCCACACAGGTGGGTGCAGCCTGAATTGCACACCTGATACGGGAATGGGCAGGAGAGGAGGAGTTGAGATAATGATCATTAGAGGTGAGGAGATCAAGGAACTGAGGGATCAGGATTTTGTCTGGATTGTCCTTGTGGACACTAAGGTCACATCACATGATGGCAGGAAATGAGATGTAAGGCGACTGTAAGCCAGTGGTTCAAACCTTCAGTGAGTGAGTGGGATGGGCTGGAGGCTGGCTGGTGGATGACAGCGGCAAGGAGGGGAAAAGATGGCAGAGCCTTGTGTAGAGTTGTGTGAGGTAGGAGAGAATGGGTAGCCAAGGCTGGGTCTGCTGCAAGACTAGCCAGGTTGTAGGTAAGGCTAAGAGGTGAATGCTTCCAAGGAATTTATACTCTAGTAAGGGACACAGATGAGAAGGCAGTAATAATACAGTACGTTAAGTGTAGGGTGCTATGAGAGCATACAAGAGTAACTTTTAGGCTGGGCGCGGTGGCTCATGCCTGTAATTCCAGCACTTTGGGAGGCTGAGGCAGGCAGATCATGAGGTCATGAGATCTAGACCATCCTAACACAGTGAAACCCCATCACTACTAAAAACACAAAAAATTAGCCGGCCATGGTGGCACGCACCTGTAGTCCCAGCTACTCGGGAGGCAGAGGTTGTGGTGAATGGCGATCACGCCACTGCACTCCAGCCTGAGCAACAAAGCAAGACTCCGTTTCAAAAAACAAAACAAAAAAAAGAGTAACTTATAACCAAATCTTAGGTGCTTCTGAATGAATGAGGTGTGAAAAATGAAACTAATAAAATATTATAATAAAATATACCTATAAAGTAATAATAATCACAATGATAGCTTAACACTTATTGAGGGCTTAGCATGTGCCCCACCAGGTACTGTGTTGTTTTTTTTCCCCCTTAATTCTTACCCCTATTAGATAATACAATTATTCCTCCCCAATTCGCAGACAAGGAAACAGAGAAATCAAGCACTTTCCTCAATAGTACAGTGGTGTAGTGGTCGCTAAGATGCCCAGGTCCCCCGCAGGTTGGAGTGCTGCCAGTGAATAGCCAGCAGCCAGCAGCTCTTTCTGGAAATTGCCCTCATCTGGAGAGAGCCATCTGGCCTAAGATCACCACCCACTTCAGAGGACTGGCTACATCCAATAACTGGTCCATATGTGAGCAGAAAGTTCTGGCCCCTTTGCTGCAACCTGGGACGACTCTGAAGGGCCATCCTAATTGCTCCCTGTGGGGTTGGCTGAGACGTTTTTTTGAGACTGCGTAGTAGAACAGCCTCTCCCCCTGTCCAGTCCTGCTTCATCCTCTTCCAAAGCATTTACCTAGAAACCATTCTCTGATAAACTTCCTGAACTCTAATCTCCATCCCAGTCTCTGCTTCCAGGTAACTCATCCAGGTAACTCAACCTACAACCACTGGTGACAGGAAAGGTGAAGAAAGTAGAGGCTAAAATGAGATTGTAGAGCGGGCTCACCTGCCAGGTGTGTTGAAATGAGAACCCCATCGCTGGTGGTAGTGGAGAACAGGTAGTTCCTGACACAAGGTAGAAAAGCAATAGTCGTGTTTGGTGGACTGGGATTGTAGAGTGGGAAGAAAATGCACTTATGGAGGAGTGTCTCAGGTACTTGAGAAATATGGGGAAATTCTATCCCCATATCCAATCATCAGAATTGGGTGTCTGTTGCTAAATGCAACTGATGCTTTGGAAGGACCTTATGAGTGACAAGGACGCTATCCTTGATAGTACCTTTCCTTGAGAGACAGCGAATATTTGATGTGGAGTCAGATGAAGAGGGTGCTGTTTACTTGAGATATTCAAGATGATGGGTTTGCAGGTTAACAGGAATCCTAGCACTGGAGATATAGATTTGGGAGTTGTCAGTGCATATACAGTAATTGAAACCATAACCAGGGATGAAATTTATGGGAGTGCATGGCAGGAGGTGAGCTTAGGGACCATCATAGATAGTTGTGTGAGCCTGCAGTACAGTGCTAGGGACCAAGCATGAGACTCGGAAACACCAAACACTAACAGATGGGCAGAGGAAGATGAGTTCATGAGGGATGTTTTCCTCCAACCCGAGAAGTCAGAGAAAAATGCCATTCAAGCTTTGGAAAGAAAATGAATAGAGTGAGGAATGGTATCAAATGCTCCAGTAGGATCAAGAAAGAGGAGGGTTTAAAAGTATCTGTTAGTTTTAGAAACAGGAAAATCATGAATGACTTGGGCAAGAGAAGTTTCAGTGGAGTGATGGGGTACAATGCAGGGACTTTAGCTAGAAACGGGTAGAGAGTTAAGGAAGAGCCCTTTTTTTGTTGTTGTTATTTACTATGAGAGAGAACAGAGGTTGCAGAGTGGTGGCTCATGCCTGTAATCCCAGCACTTTGGAAGGCTGAAGCAGGGGTTCATTTGAGGCCAGGGGTTCAAGATCAGCCTAGGCAACATAGAGAGACCTCGTCCTTACGAAAGCATGTTAAAATCAGTTAAGTGCGGTGGTGCACACCTATGGTCTCTGCTACTCAGGAGGCTGAGGCAGGAGGATCGCTTGAGTTAAGAGTTCGAAGCTGCAGCGAGTTATGATTGTGCCTATGCACTCCAGCCTGGTGACAGGATCAGACCCTTTCAAGTGGGGGTGGTGGGTGGGCAGAGAATAGAGAATGCATGTTTATAAAAGGAGCTACTTAAAAGGGACAGGGAGATGGTGCATAGGGGCAGAAAAGCATGGATTCCGGAGCTCTGGGGAAAGAGATGCCAAACCCTGGTAATGAGGACAAAGGCAGGGATGAACACAGGTATACATGCCTTTGCAATGGCTGAATGCTGAGGGAGTTGGGACCTGATGAATGAGGAACTGAGGGATCAACCTCTGAGAGGTCAGAAGTTTCAGAAAGCTGCTGTGGAGAACCATGTAGAGAACTGGGAGTGGGGACTTAGAAGGGCCCAGTGGACGTGGAAACTGAATGATGACTGGCACCTGTGTGAGTGGCTGTGTGCTTCGCAGCCCCGGGGGTGCATTTGCTTAGGGGCTCATGGAGAGGATGGAGGGCTGAGGGATTTGAGAATTTCAGGAGGATTGATGCAGACATGATGGCTGATGGGGTTTGGTAGGATGAAGTAAAGAGAAGAGGGAGCTGACAGGTTGAGAGACGGCACGGACACTTGGTGCATCCCAAAGGAATATCATCACCTCTAATCAGCATGGCTTTTACTGTCAGCCTCCCACACTGCAAAGTCCTGGAGGCCAAGGATTCTTATTTTGAAAAGATTCTTATTTTGTGAGAACTAATAGTTTAAAAGATGAACAATACTTACCTGAAATGGTTATCATAAGGTAGGGATAAGAATGCACACAAGAATATTTGGCACAGGTTCTCAGAGGTGTTAAATAAATGTTATTTGAATCAGAATCTGAAAGAGGGTCAGGCACCGTGGCTCATGCCTGTAATCCCAACACTTTGGGAGGCCAAGTCGGGCAGATCAACTGAGGTCAGGAGTTCAAGACCAGCCTGGCCAACATGGTGAAACCCCGTCTCTACTAAAAATACGAAAATTAGCCCGGCATGGTGGTGGGCACCTGTAGTCTCAGCTACTCGGGAGGCTGAGACAGGAGAATCATTTGAATCTGGGAGGCAAAGGTTGCAGTGAGCTGAGATCATTCCACTGCACTCCAGCCTGGGCAATAGAGCCAGACTCTGCCACAAAAAAAAAAAAAAAAAAAAAAAGAAGAAGAAGAAAAAGAAAAAAAGAATCGGAAAGAGTAGCTTTCAGGATAATTCAAAGCTTGGTGATTTTTCAGTACAGGAAATAAAAACCAGTATAAATAAGAGGAAATGATAAGAAGTGGTATCAATAAGCAGGGAATTCGAATAAGAAAACTCAGTTTTTGGTTTTTTTTTAAATATACTTTAAGTTCTAGGGTACATGTGCACAACGTGCAGGTTTGTTACATATGTATACATGTACCATGTTGGTGTGCTGCACCCAATAACTCGTCATTTACATTAGGTATATCTCCTAATGCTATCCCTCCCCGCTCCCCCCACCCCACGACAGGCCCCAGTGTGTGATGTGCCCCTTCCTGTGTCCAAGTGTTCTCATTGTTCAATTTCCATCTATGAGTGAGAACATGTGGTGTTTGGTTTTCTGTCCTTGTGATAGTTTGCTCAGAATGATGGTTTCCAGCTGCATCCATGTCCCTACAAAGGACATGAACTCATCCTTTTTTATGGCTGCATAGTATTCCGTGGTGTATAATCCAGTCTGTCAGTGATGGACAGTTGGGTTGATTCCAAGTCTTTGCTATTGTGAATAGTGCTGCAATAAACATACATGTGCATGTGTCTTTATAGCAGCATGATTTATAATCCTTTGGGTATATACCCAGTAATGGGATGGCTGGGTCAGATGGTATTTCTTGTTCTAGATCCTTGAGGAATTGCCACACTGTCAATTGGTTGAACTAGTTTACAGTCTGACCAACAATGTAAAAGTGTTTCTATTTCTCCACATCCTCTCCAGCACCTGTTGTTTCCTGAATTTTTAATGATCTCCATTCTAACTGGTGAAGAAGACCCAGGTTTTGGTGCCTGAAGTCCTGTTTGGAATCAGCTCTGCCACCTGTAACCTGGCTCAAGTCATGAGATCTTGTTGAGGTTCTTAGTAGCCCTGAATGGGTAATTCACACTTATATTACAAAGTTGTGTGACAAACTAAATTACAGTGTAATTTGTAAACTGGGCAGTACAATAACAGATTAAATGAAAACACAGAATAGTTAAGATGGAATCTGTATTGAACATCAGCCTACATTTACTCTGCTCCCAAGTTACAGAAGGACATAGTTTGCCTCCACTACATTTCCTCATTCTGGCCTCAGGGGACAGAGCACGGTGTTTAGCAAGTAGCAGCTTTTTAAAAAAATTTCCCCAGAGGATAAAGCAAATGTAGTGTAAGCTGGATATTTATTTATAACCCTCCTAATAAACTAAAAATTAGGCAACATTGAGAGAAAGGATGATATTCTAGAAAAAACTCAGACTTTTAGATCCTGATAGAACTGAGTTCAGATTCAGGCAGATCAGGGTTTAAATTCCAGAACTTCCACATAATAGGTGTTAGGCCAAATTATTAATTGAAAGTTCATTTTCTTTATAAAGTAGGGATAAGAATAGCTGTCTGCTAAAGCTATTATGATGAAAAAGTCAGGTAGTATACTGTATATAAATTAGTACAGTGCCCTGCACATAGGAAGCATAATATACAATAAACGGCCAGGTGTGGTGGCTCTCGCCTGTAATCCCAGCACTTTGGGAGGCTGAGGTGGGCGGATCACAAGGTCAGAAGATTGAGACCATCCTGGTTAACATGCTGAAACCCCGTCTCTATTAAAAATATTTTTTTAAAACTTAGCCGGGTGTGGTGGTGAGCACCTGTAGTCCCAGCTGCTCGGGAGGCTGAGGCAGGAGAATGGCGTTTACCCTGGAGGCAGAGCTTGCAGTGAGTCAAGATGGCGCCACTGCACTCTAGCCTGGGCAACAGAGAGAGATCCCGTCTCAAAAAAAACCACACACACACAATAAACAATAGCATCATAAGGCTACAGTTTGACTTGAAGGAAAGTTATGTAAAATAGTTAGTACATAATTGCTGTTTAATAAACGGTGGTTATTACATAACTATAATCCAAAATAGGAGAAAATACTGAGTCTTTTTTCTGTTCCTAATTGTCTTTGTTTGGCTGTATAACAAAATGCCATAGACTGGGTAATTTATAAACAACAGAAATTTGTATTGCTTATATCTCTGGAGGATGGGAAGTTGAAGATCAAAGTGAAGCAGTGTTGTTGTCTGGGATATATACCTGAGGTTTGTCATCTCGTGCCAAGGAAATAGAGTATCTGAACACACAAAAAGTGGGTTTAGAAGTGGAGGTGTAATAGGCAAAAAAAGAGAAAGGAGAACAACTCTGTCTCCTGTGGGAGAGAGGGGTGCCCAAAGGGGACTTCCAGCTCGCAGTGGAGAGCACAGGGTTTTTAGACAGGCTTGAGGAGGTGGTGTTTGATTTACATAGGACCCAAAGATTGGTTGGATCAGGTGTGACATTTACCAGCTGGCGGGGTAGCTGGCCGCCCACCCTAATCTTATATGCAAATGGGATCTTTGCCTGGGGCAATGTTGTCTGCTCCTGACTGCACACGTGGTTGTCAAGGAAAAGGAAGATGGAGTCCCCATTTTGAACATGCCTAGCCCCCAGGTAGCCCCTTCTCTATTGGCACAGTGGCCGGTATTTACCTGTGCAAGCTTCTAGCTTGCCTTTCTATGTCTCAAGCTTGATTTTATGGGCTGCTCTTTGTTAGAAAAGAAAATGATTTGGGGGCTGCTTTTCATTAAAATGAAAACCTTACCAAAGACTTCCTACCCTCTCTGCCTAAATAATTTCTTCTTAACTCGTATATCAAAGGCACCAGCAGATTCGGCATCTGGTGAGTACCTGTTCCTCAGAGGTGGCACCTTCTATGTGTCTTCACATGGTGGAAAGGACTAATGAGCTCCCTCCAGCCTCTTTTATAAGGACACTTATCCCACTGGTGAGAGCAAAGCCCTTATGTCCTAATGACCTCCTGATATGCTTTGACTGTGTCCACATCCAAAATCTCATCTTGAATTGCAATCCCCATAATCTCCACATGTCAAGAAAGAGACCAGGTGGAGGTAATTGAATCATGGGGGCGGTTTCCTCTGTGCTGTTCTCCTGACAGTGAGTGAGTTTTCAGAAGATCTGATGGTTTTATAAGTATTCAGTAGTTCCTCCTCCATTCATTCTCCTTCCTGCCACCTTGTGAAGAAGGTGCCTTGCTTCTCCTTCGCTGTCTGCCATGATTGTAAGTTTCCTGAGGTCTCCCCAGCCATGCTCAACTGTGAATCAAATAAACCTCCTTCCTTTATAAATTACCTGGTCTCAGGCAGTTCTTTATAGCAGTGTAAAAACCGACTAATACACCTCCCAAAGACCCCACTTCTTCATACTATTGCATTCTAGATTATGTTCCAATATATGAATTTGGAGGTGAGGAAACAAACATTACACCAGAGCACTAATGTTTAGCTCTAAGTAAGACATCAAAGATGCTTTCAGCTTGGGTGCTATTAGTGCATAATAAAGGTAGCTAGAGAAAAAGTGCTTAATGAGATTCATCGTGTGTGTGTGTGTGTGTGTGTGTGTGTGTTAGAGAGGAGACAGAGAGCATGTGCTCAGCTATGATTACAGAAGTTTAAGCTTTTAACTGGCAAAAATCCTTTAAAAAGCACTTGGATTGTCACTGCCTGAAATGTAGCAAAAACACTCTTCCTATAAGTTGTTCTATTTTCATGAAAGGCAAGGTATAAGATGTTCTGGTTTAGGTGACCTACACAATTAGAGTCAGGGATTTCGCAGTCAGAAAGTATATGTTTAGGCCGGGCGCGGTGGCTCACACCTGTAATCCCAGCACTTTGGGAGGCTGAGGCAGGTGGATCACGAGTTCAGGAGATCGAGACTATCCTGGCTAACACGGTGAAACCCCGTCTCTACTAAAAGTACAAAAAATTAGCTGAGCGTGGTGGCGGGCGCCTATAGTCCCAGCTACTCGGGAGGCTGAGGTAGGAGAATGGCGTGAACCCGGGAGGCAGAGCTTGCAGTGAGCCGAGATCGCGCCACTACACTCCAGCCTGGGCAACAGAGTGAGACTCC
>NW_012109497.1:98832-120433 GCF_000951045.1 Mandrillus leucophaeus | reverse complement strand
GAGACTCCGTCTAAAAAAAAAAAAAAAAAAGAAAGTATATGTTTAGATTTTTTTTTTGACATAAGTATTTCCCAGAGAGCAGTAACAGCATAACTTGATTTTTTTTTTAGCACAGCTTGATTGATTTTTAGCGTACCTTGATGGATTTTACCATAACAGAATCGAGAAAAGAAAAATACAGAGTGAAATCCCATCTCTACTAAAAATACAAAATTAGCCGGGCCTGGTAGTGGGCATCTGTAATCTCAGCTGCTTGGGAGGCTGAGGCAGGAGAATTGCTTGAACCTGGGAGGCAGAGGTTGCAGTGAGCCAAGATCATGTCACCGCACTCCAGCCTGGATGACAGAGCAAGACTCTGTCATCAAAAAATAAAAAAAATATAAAAATAAAATAAATAATGTGTGTAGTGGGCAAAGTGGTGGGCATCATTCATGGATCTATATAGGTTGGCCTCAAAATTAGAACTACACTGGAATTTGAGGCGGTCTCACTGCAGCCCCGTTTTCCCGTTCATCGTGGTGGCATTGTGCTTCTTTGGGCTTCTCGCAAATCTTCTAAGGCTTGAAGAGAGGTGCTTTGGAAATCTGATGGTAACAAAGTCTTAAAGGGCCAGGCCGGGTGGCTCATCACGCCTATTATCTTAGCACCTTGAGAGGCCCAGGTGGGAGGACTGCTTGAGGCCAGGAGTTTAAGCCCAGCCTGGGCAATATAGTGACACTCTTTCTCTACCAAAACATTTTTAAAAATTAGCTGGACGTGATGGTGCATGTCTGTAGTCCTAGCTACTGGGGAGGCTGAGGCTCGAGGATTGCTTGAGCTCAATAGTTCTAGACCAGCCTGGTCTGCACAGCCAGACCCCATTTCTAAAAAAAGAACGAAAGAAAAAAGGGAAGTCTCAGGAATGTTACACAAGTGAGACATTCTTCCAGAAGCTTTCAGAGGAGGTTGCTCACACGCCGCGGCTGCCTTGGGTGCAAATTCGGATTTCTGCCCCGCAGTAAGCACCTCTAGGCTGAATAGTCAGGGCTGCAGGGGAGGAACTCGCACCCCTACAGACACCGCTCCCTTCCCCAGAGAGCCTCGGCTGGGCTGGAGGGACATTAGAGGAACTAGAGAAGTTTCCAGACTGTGAGTGAACACACAGGAAGGAGAGAAGGGGAGGGTGGGGTCCCCAGACGGCTCCCCTGAGAGGGGTGTGTCGGCCTGGAGAGACATCTCCAGGCCCCAAGAACTCGGTTTCCCAGCAGAACCTGCAGAAAGTGACCCACTAGGCGCTGCTTCCGAGCCACGCGGCTTGGTAGCTTTCTTGGCTGAACCAAGAGCTACAGGGATTCGTGCGTGGGCGTTTGGAGACAGGAGTATCCCTGGTTTCCGGCACCCGGTGGTCAGCGCTGCCCAGGACTCACTGCCATTCTCCTTCATGTGGCCGCGATGCTGGACTCAAGGCCCACATGAGCTGACGCGATGAGGCGGTGGATTTGCCTACCTAGGCCTCTGCTTCCTGGGGCTCGGAGACCGCAGCGCGCCCGCCAGCACGCGCGACGCCGAATTTGCCTGCAGGGGACTTCGCGCAAAAAACCGGGGCTGGGGGAGCCATTTCCCGGGTAGAGTCGGCCGGGCGAGCAGGTGGAGGCCGGTTGGCCCCGCCCTCCACCCCGGGTCAGATCCCGGCCTCCCGGGGTCCCTAGGGCCCGAGAGTGTCGTGCGCTCCAGGGACGCACGGCACCGCCCGGGGTCCCCAGTGCAGCGGAGCTCCGGGGGCAGGAAGGGGCTGGTGGCCGATCAGCCGCGCTCCACAGAGGTAGCCGCGGCGTCTTAAGGAGCCTGGGTCTGCCCGGGACAGGGAGCGGGCCCTACTGCGAGCTTTCCAGCAGGTCTCCTAGACCTTGGAGGAGGCGCCAGCCAAACTGGTCCCCGCTGGGCCTGCCCAGCTGGAAGGCGCGGGCCTGGGCCATCAGCTCCCTTACGTTCGGGTGGATTGGGATAGAAGTTCACTGGTGGTTTCCAAAGCTCGGCGCGTGGCACATTCAACTGGCAAACGAGTTTAAACTGTCTGTCCGGTGTTTAAACTCATCAAATTGTATACATTCAACATATGCAGGGTTTTGTTTGTTTGTTTGTTTCCCTGTATGTCAATTACACTGCCATAAAGCTGTTAAAAAACAAAAACTACCCGGTTGTCTTCAGCTGGACCTGATGGGGTCTGCATTTTCCCATGGGTTCTAGGTCATCAGAGACCTCTCCGGAGTCAACTGCCTCTGGATGGGGGTTTTAGTTATTTTTTCTCTAAGCAAAGGAGAATTTTATGTCATGACTCCAATAAGCTAAGAATAAAGAAAACGTTGTGAGTATGACCTCGGCGCTGTTCAAGGCAAGCTGGCTTGTGTTAAATTAGCCAAAGGGGATGCCCAGGATAGACCACTTTTAAGAAGCTGAAAGTTGTCTAAGGGATTATTTTGTGTGGACAGTTGACTTATTAAAAAAAAATTTTTTTTTTTTAAACAGGGTCTCACTGTCTTGCCCAGGCTGGAGTGCCCTGGTGCAATCATAACTCACTGTAGCCTTGAACTCCTCAGCTCAGGTGATCCTCCTGCTTCAGCCTCCCAAGTAGGTGGTACTACTGGCATGTGCCACCATGCCTGGCTATTTTTTTTATTTTTATTTTTGTAGAGATGGGGGTCTCACTATGGTGCCCAGGCTGGTCTGGAACTCCTGGCCTCAAGTGATCCTCCCACCTCAGCTTCCCAAAGTGCTGTGATTACAGGCATGAGCCACCTTGCCAGGCCTAGTTTTAAAATTGATATGTAATATTTGAAGATATGTGTGGGGTACATGTGACATTTTGTTACATGCATAGAATGTGTAATGATCAGGTCAGGGTATCTGGGGTATCTGTCACCTCATTATTTATCATTCCTATGTGTTGGGAACATTTTGAGTCCTCTTTTCTAGCTATTTTAAAATATATGATACACTGTTGTTAACTATAGTCACCTTTCTCTGCTATTGAACATTAGAATTTATTCCATCTATCTGTATGTCTGTAGTTACTCCTTTTAACTGTATGTTTGTACCCATTAACCAACCTCTCTTCATCCCCTCCATCAACCTACACACCCTTCCTGGCCTCTGGTATCTATCATTCTACTCTCTACCTCCATGAGATCAACTTTTTTGCTCCCATATATGAGTGAGAACATGTGATATTTGTCTTGGCTTATTTCATTAGCATAATGATCTAATTCCACCCATAATTCCATAATAACATAATCCCATCCACATTGCTGCATATGACAGGATTTCATTCTTTTTTATTTTGAGATGGAGTCTTACTGTGTCACCCAGGTGGAGTGCAGTGGTGCGATCTTGGCTCACTGCAACCTCTGCCTCCCGGGTTCAAGCGATTCTCCTACTTCAGCCTCCCGAGCAGCTGGTACTACAAGTGCCCGCCACCACGCCTGGCAAATTTTCATACTTTTAGTAGAGACAGGGTTTCATCATATTGGCCAGGCTGGTCTCTATCTCCTGACCTTGTGATCTGGCCGCCTTGGCCTCCCAAAGTGCTGGGATTAGACGCGAGCCACCATGCCTGGCTGATTTCATTCTTTTTTCGTGGCTGAATAAGTATTCTATTATGTATATATACTGTATTTTCTTTATCCATCTGTCTGTTGATAGACACTTAGGCTGATTCTCTGTCTTTGCCATTGTGAGTAGTGCTGCAATAAACAAGAAAGTGCAGGTATATACTGATTTCCTTTCCTTTGGATAAACGTTCAATAGTGGAATTGCTGGATCGTTATGGTAGTTCTGTTTTTAGTTTTTTGAAAACTCTCCACACTGTTTGCCGTAGTGGCTGCGCTAATATATCTTCCCACCAACAGTGTATGAGACTTCCCTTTTTACTGCATCCTCGCCGGCACCTGTTATCTTTCATCTTTTTAGTAATAGTCATTCTAACTGGGGTAAGACGATCCCTCACTGTGGTTTTGAGTTGCATTTCCCTGATGATTAGTGATGTTGGCTACGTTTTCGTATACCCATTGGCCATTTGTATAGGGACAGTTAACTTATTGATGACTTTTTGTTTAAGCATTTTTAGATATATTCTAAAGGTAAATAGGTGTTATTCTGTATTGTTTAGGAAATAATAGCCAGAAATAAAGTCTGTACGTGTTTAGTACAGATATAACCATCCATTTTTTATACTATATTTTCTGAGGTTGGTTGAATCCACAGATGCAGAGGGGCGAGTACTGTGTGCAAAAACGTCATTGAATTTTAGCAAAGTATAATCATCTCCTTAGTATGAAAAGAAAACCTTTAAAGAAATGTTCATCAGAGAAACTTAAAAGTATTGCTGATAGGAACTCTGGCACTTTTTATTGTCTTCTACTATTTAAGTGAGTGCTTTTTGTGCTATCAAATGGCAGCTTTGAGGATAGAGATTTGTTACCCCAGATGTTATTATATAATTTCTTTCAGCGTCTCAGGGCTGGCTAAGTGGTTCCATAAAATGTTTTGTAGGAAAACTTATGTACAAAACTCCTCAGGTAGGCTTTTTATTTAAAATAAATCTGTGGGTGGGATAATGAGACTTTTATTGGGACACATAGTAAGCTCTCATATTGTCGTTTTCCTTCCCGTAAAAGGCCTATTAAATCTCTGAACATTAGTTCTGTTGTTAGGCCCACTTAGTTATTTCCTGATATTTCTGTAGAAATGGTTCATAAGTATAGTTACTGGTTACTTTACATCATAAGTATTAGGCACAATCTCTTTCTTTTCTGAAATAGAGTGATTTATTTTGGCCATAATGGTCTGAAACGTTAGCAGTCAAATGGCTAGCCATCTAGTTGCACAAATAAAAGTTGTGGGTAGAAAAAAGAGGGAATGGTAGTATGTTATGGTTATTACATTAAATTCATCTTTTTAGTTTAACTTCCTAACTCCTTTCTAGGTTGCTTTTAGCATCCACTAGCTGTGTGCTTAAATAAGAATTCCAGAAATAAGCCATTTATTTACGAATAACAAATGAGCAGAGGATGTCTTATCAGATGGGTCACTCTCTGGAGGAGTGCTTCAGTGAAAACACACACACACACACACACACACACACACACACACAACACCACTCATGGGCACACAAATAAACACATGCAAAAGCTATGATCCTACTATCCTTCTCCTCTAAAGGCTAGGTAGGGTTAACTACAAAGTTGACATTTTCTGCATAATAATTCAATTCTGTGCATAGCTTTGGGGACTCACAGGCTAAATGGCATTGTGCTTTGACTGTGGTTTTGTGTGAAATTTAAAAAAACACACAACCAGACAATTTTTGTATCAAAAAGTCTATTACCTTTGATTTTAGGAAGCATCTATTAAATTTTGATGCTCTAAAGCCGTAAGTAATCTAAGATTGTTGTACATGCAATTAAGCAGAGAGCCTAAACTTTCATGTTGTTGCACAGGTGAAATGCTTAAGATTTCCTTTCTTTTTTTTTTTTTCTTTTTTTTCTTTTTTTGAGAGGAGTCTTGCTCTGTCACCCAGGTTGGAGTGCAGTGACGCGATCTTGGCTCACTGCAAGCTCCGCCTCCCAAGTTCACACCATTCTCCTGCCTCAGCCTCCTGAGTAGCTGGGACTACAGGCGCCCGGCTAAATTTTTTGTATTTTTAGTAGAGACGGGGTTTCACTGTGTTAGCCAGGATGATCTCAATCTCCTGACCTCGTAATCTGCCTGCCTCGGCCTCCCAAAGTGCTGGGATTATAGGCATGGGCCACCGTGCCCGGTCTTAAGATTTCTTTAAGATTAAAGTTTCTGAAATAGGAAGTTATGTTATTAACATGGTCATTTTAAATTTAACATAAAGCGTTTTACAGTGCTGAAGATGGAATGGAAGATGAAGAATTGTTATACTGGAAACATCTTTTTTTATTTTGGTTTGTTTGTTTTTGGAGACAGGGTCTCACTCTGTCCTTCAGGCTGGAGTGCAGTGGCCTTAACAGGACTCACTGCCTCGACCTCCTGGTCTCAGGCAATCCTCTCACCTTAGCCTCCTGAGTATCTGGACTACGTGGCACATGCCACCACGGGCTATTTTTTTTGTATTTTTTGTGAGACCACCATGTTTCCCAGGCTGGTCTCAAACTCCTGGGCTCAAGGGATCTGCCCACCTCAGCCTCCTAAAGTGTTGGGATTACAGATGTGAGCCACCATGCCCGGCCTGGAGACATCTTTGTTGTTCCTGTGATGTTATAGAAGATGAAGACCCATCTGGGATGCACTAGTCCTATATCTGGAACTTGCAAAGGAATAAGAAAAACTGGTTGAGATACAAAAGAGTCAGCACACAGTTATTGCTGATTTGCAGCAAAAACTCACAGAAATATAGCAAATATTGATTAGCTAGCAACAAGCTATTCTAGACCAGCAAAAGAAAATATATGAGCAAATGCACTGAAAGAAAATCCGGTAGAGTATACTCTTTGATACTGTGAAGAGTATATGTCTTCTGTAGCTTGTGGGAGGACGTTCAGTGTGATTTTTGAAACTCCTGTTAATGGACCACAAAACCAGGTCTGAAAGTCATCTCTAGAAGTCATACACTGTGCAGAAAGCTGAAGGCGATGTGAAAGTGATTAATGATGGAGCAAGCTCTCTAGACTATGGCCTTTGTGAAACTGATGAATTTTGCAATTTCCAAAAGAGACTATCACAGTGTGAAAAATGTGGCGGGGCGTGGTGGCTCACACCTGTCATCCCAGCACTTTGGGAAGCCGAGGCTGGCAGATCACGAGGTCAGGAGATCGAGACCATCCTGACTAACACAGTGAAACCCCGTCTCTACTAAAAAAAATACAAAAAATTAGCCGGGGGTAGTGGTGGGTGCCTGTAGTCCCAGCTACTCGGGAGGCTAAAGCAGGAGAATGGCATGAACCCCGGAGATGGAGCTTGCAGTGAGCCGAGATCGCGCCACTGTACTCCAACCTGGGTGACAGACGGAGACTCTGTCTCAAAAACAAAAAAAAAAGAAAAAGAAAAGAAAAATATACTTTGTGCCTTGCAGGGCTGCCCCTGCCAACCCCGCCCCATCACATGTCTGAATGTTCCACAAATGCAGATTGGATTTGTCTAGTCAAATATTGTAACTTTTATACTTAGTGATTTTAAAATACCTCTGTAAGGTGGTGGGCTGCGCTGTGAAGTAATTATGACTCAAGTTCAATTTTATATGCGATTTTTAAAAAGCAAAAGTAAAATCTATTGCGTTAATGTTTAAATGATACATAATGAGCAATTTTAACATTGTTATTTGCCAAAAATATAGTGGTCGAACTGGTGTAACCTAAATAACCTCTTATATTCATATTTGCAAACAGAATGTTTCTAAACTCCCCTGGTGTTTCCAATTCTAAGTGTATCTTTCCATAATTTAACAAGGAAGGTACACAATTTCCTCCAAACAAGGTGATCCAATCAACATTATAGTGTCTTTCTATAATTTCTGTTTTCATGACTCACAATGTGATTATACTTTTCAGGATAGAAATAAATGCATTAAATCTCCAAATATATGTGGTAAAAAGATAAAATATCTCAATAGCCTGTGTAATATATTTAAGAAGTGTCTATTTTTTATAAAAATGTGAGAAAGGATAATAGGCCTGGATTTGATCACTCAAGGTCTTTTCAAACACATACATACTCACATGAACTCAAACATGTAAGCAGTTAACCCTTACTTATTTCTGTGCTGGTTAGTAAATTTCTGGACTTTCTAGGGGAAAACTCTTGTTGCAAATTAACTTCCTTTAACTTCCGAGGGCTGATTTGGGAGGCTAAGGGGGGTGAATCACCTGAGGCCAGGAATTTGAGACCAGCCTGACCAGCATGGTGAAACTCCATCTCTACTAAAAATACAAAAAAATTAGCCAGGCGTGGTGGCACAAGTCCGTAATCCCAGCTCCTAGGGAGGCTGAGGCACAAGAATTGCTTGAACCCAGGAGGTGGAGGTTGCAGTGAGCCAAGATTGTGCCACTGCACTCTAGCCTGGGTGACAAACCAAGCCTGGGTCTCAAAAAAAAATTAACCAGGTGTGGCGGTGGGCACCTGTAATCCCAGCTACTTGGGAGGCTGAGGCAGGAGAATCACTTGAACCCAGGAGGCGGAGGTTTCAGTGAGCTGAGATCGCATCACTGCACTCCAGCTTGGGTGATGGAGTGAGACTGTCTCAAAACAAAACAAAATAAAACAAACAAAAAAAACCCAGACACCTCTGAGAATTCCTTTAGGAGTTCCCCTATCATCTGCCTGTGACTTCTTAGGAAATCTAAAGATGTTTTAAGAGTTATCAAGTCAGAATGCAGCTCAGAAAATAAATTGGGGTCAAAGGAATTTAATAGTGCATTTGAAAGTCAAAAAAAAGGAGTTAGGGTTTTTTTAAAATTTTAAATTTTTATTTTTATTCCTTGAGGTTTCTTTTAATAAATGTAGGTGACTGACCCAGGTCAAAAAGTTAGGACTAGTTCTTTTTTTTTTTTTTTTGAGACACAGTCTCACTCTGTTGCCCAGGTTGGAGTGCAGTAGCTCAGTCTCGACTCACTGCAACCTCTGCCTCCCAGGTTCAAGTGATCCTACTGCCTCAGCCTCCTGACTAGCTGGGATCACAGGCATGCCACTATGCCCAGCTAGTTTTTGTATTTTTCATAGAGACGGAGTTTCACCACGTTGGCCTGACTGGTCTTGAACTCTTGAGCTCAAGTGATCCACCCGCCTTGACCTCCCAAAGTGCTGGGATTGCAGGGATAAGCCACAGCACCCGGCCAGGTCAGGATTAGTTCTGTGATTAAGTGGGAACTCCCTTTTGGTAGATAGCAAGAATTCATTAACAGGGTTAAATGTCTGTGCTATTAGTATTTTCTCCCTGGGGCGGAGTCCGGTTCTCAGCAACAGTAAAGGAGAGTGAATGAGTGTGGTCCTGGTTCCCCTCCCTTTGCAGAATGAGCTCATTGAGCTGATGAAAGAGACAGGAGGATTCTGCTTCCCCATCTTACCTCATGGACTAGTGCAAAGGTCTCTGCCTGCCATCACTCTAGCCCATGGTTAGTTGCTAGGAAGCAAGGTAGAAAACCACAAATGTGAGAGAGGAGTGCATTTCCATTAGAGAGAAGGCTGACTAGGGCTTGCAGTGAGTATAGACTGATTAATGCCTTGAACTTCCTGTAATTCTTTTCCCATTGATCAACAAAAGACCTGTGAATTACCTGACCGTACAAGCCCACTCTGGGAGTGGACAGCTGTTACTGTTTAAGCCTGTTGCCTGATTAGATGAAGTTGTCCAGTGGTCTGTCTGCCATTTTTGGAGTCTTGCCTGAATTTGGAAGCATATTTACTCGGAATCAGGATACATTTAGAAGAGTTCTCTAGAATTTACAATATGGTTAGCTCACAAATTTTTTTGCATAAAAGAGACTGGTGTTTTATGCTTCAGAAGCTTTGTTGTTTTTGATTTAAACTTTGTTGTTTGTTTTCTTTCCCTGTCTTTGGGCTTGCTGTCTTTCAGGCTAGTTAGCAGCTTTAGAATCTTTTGGTTAAAAAAACTCAAAAAAGGAGAGAAAGGCTAGATCTTGGTAATTCTACTATTGTACTTTTTATAAATATTTAATAAAGGATAGAGGCCAACGAGTAAAGGACTTGATATGTTCTGAAGGGATGCTGTTTATTATTTAGAGAGGAGTTAGATCAGTTCCCTCATCATCTGCCAAGCCCAGGCCTACCTCCCATTGATGGTGAAAGGAGCCACGAAGAAGAGACCAGAAGTAATGAATAAAATACAAATGGGGATGTGGGCATCTAGTGTACTCAATTATTAGGGGGGTCAGGGTAACGTTAAGAAACATCTCTCCTGACAAGCTTTGCTTCTAAATGTTGTTTTATCTTTTTTAATGAAATAGGAATATTAAATTTTTTATAGTGGTCAGCCATTGTGGTTACAGTCACATCCAATACTTTTAAATTTAAAGTAGGACCCTTAACCTCTGAGTTATGATAGAAAAATGTTAAACATATGAGTCTCTATGGATATGATTTGCTCAGAAAGATAATGACTGTATTATGTAGCCCTTCTATAAAACTATGTTGGGCTGGGTGCAGTGGCTCACACCTGTAATCCCAGCACTTTGAGAGGCCAAGGAGGGTGTCTCACAAGGTCAGGAGATCGAGATAAGCCTAATCAACATGGTGAAACCTCATCTTTACTAAAAATACAAAAATTAGCCAGGTGAGGTGGCACATGCCTATAATCCCAGCTACTCGGGAGGCTGAGGCAGGAGAATCGCTTGAACCTGGGAGGCAGAAGTTGCAGTGAGCCAAGATTGCGCCATTGCCCTCCAGCCTGGGTGAAAGAGCAAGACTCCGTCTCAAAAAAAAAAAAAAAAAAACTGTGTTGAACTTGTGAAGGCTAATAATTAACCCCCTCAGGATAATACATTTTTCTCAGATTTGTTTATTTTTCCCTAAATTGAATTGTAGTGGGTTAGGGTTAGATAATGCTTTAGCTTTCATTATGCAGATTTAGATAATTTTATGTTAACTCAGAGAATTTGAATTAATGTATAATATCTCTATTTTACAGTATCGGAAATCATTGATTCAGCCTTTTTTTCTACTCTTTCCCTTGCATACACATATAAAACACATATGAGCATAAAATACATAAAGCACATATGTACGCTTATATATCAAGATGTATACATCTAGCTTTCAGTGTTTAATGGTAGAATAGTATCTTAAATTTAGAAAGAAATGCCAAGGTCTTTTTTTTTCTGAATTTCTACTCTATCCAAAAGTTCTTCCAAAATATTTTTATCATAAGGTTGCCTAACCAGTGATTGAAAATTATCAGGGTCAAGAGAGTCATTACCTTTCAAGATAACTGTGAAAATTTGGGGGATGGTACATTGGAGAATTAAGCTTGAAACTTAGTGTCTTAGTCCATTTGGGCTGCTGTAACAAAATACCATGTATTCATCTGTTCTCACACTGCTGTAAAGAACTACCTGAGACTGGGTAATTTATGAAGAAAAGAGGTTTAAGGGTCTCATAGTTTCACAGGCTTAACAGGGAGGCCTCAGGAAACTTACAAACTTGATGTAAGGTGAAGGGGAAGCAAGCAGCTTCTTCACAGGGAGAGAGTGAGGGGATGTGATGGTTAATATTGAGTGTCAACTTGATTGGATTGAAGGATGCAAAGTATTGCTCCTGGGTGTGTCTGTGAGGGTGTGGTTAAAGGAAATTAACATTTGAGTCAGTGGACTGGGAGATGCAGACCCATCCTCAATCTGGGTGGATAGGCAGAAGAACTAGACTGGCTTAGTCTTCTGGCCTCCATCTTTCTCCTGTCCTGGATGCTTCCTGCCTTCAAACATTGGACTCCAAGTTCTACAGCTTTGGGACTTTGGACCTTTGACCACAGACTAAAGGCTGCACTGTTGTCTTCCCTACTTTTGAGGTTTTGGGACTTGGACTGGCTTCCTTGCTCCTCAGCTTGCAGATGGACTATTGTGGACCTCACTTTGTGATTGTGTGAGTCAATCCTCTTTAATAAACTCTCCTTTATATATACATCTATCCTATTATTTCTGTCCTTCTAGAGAGCCTTGACTAATACACAGGGGAAGGGCCACACACTTTTAAACCATCAGATCTTGTGAGAACACCCTGACTATTAAGAGAACAAGGAGAAACCACCACTATCATCCAATTACCTCCCACCAGGTCCCTTCCCCCAACACTGGGGATTACAATTCAACATGAGATTTGGGTGGGCACACAGAGCCAAACTCTATCAACTGGATAATTTATAAATAACAGACATTTCTTGCTCACAGTTCTGGAGGCTGGAGAGTCCAAGAAAAAGGCACTAGCAGATTTGGTGTCTGGTGAGGGCTCCCTCTTTGCTTCAAAGATGGCACCTTCTGAGCTGTGTCCTAGCAAGGCAGAAAGATAGAGCAAACAAGTTCCCTTGAGATTTTTTTATAAGGGCACTAATACCATTCACAAGGGTGGAACTCTTATGATCTAATCACCTCCCCAAAGTCCCACCGCTTAATATTATTGCATTGGGGATTAGGTATCAACATGAAAATGTTGGGATAACACAAACATTAAGACCATAGCAGCTAGTTTGAGCTATATTCTGGATGTCAAAAGAATACAATTATTTCTTGGATGACTGCTCTTATTGGTAAGAAATACCTGGAGAATTGTGCTAAGAAGGATCCTTAGGTAGTATCTGGGCTCAGAGGAGAAGGGCCTTGGAGAATTAATAGTAACAATGGCATTTGGGCTGAATGTCTGTCTGTCATGAGCTATCTGGTGGCAACAATGAAAGTGGCTTGGTTACAATTAGTCAAGTTGTGTTTAGACATATAAGATAATTTGATTGAGAAAATTAAATACGTTCTCATGTTATTTACTTTCTGCTTTCCCTCCCACTAGAATGAAAGCTCAACAAATGCAGGTTTTTATCTGTTTTAATCACTGCGGAGTCTAGTACCCAGACAGCATCTGGCACATGGGAGGTACCTGATAAATATCTGTAGAATATGAATGAACTGTTTCTGTCTGGCAGGGCTTCAAATCTACATTTATTCTCTTCTGATATTAGACTACAACTTTAATGTCATTCTTGTGATTGGACAGAGGAATGTTTAGGGTCAGGGCCACCCAGGTCCCTCAGGAACTTATATCATCTCTGGGAAGAAAAGACTGAGAAAGAGGAGGAAGAGGGAGGGAGGGAGATTGTCTTGAAATGACTATTTACCCAAAGTTTCAAACCGGAAGTGACTATTTTTACCTTGAGTGGGCAAGAGCATTTTCAGTGACTAAGCTAAAAAAGGCTTTGTATTATCTCACATATACATGCTGCGTAGCTCAGAGGGAGCTTTCAGATAGGCCTGGGGATGTTACCCCCACCCCTTCCCACAGGACACAGAGTAATGATTCCCTGGAAATTCCCTGCCAAAGCAGACCAGAATCTAGCACAATATTGTGACTTGGCACCATCAGTTTTCTCAAGCACTTTTTTCTTATCAACAATAGAAAAAAGTGCAGTATTCAGGTCCTGGTAGGTTTTTCTTAACTTTTCTCTCTGAATTTTTTGCAGAAATATAATCTCCAACTCTTCCAAACCCTATGACTTCTTTATGCCTTCTATCTAAATTCTTCTTTTTTCCTAATATATTTTAATACTTTCTGCAAGCAAGGTTGTTTATAGACCACTTGTTTTTTAAAATATTTTATTTCCTCTCACATAAATGGTAGTAAGCCTTTTAATCTAACTGAACTATTATCTTGAAACTTATTTAAAAGTATAGATACTATGCATATTATTTCCTTTCTAAATAGGTGGCTTCCAGTGCCTGGGTGTTGCTGAGAAAGATGCTATACTGGGATGGGGTGGTGGTGGCTATTTCTTCAATAAAGAAGTATGAGAATGTCAGGCTTGTCAGGCATGGCTTATTCAGAACCTGGTGGAAAAGCAGCTTGCCAAGACCTGGGCTGCAGCTGTTGAGTTACCCTCAGCCAGGTCTTCTTCTGCTTAAACATATCCTGGGCTAAAACTCAAAGTAAAAGGAAAGGAAGCTGGTTCTGTAGCCTCCAGTGAGGATGGCATTCAGGCAATGCTGTTTACTATGGGCTGACCTCAATTATGCTGTAAAACACAACTGCAGAAACTCTCTCTAGTTCTTCTTAAAGTTAAGTTACAGTGAGGAGGTATCTGAGCTCAGTGGAGCTGGGATTAAGCCCCCTACGGGGAGGTACTCTTGGAGCACTGGTGTCAGCAGCTTGCCCAAGTGAGGCCTGGCCATGTCCTCTAAGTAGGCCTCAGAAGTCCTCATCAGCTTTGCAGCCAAAGCAAAGACTGCCATTGGTTTGTCTTCACATACCTATTCAGCTTGTTTTGGATGTCTCATGACATAGAGCGGTGAACACGAATGCACAGATTTCAACAGCAATGCAGTGTCAGTAACTACCATCCTAGTTTAAAATGAACCATATCTTACCCACACAAGACCAGCCTATTCCATGTTGGGAGGGCTGTATGGTTCATGGAAGCTTGCCAATAACAAGTTTGTTTCTACAAGATTTTCTATTCCATAGGTGCCTCTGGTGTCCATGAAGGGTTTCCCTTGATCTCTTATATCAGCAGGGATGGTACAAATGTAAAACTGATGAACATATGCAATCAGGTGTCAATTACTGAGCCACAGCACTTTCTACTTTTGGAGCAGCTTGGGGTCCAGGCCGGAGAACTGATGGACGTTGAGATTCTCTCCCCTGCTCAGGGTCTTGTGTGCGTTTTGGAGACAACTCTGATGTGAGATGTTTAATCTCATCTGGATCCCATCAGCAATTTCTATGGCTCTTTTAGCCACTGTTTCCAAGACAGAATTACCTACTGGACTATGTCCTGACAAATTCTTGTGTTTCAATTTCCTTATCTACTTAAATCTCATGAGAAACAGACACATGTGGTCTGTTCTGGTTGATTTGCTTTGAAGTATGTTAGATTTTCTGCAAAGTGTATTGTTAACATAGTTGATCCATTAGTGTAATATAGTTAACATTGCTTTAAATCAGTTGGCTCGTGATGACATCCAGCCAGTTGCAATTGCTCAGCAAATGTGGCCAGATGCCCAAGGGAAGCCTGGAAGATGATGTAAGCCTTCTTTCTTCTTTTGAGACTCACAACTACACCATGATCGCTGCTTTTCCTGGTTGTGTTCTTGGAAGAACCTATCAGTTTGCTCAGGACATGGGACTATCATGTCTGTTATATGGATTGCTACCCAATGTCCTGGGAGACTAGTAAAACCCTACTGAAATATTTTGAATTGTCCCAAAAGAGCACTACCTGGTGTTTACATATTGTGAAATCAACACTTAATAGGACTGGGCTTTTGAAATATATTTGAGTCATTGTCAGTGGGAGTCACTCCATAAAAAGACCAGTCTCTTTTAAGAAATCCATAAAATGTGGTCTTATTTCCCGAGCATTACAGCTAAAGAGATTTGGATTAAATATAAGCTCTAACTTCAACTAGTACAGTAAATTCAGGACTTTCTTACATTTACTGGACAAAAATATATGTTACTAAATAAATGCCACAGAAATTATGTTCACCTAACTTCAAGTCAAGCCAACATCTACTTGTATTTGTTTAAGCAAACCTCGTAAGAACACTTTAGCTGTAAGACAAGTGGATACTTCTCACTTGTTAACTACCGTATTAATACCAATGATAAGGCTTTTTATAAACTATGGTTGTATTTAACAATGAAGTTCAACATCTAAATGCTGAAACTACTGATATTTGTTATGCTGACTTTTATTTACTTTTTATCACATTTATTTATACTCTCAATCCTTCTCTACTTTTTAAGAGTATTTTGGGCTTTCTTTCAAACAGTTGGTTATACTTTTATTATTTGCTTATTTGTAGAATCCTCAAGGACTCTTGCCTTTTGCCACTTACCTTTATTGTTTTCTTTGCATTTTTTTCCTTCCTGCAAGTCAGTCTTCGGTAGCTAGTTTATAGTATACAGGTGGTTATAATAATTGCCATGCTTTTTTCTTTCTATTGAATCTGCCCTATAGAATTCCACTGTTTCTTTAAAATTCATGAAACTTGCAAATTTGTCATAAGACTGGCACTATGGAGAAACTGTAGTATCCAGCTTAGCTGTGCATAGATTGGATTATCTGAAAAATGGTGGTTACGTATTACTGATGTTTTCGCAGTAGTGTGTGAGCATTCCTGTTTGTGTCTACAAACTCTGACTTGTTTATTGTTATACTGATACTTAGAGAATCAGCAAAGTGCCTTTTTCCCCCTAGCCTTTAAGTCAGATAATGAGCAAAAAAAGGCAGACTTCATATCCGCAGAATAATCAAAGGAGCTTTATATGCCAAACTAAGATGTTCGGTACCAAAGGCAAGTTAAAAAATTATTCCTGGTTTCACCCATGAATAAGCAAAATTTCAACACTGTGCAGTAACTCTGGACTGAACACTACGGACATATAAGGGAGGGCTTGTGTCCCGGATGTGGCTGTGAAATAAAGCCTTGAGATGGAGCTGGAGGGTTGATAAGAGGTCAATCTCTGATCTGTGGTGCTGTGATTCTTAAGCCCGCTGATGATGATGCTGTTGGCTGGCTCTCCGTGTGGCTTATTTTCCGCCACATTCAGTGGCAATGTGCCTGCCAGTCACATTTGACATCAACTAGCACACTCAATCCGTGAATATTAAAGTCACTAAAAAACTACACGTTTTGAAATATCAAAGATAGGAATATAGGATGTACCGGAAGTAGTCTACTCTAGGGCATTTTTATTCAAAATACATAATTATTGTCTTGAAACTGGCTATTTAAATTCTTACATTTAAATATTTCTCAGTGGTTTTAATGCAATGCCTCCTATTCATGTATTTAATCTTATAAAAGCTAGTTTGCCATCAAGCAGTTTCTGATTAAATATATTTCAAATATTTCTAGCCTTTTAGTAATAAGAGGAATCTATTAGGGTTATAAACAGTAAATTATCTGTTGAAACATCAGGAATGCTAAGTTGCGCATGTTATGCATTTAAGCGAGCTCAACCCCTATACATAAGAATTTAAGACGTTCAAGGAATACATAATTTTTTCTGAGACTTGTCATTCTTTCAAGTACACTTTAGGAACTGACTGGTATCTCAATCAGCTTGGGCTGAATTTCTTGCAGTTATGGAGGCTAGAAAGTTCAAGATCAAGGTTTTGGCTGAATTGGTTTATGGTGAGGGCTCTCTTCCTGGCTTGCTGGTGGCTGCCTTCTTACTGTGTCCTCACAGGGCTGTTTCTCAGGTGCGCGAATCATTGGAAGGGGAGGAAAGACAGGAAGCTTTCAGGTATCTCTTCATCTAAGGACACTAATTCTATCAGATCAGAGCCCCACCCTTTTGACCTCATTTTACTTTAATTACTTCCTTAAAGTCCCTGTCTCCAAATGTAGTCATACTAGGGGTTAGGGATTCAACATATACATTTTGGGAGGACAAGAGGTGATAGATATTTAGTTAATAATAATTGATAATCTGCAGGTTCACCTACAGAAGGCAAATTACCCTATATGACTGCTGTCTGGAACTTTCACGTATAGTTGGGAACATTGACTTATGAGACAGTGTCATACTTGATGTTTGAATGATGGCAGAGACATGCTACAAATTTATATGAAGTTGCTTTTATTTTTTAGCCATTTACACCAAATGCAGTAATATCAATGCCATTCTTTCACTGTGCGTGAGCTAACCAACTTTAAAAAGAGTGCTATCTCATTTCTTCTCTTCACACTCCTAATAACCATTTATTCAATAGTTCGCATGTGCCAGGAATTACCTACAATTTTTATTTTCCTTATTTCAATCTGTATGATAACTGTGTTAGGTAGGTAGTATTTTGCCCTCTTTATGGTGGTCTAGAGAAGTCAATGATTTGGCAAACTCATAGTGCTTGTTCTGGTAGAGGCCTGATTTGAACCCTGTTTGGCCATCTCAAAGTCTGTGCCCTTTTCTTAGTCTCATGGGGAAGTATTATATGTCTGGGGATGTAATGGAACAAAAGGAAGTACTGCATTGGGATTCTCCTACTTTGGGATTCTGGGCTGTATAGCCTTGTTCCTATTAACTGTTTGGGAGAGCCATAAGACTGCTCTATTTAACAGATGCCCAACGCTGTTATTCTAGAGAAATTTTAAAAAGAAATTTTTAAAAATTTTCGAGGAGCCATCTTGATAATTGTAGCCTGTGTACAACTTCAATGATAGCATCATGGTAACGAAGGTCAGGCTGTATTTCTGCAGAGCAATCTGGAGCTTAGTTTGAATGCCTTGATAGCCACGTTCACATTGACTTGAGAGTAAAATTTTGGTGCTTTATTTTTCACTTGAGTGGCCCAGGTTAATGGCTTCTTAATATTTAAAGTCAGTTTTTTCTGGTATCTGGTAGTATCTTAGGGCCACAATGCTGTAGCATGGACATTCACATCAGGATTTACCAACAGTTATATGTTGAGTAGAAAGTGTCAAATGAAGCAAGAGGTCATAGATGCAAGAGGTCAGCAGGTGCCAGAACAAACGCTGGGTATTGAGCATGAATGTGGACTTCTGACATGATTTAAGGCAGCTTTAAGGAAGCAGCAAGAAAAAAATAGATTAGAGAAGTATGAGTAGAGTTCCACCCAGTTTGGGGCCGTGCCTATGCCAGACTGGCTCGCTATAAACTTGGCAGTTCTAACTGATGACAATGCAGAACCACTTCCTTAGTTTCCATTGTAATTTGATCTTAATGGCCAGAGAAAGTTCTCCTTAGTCCATTTTCTTCTGTATCATAAGCAAGTGCTCTCATTTCACCTGTAATTTGAAGATAGATCCTAACCTTTAGACTGAATGTGATAGAAAGTAGCTGCTAAAGGGACACACATATTGCAAATACATGAAGCAACTGATTCCAACTTTTGTTTTCATGTTGGACACATGTGTTTGCATTTGTTTCAAATGATAGCTGATGAAAATTTGAAAATAAAATATCATATAAAACTATAGTTTGTTCATTGAAATGATAACAATTCAGCAGTTTTAGAATTTCCTTTATAATTTTCTTTTTACAATTGTTTACTAGATATTTTTACATTATAATCCTGTGGAAAATTTGTAAAAGTCATTTAGACTGCATTACAATGGTAGTTTAATGCACCTAAGTTTCTAAAATATAATTAAACTCTGTTTTAGAGTAGTGCTGATATGATTAATTTTAAAAAATGTTCAATATATCTAGTTGCATTAAAAGATGGTGAATCTTATATCTGTCAGGGTCCAGACAGGTAACAGAGATCACATCAGTAATACACACAAAGGACTATTTAAGAGAAAGATGATTAACTAGGGCCTAACAAGGTGGCTCGTGCCTGTAGTCTCAGCTACTCAGGAGGTTGAGATGGGAGGATTGCTTGAACCCAGGAGTTTGAGGTTGTAGTGTGCTATGATTGTGCCACTGCACTTTAGCCTGGGCAATAGAGTGAGACCCCATCTCTTAAAAACAAATATTATTATTAACTAGGAATTACAATTAGTAAAAGGGAAAAAGGAAAATCCAAATGACACAGTAATAGCAAGGATAGGGGACAGTTATACCCTTTAGGGCTAAGGGAAAGAGAATCCAAGGAAGGACAAACTGGAAGAGGATTCCCCACCGGCTGCGGACCAGCTCTGGCGTAAGGCACTGATAGCCTATGTCAATGAGGTTCCTGAGCTGTCTCTGACCAGAGCTGGTCTGCAGTAGGTGGGCTGGGGCTGGTAAGAAGGAAGTTGCCTGCCTAGCAGTCAGCCAAACGTGGAGGAAGGTGGACATCAGTAGGTCTCCTGCATGCCACTGGCAGCCTTGTCTTAGGAAAGAGAAGAAAAGCATACCAGAATCAGGAAGAAGCTCCTACCTCTTGTGGCATCCCTTCCACAGCCTATACAGGAAGTTTCACTTTGTGGCAGCAAAGAAAAAAAAAATGCTCTCTTTCACGGAGCACTGCAAAGAAGGGTGGATGCCACAGTAAGATACCACTTCACATGTACTAAGATAGCTATTACTGTCCAAAAGATGTCAAAAAGACAGGTAACAAGTGAAGGTGAGGGTGTGGAGCAGTTGGTGCCCATACACTGCTTATGGGAAGGGAAAGTGGTATAGCTGCTTTGGAAAATAGTCTGAGAGGTCCTCAAATGGTTAAAACATACAGTTAGCATATGATTCAACAGTTTCACTCCCAGGGATAAAAATAAAAACAAAAAAGAGAAATGAAAACACATGTCCACATAAACACCTATACAGAAATGTTCCCAGCAGCATTATTCCTAACAGCTACAAAGTTGAAACAACACAAATGTCTATCAACTGGTAGAATAAATGTAATGGGGCATATCCATACAATGGAATGCTATTTGGCAATAAAAGAAATGAAGTACTGATGTATGCTACAACATGGGTAAAAGTCAAAACCATGATGCCAAGTGCAAGAAGCCAGTCTCAAAAGACTAAATATTGTATGGTTCTATTTAGATGAAATGTCCAGGATGAGCAAAACTGTAGAGACAGAAAGCAGATTAGCAATTGCTGAGGGCTGATGGGGAGAGGATGAAGAATTGAGAGGTGTTACTGAAAGGTATGGGATTTCTTTGGGTTGATAAAAATGTTCTAAAGTTGATTGTGGTGATAATTGCCAACTCTGTGAGTTTTAAAAACTATGAAATTGAATATTTTAAGAGGGTGAATTGTATGGTTTGTGAATTACATCTCAATGCAGTGTTACAAAAATTTTTTTAATTAAAAAAGGGTGGATTTGGAACTGAGAGGCAATAAATTGATAACTGGCAAAAATCTCAAAAATCTCAAAAAATGGACAATAATGTAGCAATTTTACTTTGTTAAATTTTTTTCTACGGAAGCTGATAAAAATATCTGAAGCCTAGAGATGTTAGGTGAGTTGCTCAGCATGTGGTTTTCCTGACTCCTAGTCTATTATTTGTTGTACAGGACAATACAGTTTCAAGGAAGTCTCTAGGAAAGCTTTCTAACAACCTCAGAGAGACACTCTGTGAGAATGGTGTGGCAGAACTTATTTATTTCTGATTTAGAAGTGTTAAACGGGGCAAAGTATCAAGCAAGGTGAAAAATACAGGTCTGGATGTGAACATGACCTCAGACCCAGTTATGAAAAACAGTTGGTTGGAAAATATCTTACCAGTCTGAAGATGAAGGGATGGCTGATGGGTTGTACAAAGCATTTTGAATTAAATTACCAGGAAGTTTTTGAGTTTCGATAAGTATAGACTCCTTTCTTAATACAAAAGAAACTCCATTGCTCACACGTACAACTCTTGCAATGCCTTACATTTTAAACTCCTAAGACATAAACCAGTACAGAAGTGATTCTGGATTAGACCTTGAATAGCTTTTCTGTCTTTGATAATTCACACCCCAAATTGTTTAGCTATAAATTTTATGTTTATCCATAGATGACTTGTAATGGTCTTTCTCATTTTCATTTTTCTTCCAGTGTTGTTTCTTCTGCTTCTATTTTGACAAAACAGGACATGGAAGCCATATGTCACAATCCTTAGTAATATTACTCTAAACAGATTGCTTCTAGTTGTATTTAAGAGAGGATTATCTTCCTTGAACAATGGGAATACCTTAACTAACAAAGATCTTTCGTTGTATTTTGAAGATTAAACTTTCTGGAAAGATCAGGAATATGGAAAATATTATTTTTCATGTTAAAGGAAGAAAATATAAATTTTGTACTAACCAAAGTAGAGATATACTTTAAAATAATTTTTATCTTTTCAACATGGTGTCAAATACACTGAAATTTTCAGTGTATCACCAAATGTTATTTTTAAAACCAATTATAATTTTTAGAGTTTGATCACCGTCCTGCAAGAAAACAACTTCATACCATATTAACTAGGGATTCAAAAATATTAATAAGCCCTAAATGCCTTCA
>NW_012109497.1:96088-97414 GCF_000951045.1 Mandrillus leucophaeus | reverse complement strand
TAATACAAATAAATGGAAAGCCATTCCATGCCTATGGATTGGAAGAATCAATATCATTAAAATGACCATACTGCCCAAAGCAACTTACAAATTCAATGCTATTTCTATCAAACTACCAATGTCATTCTTTGTAGAATTAGAGAAAAAAAAATTCTAAAATTTATATGAGACCAAAAAGACCCAAAACAGCCAAAGCAATCTGAAGCAAAAAGAACAAAGATGGAGAGATCATACTGCTTGACTTCAAACTATACTATTAGGCCACAGTAACCAAAACAGCATGGTACTGGTACAAAAACAGACATATAGACCAATGGAACAGAATAGGAATTGAGAAATAAGGCTACATACCTACAATCTTCAGATCTTTGACAAGTCTGACAAAAACAAGCAATGGGGAAAGGACTCCCTATTCAATAAATGGTGCTGGAATATCTGGCTAGTCATATGCAGAAGAATGAAATTAGACCCTTACTTTTCAGCATATATAAAAATTAATTCAAGATATATTAAAGATTTAAATGTAAGACCTTAAACTATAAAAATCCTAGAGGAAAACCTAGGAAATAGCCTTTTTGACATCAGCCTTGGCAAATAATTTTTGACTAAGTCCCAAAAGCAATTGCAATGAAAACAAAAATTGACAAGTGGGACCTAATTAAACCAAAGAGCTTCTGCACAGCAAGAGAAACTACTAACAGAGTAAACAGACAACCCACAGAATGAAAGGAAAATATCCACAAACTATGTATCTGACAAAAGTCTAATATCCAGAATTTTATTAAGTGATTGTACTTTGATTAAGGAACTTAATCAAAGAATAACTTTGCCTGTACTATTACATCATGAGTGGGAGACCAGCAGGTATCAGAATAAAGATGCATCTCCTGCTGATTTTCATTTCATCCAGCTGAAAAGATTGGGTCCTGTTGCTCATATGAAGCAGGACAGCTGGAGCTTTCTTTCCCTCCCACATGCTTAATTTCTCCTTAGGAATATAGCACAACTTATAACTATTATTTATAGAATTATTTCATGCCTTTGGAAATCACCTGTGGAAGCTGTCCCCCTACTTCTATACACATGCCAAGTCCACGCCATCAGAATTCTCTTACTTTCTGTATTTCTAGTATTTCTGGGGAAGCACCTTTGAGTTTGCTTTTGCTTTTTTTTTTTTTTTTTTTTGGTTTTTGCTCTGTTGCCCAGGCTGGAGTGCAGTGGTGCTCACTGCGCTCACTGTAGCTCTGAACTCCTGGGCTCAAGAAATCCTCCTGCCTCCGCTTCCCTTACCATTATGCCCGGCTAAGTTTTAAAATATTCTGTAGA
>NW_012109497.1:92459-96038 GCF_000951045.1 Mandrillus leucophaeus | reverse complement strand
TTTTTTTTTTTTTTTTTTTTTTTTTTTTTTGAGTCACGGTTTTTGCTCTGTTGCCCAGGCTGGAGTGCAGTGGTGCGATCATAGCTCACTGTAGCTCTGAACTCCTGGGCTCAAGAAATCCTCCTGCCTCCGCTTCCCTTACCATTATGCCCGGCTAAGTTTTAAAATATTCTGTAGAGACAGGGTGTTCCTATGTCCCCCAGGTTGGAGTTTGCATTGTCAATAATCTCTTCAGATCATTCTGGTGCAAAACCAGGGTGAGAAGTGATGTCTGAAGGAGTAATAACAAATATATTATTTTTGCTTCCTGGCATAATTGTTTTATTTGTGTCTCTTTGGATTTTAGTCTTTTTCTGAAATATATTTGTTAATTTATTGAGTGATTGATTCATTATTAATTAATCTAAAATTTATTTAGCCTACTATGCCCCAGGAATTGTACTAAGTGAGGGTAAGGAGGAGGAATGATAAAGGAGATAAATAAGAAACAAATTTCAGCATAAAGTGAAAACGATAATACAGTTAGACTCAGCAATGAGGAAGGGTACTTAATCTAAGACATAATCACACAGCATGACTAAAATATGCATGAGGTGGAGAGGGCAGGAAAATAAGCCTGTGCATATGCCTCTGTCCTTGGTGCTGAACCATCCCTTCACCTTCCGTGGTAAGGAAGATTTTCCCAATTCCTGGCTGCTAGTGATTTCTAATTACTCCCACTAATTCTGAACCAGATGAGGAAAGGGCCAGTGGAAATGGAGGAACGTAGGTGTAAGCAGAATAAACAGACTGTTGGAGATAAATCCGTTAAGTTATTGACTCTGCGATGCTAAGAATTTGGGAGAGTAGTGAATGGTGATTTTGACTAATTGATCTGGAAGAAAGTTTTCTTGTTTGGAAAGGTAAGCTCTCCAGAACTTTCTATAATGCTATACTTGTGACCTTAGAGACTTTCAGGAAGTGCTAAAAATCTGAATTGACCCCTGAAATAACCTATAAATGAAGGGGGCCTGAGAGACATTCCAAGGAGAGAAAAATCTTATTAATAATAAAGTACTTGTTGAAGGATCTATACATAATTTAATGTGGCAAGAACATAGAGTGTCATGGCAAGATAAAATGCTGAAAATGTAGCTAGGGAGTCATATCACCACAAAGTATCTTGTATGTAGAATTTACAAGATGAGGCTGGCTGGCAAGGTCATTCTGATAAGAGTCTCAAACTAAATGGAGTCTAAAATTTTGGCTGAACATAGCAATAAGTGTGGGTAGAGGAGCAGAATGAATTTCTGTTATGTATGTTGATTTTTGCCTAAAAGTATCTACATATATATGCACATATATGTGAGATACATATGAATACACAGATAAAAACAGACAGATTTAAGGGTCAAAGGTTGCTAGCCACAGAGCTACTCCCAGTCACACATAGAAGGTGAGCTAGCATTGTGAGTGAGAAACAATGTTGCTTAGTCCTCACTTTAATAATATTGGATTTGATTATGATATGAGTGTTTCTACTCACAGAGTTAATGTTTAGCCAACCCAAATATCTTCTAGGGATCCTCTAGGTGTTGAAATATCAAACAAATTCTGTACTGGTTCATTAAGAGCTGTTACACAGAGCTTCTAAGTGACTCCTGCTGCATTTTGGCACTTCCTTGCCCAACCCAGGGCTTCTTCTTGGTCAGTGAATAAATGGGTCCTGCCCGGCCAATGAGGAGCCTCCAGAACGAGGTCTGGAACATGTTCTTCTAGTTGGTTTGTTATTGAGCCATTGCTGATGCGTTTGAACAACACACCTCTCTACTCATCCTGTAACTCGTTGATTCCAGAGAGCACTGTGAGATGTTCTCTTGGAAGGTCATCCACACCAATCTTATCTGAAAAAGATGGTTTTCTGATTTTTGGCACATCAATGGGTAAGCACATTACTAATGAATTATCAATTAAATTTCTTCATGGTAATTTTGTATTACTGCATTTCGCCTCTTTTAGAAATTGTCCTTGATCATTTATGTGTTTTTATTTTTGTGTGTTGATAAGTTTTACCAATTGTACTTAAAATATAAGCAAGCTTTCCGGGCTCATGCCTATAATGCCAGGGCTTCAGGAGGCAGAGGTGGGAGGATTGATGGAGGCCAGAAGTTCTAGACCAGCCTGCGCAACATAGGAAGACCCCATCTCCACAATATAAAATTAAAAAATTAACCAGGTGTGGTTGTGCATGACTGTAGTCTCAGCTACTGTGGAAGCTGAGGTGTGAGAATTGCTTGAATCCAGGAGCTGGAGGTTATAGCGAGCTATAATTGTGGCACCACATTCCAGCCTGGGCGACAGAGGGAGGCCAGTTCTCAAAACAAACAAACAAGCTGTTTACCATCAGTACTCGTGTCCAGAACACATTGTTTTCATTTTAAATCTTATCTGATGGTGGAACTTTTCAAATTAATGTGTATTTTTAATGGTCACATTGTTTTTCTAGATAGAGTTTCCTGAATTTTGGTCTCATTTGGAAAATGATTTAGATAACATCATATTATTTTATCCGTAAGTATTTCAGTGAGTATTTCTACAAAGCAGTATGACTAAAATACTCTTGTCACATCTGAAAGAAATAACAGTAATTTCTCTCTCTCTCTCTCTCTCTTTTTTTTTTTTTTTTTTTTTTTTTTTGAGACAGTGTCTTGCTCTGTCGCCCATGCTGGAGTGCAGCATTGTGATCTTGGCTCACTGCAACCTCCGCCTCCTGAGTTCAAGCGTTTCTCCTGCCTCAGCCTCACGAGTAGCTGGGATTACAGGCACACACCACCACGCCTAGCTAGTTTTTGTATTTTTAGTAGAGATGGGGTTTCAACATGTTGACCAGGCTGGTCTTGAACTCCTGACCTCAGGCGATCCGCCCACCTCGGTCTCCCAAACTGCTGGGATTACAGGGTTAAGCCACCATGCCCAGCCAATAATTTCTTAATACCATCAACTATTCAGTCAACATTTGGCATTTCCTAATTGTCTCTTGGATGTTTTGTTAAATTCACACGTAGGTTTACATCAGTTATCTTAGTATCATTATGAATAAATGGGTTTTAAATATGGTTTATGTATTATTATTATTATCATTTAGACGGAGTCTCTCTCTGTCGCCCAGGCTGGAGTGCAGTAGCACGATCTCGGCTCATTTCAACCTCTGCCTCCCGGGTTCAAGCAATTCTCCTGCCTTAGCCTCCTGAGTAGCTGGAACCACAGGTGCGAGTCACCATGCCCGGCTAATTTTTTGTATTTTTAGTAGAGTCGGAGTTTCGCCGTGTTAGCCAGGGTGGTCTGTATCTCCTGACCTCGTGATCCGTCTGCCTCAGCCTCCCAAAGTGCTGGAATTACAGGTGTGAGGCACCACCCCCAGCGTATGTATTATTATTTTTATTGCTGGTCAAATTGCTCCATCTTTGGCCAATGGGAGCCTCTTCAAGTTGTCTCATGAGTGATTTGATATATGGCCAAATCACTGTATTCTAAAATCTCTCAAATAATTTCACTCCATGTGGTTAAGCCACCAATTTTATACACAAATGTCTTCATTTG
>NW_012109497.1:89972-90539 GCF_000951045.1 Mandrillus leucophaeus | reverse complement strand
TCTTAAGCTAAGCATAGGATGCATAAGTTATTTTTCTTTTGACTTATGAGTCCTTTTGACTTATAAGTTCTTTTGACTTATAACTCATTCACATTTTATAAACATTTTGTATTTATTCAATATTTACTATATTCTCTGAAGAATCATGCATCGAGTGGTAATGTTTAGACATCAAGAATATGCATCAATGGGCTAGGCGTGTTGTCTCATGCCTGGAATCTCAGCATTTTGGGAGGCCAATGTGGGTGGATCGCTGAGCACAGGAGTTTGACAGTAGCCTGGGAAACATGGCAAGACCCCGACTCTATAAAAAATACAAAAATTACCTGGGTGTGGTGATGTGTATCTGTGGTCCCAACTACTCAGGAGGTTGAGGTGGGAGAATTGCTTGAGCCTGGGAAGTTGAGGCTGCAGTGAGCTGTGATCATGCCACTGTACTCCAGCCTACGTGGCAGAGTGAGATCCTGTTTCCAAAAAAAAAAAACAGGAAAGCATCTAAAAGATGAATGAAGTAACTAACTGATAATATTTCATGAATGCTTATTTGTGGCTTAGAATAAAGATTGC
>NW_012109497.1:88675-89804 GCF_000951045.1 Mandrillus leucophaeus | reverse complement strand
TGCACTCCAGCCTGGGTAACAGAGTGAGACTCCGCCTCAAAAAATAAAAACAAAATAAAAAGAGTATAGGTGTGTATGTGAGTGAGCGTGTATGTACATATTTATTTATTTTTATATTCTCCCTGATTAGACAAATACTCTACAGCTTGAGTAACCCTTATCCAAAATGCTTGGGACCAGAAGTGTTTCAAATTTTGGATTTTTTCAGATTTTGGAATATTTGCAGAATGTATACCAGTTAGGCATCCCTAATCCAAAAATTCAAAATCCTAAATGTTCCAATGAGCACTTCCTTTGAGTGTCATGCCAGCACTCCAAAAGTTAGATTTTGGAGCATTTTGAATTTTCAGATTAGGGATGCTTGACCTGTATATATTTTTCCTCATCTTACTTTTTTTCATCTAACGTTATATTTTGATGATCACTTCACAGTAGTGTATAAAGGTAATCCCTTTTTTTTTTAAATAGCTGTGTCAGTTGTAATAGGAAATTTAACTTATAATGTTTCTTATTTGGTAATTAACACATTTGCATTTAAATTTTATAGAATCAATTCTGCTTTCTGCAACTCTACCTAAACCAATAAAATACTCTAGAGGAAATCCCTCAAATGTACACCAATAAATACCAAAAGAATATTTGATAAAAGCATTGTTTGTAATGGCAGAAATTGGAAACAACCTGAATGGCTATCCATAGTAGAAAAGATAAATACATGCTGATAAAATCATAATAGAATACTGCACAACAACTAAAACCAAGGGCTACGGTCATGTACACCCAACATAAATGAATTTCATAAACAAAATGTTAAGCCCAAAAAGGCAGCTTTGGGATATGCATGGTATCATTTTTAAAGAGATAAAGCATGTGCAAAATGAAACTATATATTGTACAGGGATACAATGATAATGCTTTAAAAATAGCTATAAGCGGCCGGGGGCGATGGCTCACGCCTGTAATCCCAGCACCTTAGGAGGCTGAGGCGGGCAGATCACGAGGTCAGGAAATGGAGACCATCCTGGCTAATACAGTGAAACCCCGTCTCTACTAAAAATACAAAAAACTAGCCGGGCGTGGTGGCGGGCGCCTGTAGTCCCAGCTACTCGGGAGGCTGAGGCAGGAGAAC
>NW_012109497.1:72430-87420 GCF_000951045.1 Mandrillus leucophaeus | reverse complement strand
TTTTTAATGGAACATGAGAGTGAAAAAAAATCAACATTGTTCAATTAAAAGACGTTTTAATCACCTGTGACTTACGTATATATGTAACTAGGTTAAAAAATGAAACACGATTTACAGGTAGACTTTTGACTACTGCATACACATCCTTCAACATTTATGTATTCAAGTTGACTGAACATCTTTGTTAGAAAACGTCCTTTGCTGTAAGTATAGCATGGCACTGTGGTTACAAGAGGCTCATTCCTCCTCTCTTCCCTTTCTCCCTCCTCTTCCCACAGGGCAAAACTTTCTTTCTTGGTAGCTGCAGTTATTTTTAAATGCTGTCTCTTTTCACTTTATTATTCATCATCTAACGCTAACAAAGGACCACAGACTCCTGGTACTAGCTAAATCCCAGGGCTAGAGTGTGGGTGTGAGTGGTGGAGAAAGGGCTTCAAGATCCATACATTTGTTGAGCCTACCCAAGGCTCCTGGAGGCCCTGCTCATTTGGCTTTTTAAGAGACTCCTTTTGGCCAGGTGTGGGGGCTCATGCCTGTAATCTCAGCACTTTGGGAGGCCGAGGTGGGTGGATCATGAGGTCAGGAGTTCTAGACCAACCTGGCCAACATGGTGAAACCCTGTCTCTACTAAAACACAAAAATTAGCTGGGCATGGTGGTGCGCACCTGGAATCCCAGCTACTGGGGAGGCTGAGGCAGGAGAATGACTTGAACCCAGGAGGCGGAGGTTGCAGTGAGCCAAGATCATACCACTGCACTCCTGCCTAGGTGACAGAGCAAGACTCTGTCTCAAAAAATTAAAAAATAAAAATAAAAACAAAAAAGACTCCTTTTGTCCTGAATGACAAGAGAAGAAAAGGAAAGGTGCTCTGAGCACAGCTTTCTGTCATCTAAGTCACTGTAGTTCTTACATTCATGTGCCCAAACTTGTTTACTTTCCATCCTAGTGCTATGCGTTTTCACAAAGCCTATTTTTAGACTACCTTGTTTTCCCAGCTCCCTTTTTACTTCCTCTTCTATTTTGGCAGTTCTATGTTGACTTTCTTTTCTTTGTCTCCTATCCACTGGTATCTTCTACTTTATACAGTCATCAATTTTCTCTTCCTTATTATCATTTTCTGTGAGCATTCAACTGATTTTTTTTTTTGTATAGTCAGATATTGCTGTGAAGCCTCTAAATTACCTAGACAGGTCCCCAGGGCGGTCACGGATTTTCAAAAAATTCTGGATAAGCATTTGTTGAAAAAAAAACCATACAATACAAATAGTACTATTTTAACTACCTATTTTGCCTGTTCAGGCACTGTGTCCAGCACCTTCAACTTAGGAGGAAACTCTTGCATGATGACGTAATGTGCAACTCAGTTTTACTTTAAGAAATGAGGCTTTCCAAATTTCCACTTACCCAAACCATCTCTTTCTTTCAAATGAGCAAAAGGCATACTGAAAACGCATGCAATACAAAATATTGATACTCTTAGTCTCTTGGATTCATTGTTCCTTAGATTTCCAAAACCAGAGTTGATATTGACAGGTATGTACTATGGCATCTAGTCTGATTGGTTAGGCTACCATTCTGAGCAGCCCGTATCCCCACCCTACCAGACGCTAAATATTTTGATTATCACTTCTGTCTATGATGCTACAAATTCTTTCCACATTGGATTTTTATCTAGAAATGGAGATATTGTGGAACAGTCTAAGCATATTTTCAGTGGCAGGTAGTTATGGGCTGAAACATTCCTCCTTCTGAAAAGCTGGTACCACCTTAGTGGAAGGGAGGGTCATGGCTACTCTCTGCTTCTTGAATTTCTTTATAAGGTCATTTTTCTTGACTGGCAAAATTTGGTGCAAAAACTATAGAATCATTTCCCTGTACATCTAAGGATGCTCATGTGTATATTAGGTACCTTAGAATAGCCTTGCCACAATGCTATTATAAGTTTCACACTAAAACAAATTGCCATGGATCTTTTTCTCAAGGATTTTCAGAACTGAATTATATATGTAAAATGTTTTCATTTTAGAATGCTACCCTCTTTTTCATAATTCAGCATGGAATTGCCATTTTAAAAGTTCTGCAAGCTTTGGAAAAATAGATGTAGCATTAGATGTACCAAGAGTAGCTCAGTCCCAAACAGTAAATGTATAAAAGGAAAATAGTTTGCATAACTGAGGAAGTGATATTACTAATGTGAATTCAGCGGCATGAAGTCAGGCTCTCTGCTTCTCTGCATGGAAGTTTCCAGTATCGAGGGTCAATGAGGTTTTCATGGAGAATCAGAACAGAGATGTGTAGAGGCCCAGAGAATAACCTAGGATGCTAGTGCAAGATCACTTCATAGTAGGTTGCAGCAAACCTCACTTAATTCGGAACCATTGTGAATGTCTGGTATGTTCTCAGTTTCCCAGAGAGAAGGCTCAAATATGGGGTCTACTGATTCAAAGCCACAAACTTGGCAACGCTCATTGCCTGGCAAGTATTTAGGTTAAAACTTTGGTTGTAACAGAAAAGCTGGTGACGACAAAAGAGGAAAAAAGCTGGGAAAAAAATCGAAGAGCATAAAATGCCAAGAAGAAACAGAAAACAAACAAACAAACAAACAAACAAATAAAACAAAACAGAACAAGAGAAAGGAAGAACAGAAGACTGGGGGCCTCTTATATACTCCTCTGGAGTCAGGAACTAAACCAAGGGCTGAGCCTGCATGTGAAAGTAGCTAACAGGGTGGAAAATACGGCATCCAAAATAAGAGCATATTTAGACAGTCTTCCATGGAGTATTACTTCTCCTGGAAGTTGGGTATCGATCCTTGTTGAAATGAATCCATTGGAAACTTTTTGTCACTAAGATGAGATTTAAAAATAGTTGTCACTGACCATGTAAGTGCAGCAGTCATTAAGAGTAAACTGCTTTATTGACTTAATTGTATATTTAAAAATTCGTATTTTAAGAGATTTAGGACCAAGGCAATAAATGTAGTATGAATAGTTACAGTTGTGTGAAATTCTATGTAGAATTCACCCTCCACTGGGTTCATGTCTTCAAGAAAAGTGGGTTATATTTAGAATTCAGGCTGCGATGAAGTGGGTTATATTTAGAATTCAGGCTGCTATGAGACTGAAGGTACAAACTGAAATGAGCAAGTTTTAAATCAGACCAATAGCCATATATCAGGAAAGGCTGTGCTTGTGTAATTAGAAGTTTTAAAGGAAGCAGAAACTGATGACTATCTTCAAAGACCTTGAATTCAAATTGAACCGGGGGTTTAAGTCTCCTGAAAACCCCACATAAATGTTTACAAGGGTTTCAAATAGCAAGATAAAGAGAAACCATAGAGGATTTTTTTATGACTTTTCATCTCATAAATTCTCTGAGGAATATTTCTCCTGGATAGGTCTGTGTCACAAAGAGCTCATAAAAATGCAGAATGGTAAGAAATGTTTATCATTTTTCCAATTTTCAACATTGGTTATGGTGAGATTGGCCATTTTGTTTTGTCCATGTGTAGAGGTATTTTCTGCTTCATCATACCAAATAGTTTTATTTTCTATATATTAGAGACTTGTTATTAGTTAAGGTCTTCCAGAAAGAGAGGATTGATGCTCATTGCTTTCAAACTCATGCACTCCCACCTAAAGACAGGTGGATGTCTGGGAGAGGGATTCTGTGAAGCAGAAAAGTGGAGATAGAAAGACAGGAGAAATTCCTCATCACAAGACCTTCCCCTGAAACCACCTTGCTGAAGGACACAAGACACTTGTTTTCTCAAAGCTCTCAACTCAGATGTGTTCACCAACCACTTGAAAAATCTCTCTTACATTTCCATTTTCCATCATCCTAAAGATAGATTTTATATTCCCAGAAGATCTTCCAGCCCCCATCCTTTTGAAAGAAACTTTTACACATAACAGAGCTCTTGATTTAGGACACCTATTTTCCCTCCAAAAAACAGAACAATACATCCAAGAGCAAAGAATAACGATGTGCTTTTTTTTTTTTCTTCTGAGAGTAAGGGCCCTTTTCTTTACCAATTAGACAATTGCTTCATCTCTGGGACTTCTTGGACTCATCTGCGGATCCTAACACTCATTTCTCACCCCAAAAATATTTCCCTAGGTATCAGGGGAATCCACTCCCAATATTTCAACATAGGTTCTTTCTATTTTCCATAAGTGTTGGCCAGCTGAGAAATAAAGACAAAGAGTACAAAGAGAGGAATTTTACAGCTGGGCCACCTGGGGTGACATCACATATCGGTAGAACCTTGATGTCCACCTGAGCTTCAAACCAGCAAGTTTTTATTAAGGGTTTCAAAAGAGGAGGGGGTGTAAGAATAGGGAGTAGATCACATGCTTCAAAGGGCAAAAAGGAGAACTACTGATAAGGGTCCAACAAAGATCACAAGTCAAAAGGTAAAAGCAGAACTGATAAGGGTCTATGTTCGGTGGTGCACGTATTGTCTTGATAAACATCTTAAACAACAGAAAACAGGGTTTGAGAGCAGAGAACTGGTCTGATCACAAATTTACCAGGGCAAGGTTTTTCCCCACCCTAGTAAGCCTGAGGGTACTGCAGGAGACCAGGGCATACCTCAGTCCTTATCTCAACTGCATTAGACAGACATTCCCAGAGCAGCCGTTTATAGACCTCCCCCAGGAATGCATTCCTTTCCCAGGGTATTAATATTAATATTCTTTGCTAGGAAAAGAATTGAGTGATATCTTCCCTACTTCCACGTCCATTCACAGGTTCTCTACAAGAAGAAAAATACGGCTCTTTTTGCCCAACCCTGCAGGCAATCAGACCTTATGGTTGTCTTCCCTTGTTCCCTAAAAACTGCTGTTATTCTGTTCTTTTTCAAGGTGCACTGATTTCATGTTGTTCAAACACACGTTTTACAATCAATTTGTAGAGTTAACACAATTATCACAGTGGTCCTGAGGTGACATACATCTTCAGCTTCTGAAGATAACAGGATTAAGAGATTAAAGACAAGACAGGCATAAGAAATTATAGAAGTATTATTTGGGAACTGATAAATGTCCATATTAAAGTGAAATCTTCACAATTTATGTTCCTCTGCCACAGCTCCAGCCGGTCCCTCCGTCCAGGGTCCCTGACTTCCCACAACACTTAGGAATACTCTGCTTCTTCTCAAATATAAGTTCTTGTTAAAGCTTAGAGAAGTCATAACTATAGGATCACTCCATGTAAGAATACTCCAAATAGATTTTTCTCTGAGGAACATCAGATCATAAATCAACCAAATATTCTTTCATCAGATGAGAAGAATACAAAGTTGTATCCATATAAAATATATATCCTTAAGCTAGATTTACCTATACACTTCAGCCATTGATCTGTTGTAATCTGTTGCCTCAATGGAAGCATATGAAGAAAATCTGTGCACACATAGATATGCAGTTGGCAATGGAAGAAGCATTTCTGTTGCCTTTTCAGAGGACAATCCCATTTGACTACTTTTTATGCTCTCGATATACTGATGATAGGAGTGGCCAACTGCTCGATCTTCTCAGTGGTATGTAGGGCATTCTTCTGAAATGCATCTTGACCTTTCATTAAAACAAGGAAGCCTCTGTTGGAAGTCTTCTTGGAAATTCTCTCTGACGTGATACAGTTACAGATTAGGGTGTGTCTACAGAACCATCCCAAGTACCGTATTAATTGCAACTCTGTTGAGCACAGAATTCCATTTAGGTTGACTGAAAGCAAAAATAAACAGGTAGCAGAAGGGAATTTACTTTGTGGGCACAAGGGGTCTCCTAGACCCCAGGATCAGAAGTGAAGTCAGACTCAGTAAGGAACTGGAACTAGGAACTGTCAAGCTGTCTAGACTCTCTCTGTATACTCACTGCGTCCTCCTTTCTCTTTCAATAGTCTGACTTTTTCTCTTGCTTCTTGAGTTCAAAGGGAAGAACAGGCCACCCTATCTTCTCCAATTACATCTCTCAATCCCAGCCATGGGGGATCTCTATCTCCTTCTCTTTCTGGCTCGCTAATCACAAATTTTGGGGAAGAAAAAAAATCTGATAAAAGCCAGTTTCATTTGATGCCAAGTTCTCATTCAAATAGCACTGCCAGGTACTGCGCTAAGTGTCTATACATTTTACAAATTAGCTCTATGTCAGTTTGGAAAATGAGAACAGGATTGTGATTGAGTTGCAAATTACAGGCTATTTGTGTTCTTCATGTAGTTGTGTAGTGAAGGTCATAGAAATGACTTCATTTAATGTGGCAGACAAGCCTTCGGATACAATATAATTCAAATCACAGAGGCTATCTAATTGGGGTAGTTTTGTGATTTAAATAAGTCTAACAAAGCAGGAGCCAAGCTTGCAACAGTTTTGTTAGTTGTTAGAGGTATTTCACTGAGGGAAACATTAGCGTAATCACTGAATTCATGCTGGGCTGACGAATAGCATTTTCTCTTTCTCTCTCTTTCTTTCTTTCTCTCTCTCTCTCTCTCTCTCTCTCTGGTTCGTTTTCAGTCTCTTGTTCTCCCTCTTGTTACTCCACACTCTACACAGCTATTTGATAAATCCTTACAGGTGCAGATCCCAGTGATGTTCTATATGACCTCTCTCAGAAAAACTGACATTTTCAAATTGGTCCCCTGCGAAGCACAATGCTTAATCCGAAAGGGTAGCCGTTTAATGCTAAATTTACCTGCACCTTGAAAGGACACAGCACAGGATGAAATATTTTGGAGTGTGATGGGCAGGAAATTCCATCCTAAAGCAGACTATGTAAGTGGGTGTCCAGTGGCCTTATTTTATGCCCAAGATAGAAGAGAATTTGAATATGTAACTGGAGATTTCAAAGCTGTTCTTTCAAAGGTGATGCTTAAGTTTGGCAAGTGTCGAATCAAAACTCAAGAGTTCCTCTTTGTTAAACATACAACTATATACTGTTAGCATTCAGTCTGATGAACTGTGAAATGTCCATGCACACCTCCATCTTACTCTCCTTTATTTATTTAAATTTTTAGTTGTGTGTAGTGAGAATGATCCAGCTGCCATGGGTAGAAGGAGATGCTTTATCTTTCCAACTATTAATAAAATCCCTATCTGCACTAAAGGAGCCCATGAACAAGGGGTCAGTTCTGAATCTTCTGGAATTGTGAGAAGTGTAGAACTTCTTCATCACCGTGACTTGCAATGAAAGTTTGATAGTCAAATTGTTACGTGCGTCCGTGTGAAGAGACCACCAAACAGGCTTTGTGTGAGCAATAAAGCTTTTTAATCACCTGGGTGCAGGCAGGCTGAGTCCGAAAAGTGTGTCAGCAAGGAAAATAGGGGTGGGGCTGTTTTATAGGATTTGGGTGGGTAGTGGAAAATTAGAGTCAAAGGAGGTTTTTCTCTTGCGGGCAGGGGCAGAGGTCACAAGGTGCTCAGTGCGGGAGGTTCAGAGCCGGGAGAAGGAATTTCACAAGGTTAATCGATCAGTTAAGGTGGGGCAGGAACAAATCATAATGGTGGAATGTCATCAGTGAAGGCAGGAACCGGCCATTTTTCACTTCTTTTGTGATTCTTCAGTTGCTTCAGGCCATCTGGATGTATACGTGCAGGTCACAGGGGATATGATGGCTTAGCTTGGGCTCAGAGGCCTGACACAAATCTCTGAGTATTACTGGAAGCAGAATGCTGATTTTATCAAAATGAACAGAAATAGTACCTCATTCAAATGCAAATATACAACTTAATTTCAAATGAGTTTTTCTAAGTTGGGATATTTTCTGATCTTTTCTAAAAATGTTTCTGCTTAAAAAAGGCCACATCATTTCCCCCCCAAAAAAGACAACACATTTTATTTCTTATTTTTGAATTGTTTTAAGGGAGTCACAACATTTTCAAAGCTAAACATCTATGCACATTTACTTTCATATTTTACCCTGAGAAATTAAAACAATATGCCACTCCTGAATAACAATTAGTACTACCATCTGTTACTAAAGACAGATGTAGTCAATAACCTTGTGCTTTTTGGCTTCCTGATTTATAAAAATGTTTTTATTCTAAACCTAATTTTTTTTTGGAAGAGCCCTGAGCCTTCTGTGACTACTGTAGAAAGCCAAATTTCTGTTTAAATTATAGTATTTCTACAAGTAATCTGATAAAAGAAAGAACATGCCTATCAGATGATACTGAATTAGCTGAAATTTTAAAACTACCTTAGTTATAACAGTCGGCCCTCCAAATCCACAGATTCCATCAAATACACATAGAAAAAAGTTGGGAAAGAAATCTAATAAGAATAACAATAAAACAATAAAAAAAATACAATATAACAATTATTTATGCATCATTTACATTGTATTAAGTATTCTAAGGAATCTAGAGATTATTTAAAATGTAAGAGAGGACCAGGCTTTGGTGGCTCATGCCTGTAATAGCAGTGCTTTGGGAGGCCAAGGTGGGAGGATTGCTGGGAGTTTGAGACCAGCTTGAGACACATAGTAAGACCCCTGTCTCTACAAAAAAAAAAAATATATATATATATACACACACACACACACACACACACACACACACACACGGATGTGTGTAGGGGTTATATGCAAATACTATGCCATTTTACATAAGGGACTTCAACATCTTTGGATTTTGGTATCTGAGAGGTCCTGGAACCAATTCCCTGCAGATACAGAGGGTGGACTGCACTGATTCTTTGTGATATTAGAACAAAATTTAAATATGAATTGAAAAATTAGAAATATGGTCACATAACAAAAAGGAGAGAATTTGCGATAGAAGAGCTAATCACTGATTTGATGCCTACACCTCCATCTCTGAGAGCCTGCTTGTCCCCCTCTCGCTGAGGAGGCTCTCCTCCTTTCTCTGTGACATTGACCCTTGTCCAAGCTGATCGGAATAAAGGTGGTCACCTGACCCTCAAAATGAGTCAATCAGAGTATCTCTCATGGGAATCTGGAACCGCAGTATAGAGACTAAGGGAGGTTTGCTTTATGCTGTTATAAAAATATTACAGAGGCACGCAGTGGCTCACCACTGTAATCCCAGCACTTTGGGAGGCTGAGGCAGGCAGATCAAGGGGTCAGGAGTTCAAGACCAGCGTGGCCAACATGATGAAACCCCCATCTCTACTGAAAATACAAAAATTTGTCAAGTGTGGTGGCACGCACATGTAATCCCAGCTACTCGGGAGGCTGAGGCAGGAGAATCTCTTGAACCCAAGAGGTGGAGGTTGCAGTGAGCCAAGGTCACACCATTGCACTCCAGCCTGGGTGACACAGCAAGACTCCATCTCAAAAAATAAACAAATTGACTGGGTGCGGTGGCTCATGCCTGTAATCCCAGAACTTTGGGAGGCCAAGGCAGGTGGATCACGAGGTCAGGAGATCAAGACCATCCTGGCTAACAAGGTGAAGTCCTGTCTCTACTGAAAATACAAAAAATTAGCCAGACATGGTGGCAGGCACCTGTAGTCCCAGCTACTCGAGAGGCTGAGGTGGGAGAATGGCATGAACCTGGGAGGTGGAGCTTGCAATGAGCTGAGATCGGGCCACTGCACTCCAGCCTGGGTGACAGAGTGAGACTCCATCTCAAAAACAAAACAAAATAAAACAACAACAAAAAACCAACTCTCTCTCTCTATATATATACACACACACACACGTATATATATATACACACACACATATATATATATGTATGTATATATTACTGAGACATGATGTCAGGAATAAAGGTAAGTTCCATGATAAGACAGAGCCACATACAAGAAAGTTAAAGAAGAGCAGGAATTTAGAGGCTCATGGAAGTGGATCTGATCCACAGAAAGGAAAAGATGACAGATCATCTCTCCAGCCACTTCATTCCTTTACTCTGCCTTCAATCTCCCACCATTCATCAGTTGCAAGGGACAGGGTTATGGGAGATGAGGCAGAGGGATACACTAGGGCTTGACTGTAAAGGTGGACAAAAGCTAAATTTAGGATTTTGAACTTTATCCTCAGGGTCTTGGAAGATATGAATCCAAAGTGACCTGAATAGATTTGTTCTTGAAAGTTCTCTCTGGGTGCAGAGTGGAAAATCTGTTGCAGTGAGTAGAGGGTGGACACCTGTGGCTCTCAAAGCCCATAAGGGTTGAGAGGTGGGTAATGGAGAGAGTAAATTCCTGCTAGCTTTTACTTCTGGTGTGCCTCAGCTTCCCATGTCCTTTGAAAGAATCTCCCCTTTCCTTGAGATTTTTCTGTTCCTTTTTGTTCAGCAACAAAATAATCCAAATTTCTAAGCAGAATTCCTAGGTAAACATTTCCACATGGTGTCCACAGTCACCTTAAAGTCACCACAATGGAACTCCAAGCTGCCTAGTTCCTCATCCTGTTCTTATTTCAATGAGTCTCATAAAACTGGGATATACTCTGGCACCCTTGTCTCTTCAGCTCCCTACATCTAACTGGTCTCTAGGTTCTACTGATTTTTCCTCTTAGTACATCTTAAGTCTGGGCTCCCTCTCCTTCCTCTATTCCTACTGCCCGCTGTTCTCTCCCCAGTCTTTTCCATCCCTCTCCTGAACTGTTTGTTATTTCTGGTCTCCCCACCTCTCATCTCTTCCATCCCTCATACACATTTCCTATAGTTGCCAGTAGTGGGGGAACCCACCCCCAATATTTCAACGTAGATTCTTTCTGTTTTCCATAAGTGTTGGCCAGCTGAGAAATAAAGAGAAAGAGTACAAAGAGAGGAATTTTACAGCTGGGCCACCTGGGGTGACATCACATATTGGTAGGACTGTGATGCCCAGCTGAGCCTCAAACCAGCAAATTTTTTATTAAGAGTTTCAAAAGGGGAGGGGGTCTAAGAACAGAGAGTAGGTACAAAGATCACATGCTTCAAAGGGCAAAAAAATGGAACAAAGATCACATGCTTCTGAGGAAACAGGACAAAGGGCAAAAGCAGAACTACTGATAAGGGTCCAACAAAGGTCACAAGGCAAAGGGCAAAAGCAGAACTGATAAGGGTGTATGTTCGGCGGTGCACATATTGTCTTGATAAACATCTTAAACAACAGAAAACAGGGTTTGAGAGCAGAGAACTGGTCTGATCCCAAATTTACCAGGATGGGGTTTTTCCCCACCCTAGTAAGCCTGAGGGTACCGCAGGAGACCAGGGCATACCTCAGTCCTTACCTCAACCACATAAGATAGACATTCCCAGAGCGGCCGTTTATAGACCTCTGCCTAGGAATGCATTCCTTTCCCAGGGTATTGATATTAATATTCCTTGCTAGGAAAAGAATTTATCAGTATCTCTCCTACTTGCACGTTCATTTATAGGCTCTCTGCAAGAAGAAAAATATGTCTCTTTCTGCCCAACCCCACAGGCAGTCAGACCTTATGGTTGTCTTCCCTTGTTTCCTAAAAATTGCTGTTATTCTGTTCTTTTTCAAGGTGCACTGACTTCATATTGTTCAAACACACATGTTTTACAATCAATTTGTACAGTTAACACAATTATCACAGTGGTCCTGAGGTGACGTACATCCTCAGCTTACAAAAATAACAGGATTAAGAGATTAAAGTAAAGACAGGCTTAAGAAATTATAAAAGTATTATTTGGGAACTGATAAATGTCCATATTAAAATGAAATCTTCACAATTTATGTTCCTCTGATGCGACTCCAGCTGGTCCCTCCATTCGGGGTCCCTGACTTCCCGCAACATGTCAGAAAGGGCTTTTCAAAATGTAAATCCATCTATGTCACTCCCTGATGAGAAGAAAGCATGAAATAAAGCAAGCCTGGATTCAAAGCTCTGCACCTTCTGGCCCTAATTTATTACTTGGACTTATATCCTGTCATTCTCCAAACCAAACCTTGCAAATCCATTAACTTTTCATTGGACTTGCTTTCTGTTTTCTTGTCTCCCTTCCTAATTCATTCTATATCCTTTGCTGTGAAGTATATTTCCTACCACACATTTTCTATGCAACTTCTAGTCTCCTTCAAGCTCAGGAAGAAGAAAATTTTATTAGATCATAGAGCACAGAGCAAGGGTGGGTATAGATGTCATCTGAGAATGTTGTTATTATTGCTAAAGTGCATCATTGTTGAGGATTTTTATGTGAGATTCGGAAAGGTGGACAAAAGTCTAAAGGATATTAGAAAATTATTTTTAGGTTATCAAGTCCACTATGAAGCTTTTGCAATTATATGAGACCTGGAGTCAATCTCAAGAAGATTATGATCTGGCAAGTATGCAATGATTACTTTGTCCACAATAGTGCATTTTACAATATAGTGTATTTTCTTTATCTTTGATAGGTAGAAGTATACACACCCCAGGCTGTTCTACAGGTTGCTGGCTTGAGACCCAGAGGCTTCTGGAAAACTAATCTTTATTCTGGTTCTCACACAGAGTCAGAAGTGAACTTGAACCACACTGGGAGAGCCTGGGGAGGAGGAAGATAGTGTGTTGGTCCTTGAGGTTGTATTGTTGCCTGTATAACTATGATGAATAAGGAGCCCCAGCACAGGTGAGGTGGTCTCTAACACACTCCAGATGAGGACAGCCTGGGAGGAGGGAGTTAGGCTTCTAGGGCCATCTGCAGTTGTACATCCGCTGGTCAGGGGTTTTGGAGTCCAGAAGAGAAGCTTGCATCTCCAGCTGTCCTGGATGACATTGCCGATCTCTCTGCCATGTGTCATGAATTTACTCTGTGTCCTTTCTATGAATAACCTTTTTTACTTACCTAGGTCAATCTCTTCCTAAACTGTGGAGATTTGAGCCAATATAGACATGCGTCAACATGGTATCAGCTTTCTTTATTTATGTATTTGATTCCTTCAGGTTTTCTGAAAGCTGTGCCTTTAAGAAGTGCTGAGCTCTGATGTTTTTTCCTAAGTGAATTCTTTCAAATGTTCAAGAAATTAAGATAATTATGATGATTTTAAAACTGTACCAGAGCATACAGCATGAAAAAACTTTTATAAAACCAGCATATACATTTTGACAAAAATAGCACAAAAAGAAAATTATAGACTTCTCTCACATGTGACTATCTATGCAAAAATCCTAAATGACAAGGCAAATAGAATCCAACAATAGACTAAGAGAGTACACAAAGCCAAATGGGTTTATTCTGAGACTTTAAGAAAGGTTTAATATTAGGGTATTTATTAACGTAACTCACCATATATATAGGTCAAAAGATAAAAATATATAATCACATTGACAGGTACAGAAGAGGCATTTGATAAAAGTCAATGTTTATTCCAGACTTTAAAGAAATCATGGTAAAATAGGAATAGAGGAATACTCCTTTAATATGATAAAAGTACCTCTTCCAACCAAAGTGTAGGATTATGCTTATGGCAAAATACTGGAAGTAGTCACATTAAAATCACAAATAAGGCTAAGATGCCACTATTACTACCACTATTTGACATTAATTTACAAAAGTTAATCTTTTCTTATATCAGCAGTAATTAGTGAGGAAATAAAATGAACAGATCAAGTCTTCTCACCATAAATATTTTTGCAAATATTCCTACAGAGGGATTTAAAGTAAGACAAATAGGTATTCTCTATTCAGGGATAGGAAGGCTTATTGGACATACCAGTTCTTCCTAAATAAATGTGTACATTCTTCTACTTCTTCTTCTTCTTTTTTTTTTTTTTCAGGTGGAGTCTCGCTCTGTCACCCAGATTGCAGTGGCACAATCTCGGCTCACTGCAACCTCTGCTTCCTGGTTTCAAGCAATTCTCCTGCCTCAGCTTCCTGAGTAGCTGGGATTACAGGTGCCTGCCATTACTCTCTGCACATTTTTTTATTTTTAGTAGAGATGAAGTTTCACAATGTTGGCCAGTCTGGTCTCAGACTCCTGACCCCAAGTCATCCACCTGCCTCAGCCTCCCAAAGTGCTGGGTTATAGCCATGAGCCATCACGCCCAGCCCAATGTGTACATTCTTTAGGATCCCCATGTAAAATTAGATTTGGGGTGGAATTTATCAACAATAATTCCAAAGTTCATGTATAAAAATAAGTATAAAATAATATTAAGGAAAATTTGGAAAGAGAAGAGTCACAAGAGTAGAACAGTCTTATAATATTAGGCTGTGTTATGAGGCAGTTTCATGTAATGGCTAAGGGATATTCTCTAGGGCCAGACAATCTAGGTTCAAATCTTTACTATTCCACTTAATATGTGTGTGCACTTAGGTAAATTACTGAAATTCTCCATGCCTATGTTCTACTTGTAAAACATGTAAAATCGTACCTGTATATAATAAGTATTCAACAAACCTTAACCATTGCCATTATGGAGTGACCTCAATTAATAACATAGGATATTTGCATTGTAATAGATGGTTTAATCAATGGAAAGGAACAGAGAATTCAGAAAAAAATGCAAGAACTAATAGGATTACAGTATATAAATAAAAGTAGCATTTCAAATCAGTAGGAAAGGTGAATTACTAATAATGTTGGACCAAGTGGTTAGTCATTAAACATGGATTCTTATATTACTTACACTGCATTTTATTAACACACTTGCATGATATTATAGCTCACAACAATTTTTGGTTACAGTGAAGACTTAAATGTAAGAAATACAATCACAGAAGTACTAATAGAAAGCATGAATAAAAACTGTTTTTATAATCTTGGGATATGGAAGGTCTTTACGAGTAGGCATAAAACCAGAATCCATAAGGAAAATGCTAATAAATATGCTTGTGTGAAAATTTAAGCTTTTTTATGGTGAAAAGAAAACCAACAATCAAAACAAAAAATAAAAGCAGCCGGGAGCGGTGGTTCATGCCTGTAATCCCAGCACTTTGGGAGGCCGAGGCAGGCAGATCACGAGGTCAAGAGATCGAGACTATCCTGGACAACATGATGAAACCCCATCTCTACTAAAATACAAAAATTAGCTGGACATGGTGGCACGCACCTGTAGTCCCAGTTACTCGGGAGGCTGAGGCAGGAGAATCGTTTGA
>NW_012109497.1:68952-71215 GCF_000951045.1 Mandrillus leucophaeus | reverse complement strand
CTCACATTCACACAAGCACAATACTTAGAAATATACATGACTCTCACATTCACACAAGCACAATACTTAGAAATATAGCCTCACACATTTGTATATTTCTCAGATTTTGCCGTGTTTGCCTCCATGTTTAATCACATGTGTAAATACAGATACACATATACCTCAAATATGCTTATATATGTAAAATTTTTTGATGTCTCTATAAATCTGTATCTTTGTACATCTATATGTTTGTAAATGTCTAGAAAGACTCCAGTGTGATAGAACCAAACCTGTTCATGGAGGTTATCTCTACGGAGTGGAGTTGTAAAAGGGCTTCCGGCTTGATTTTCATCTTTCTGTATTGGCTGGATTCTCTACATGTTTTATTGTTCTGGCAAAAAAATAGACTTAAAAATAAAATCGAGTGTTGAAAGAAAGGACTAAAAATGGTAAAATGAGGACTGAACATATTCCCAGGTTTTACATTTTCAGCAAAATACATGAAATGATTTCATAGCCATCGTATGAACGCAGGATGGTTTCTGGAATCGTGGACTCTTTACTTAAAAACAAACCAACAAACAAAAGTTGCTGGTGACCCTCCCTCCTCAGCACAACAGCAAGTAATGTGTGGGCGTCACGTGGAGAAACACACAGCCCATGCCTCCGTCTCTCAGGAGCCCATTGTGGAACTGAGGATTATCCAGTCTCCTGACTTTCTTCTCCTTGCTCTTTTTGACATGTTTACTGTTTCTTATTATTTTTAGGGGAAGGGGAATGAAAAGAGCATAAATGTAGAACTTAAAATTCTAAATGTCTCACTCTCCCTCGTTCCTCCCTCCATCCTCTGTGTGTGTGTGTGTGTGTGTGTGTGTGTGTGTACTTTTCCTAATTTATATTGTTAGGTGTTCTTAGTGGAATCTCACAGAACCCATGAATCCTGGTGAGTAATATAACACCCTGCCTGTAGCACGTAGAGAAAGACTGTCGAGCATTTTACGCTTTGAAAGTTCTGTTAATTACGCCTTGCCCGCCTCCGTGATAGCATTCATCAGCATGCTGGCAATGTGACTCAGAATCCCCTGTCTCTTGATTTAAACATGCTCAGGTTCAAGCTCTGCTTGTGAAAGGAAGTTGAGGGATCTAATTATACATGAAGAATCAATAAATGGCAAAATAAAAGATTTGCCCTCCAAGAACCACAAAAGAGAATTAGAAATGGAAGATGAGAAAATAGCAAGAATATCAAATAATAATTTTCTGCATGTCCTTAGAAATCGAGGTGAAAGTCTGTATGAGCCAGAAATTTACCATTGATGAGAGCACTCACAGAAACCACTGGTTACTGAGGGAAGATGACCAGCTCTTCAAATAAAAATATCATTGTGCTCCAAGTTTCTGGCAGGGTGAAAGGAGAAGAAGAAAATTAAAATGAAAACTCAGAAAACGCAGTTTTCCTTAGACCAGATGATTCCTGAAACAGCTAAGAGAATCCATTTATTTTAAGTGAACACTGGAGGGAAAGAATGAAAATGTAAAAATGCTGTCTGAATAAAAAGACACATGCAAAATTGGGGGGAAATCATGACTTCCTTGAAGAAAATACTGCTACTGCCTAGCACTGCCATGTTGACAGGTTGAAACTATACTGGTGACAGTAGGCATCTAGATGCCAGAACAGGTTCTCTGATAATATTGGTACCAGGTTTCGGGCATTAACTAGGTGCCAGATGTGAGCCATAAAGATGCTGATGAAAAAGACAACTTCAGGTGGCTTCATCTTTCATTGAAGGGTGAATCTGTGGGGCACTAATGGGAATATTGCATGTGGGTGTTGAAGTTTCAGAAACTTCAACATGGGGTGAAAGAATTGGGAAAGAAACTCAAATATTCAGGTGTCCAGTTCAATGTTGAGTTCTTGTGTCTCCCTCACCTACCTACCTTTCTTCCTTCCTTCCTTCCTCTCTCTTCCTCCCTCTACTCCCTCCCTTCTTCCTTTCTTTCCTTTCCATTCTCCTTTCCTTTCCTTTCCTTTCCTTCTTTCCTTCCCTTCTTCCTTCCTCTCTCTCTTCCTTCCTCCTTCCACTCCTCTGCTCCCTTCCTTTCTTCCCTTTCCTCCCTTCCTTTCCTCCCTCCCTCTCTCCCTCCCTCCCTCCCTCCTTCCTTCCTTCCTTCCTCCCTTCCTTCCTTCCTTCCTTCCTTCCTCCTGTCCTCTCTACTTTCTCCTTTCCTTTCCTTTCCTTTCCTTTCCTTTCCTTTCCTTTCCTTTCCTTTCCTTTCC
>NW_012109497.1:66366-67227 GCF_000951045.1 Mandrillus leucophaeus | reverse complement strand
ATACATACATACATACATACATACATAAATACATACATACATAAGTAATAAAAGCAAAAACAAAAAGTCCTCTCTAGCCATAAAAAAAGAGGACATTGACAAAACTTAAGATTGACTAAGTTTCTGTGCCTGAAAAAAGAAAAAAATAATTGTTTTTGCGCTAGGGAGGAAAGTGAAGAAAAGACAAATGTGGAAAAAGAGGGAGGACAGGGCTGACCCTGAGCCATGTCACTGTCTCCACTACTCATGTAGCCCTAGCCAGAGGGCCTCCCTTTCCCCTAACCCTTTTCTGTTCTCCTGTCTCTTCTCTTCTCATTCTCCTTGTGGCAGAAGCAAGTTTTCCTCTTTTATTCCTAGGCATCGATTTGGTCATCTTAGAATAGGACCTGACATATAGTAGGTACTCAATAAACATCAGCCATAACAGCAATAATAATAATTTAAAAATTATCTGGTGTGTTACTTCATCTCCTACAAATATCCATGTCATCAGTGTCTCATCTCCCATCTCAAAAGGCCCTGCAAAAGGATTTTCTTTTTTAGTGTTGATTTTTTATCGATGTATCATAGTTGTATGTATTTTTGGGGTACATGTGATATTTTGGCACATGTACACAATGTGTAATGATAAAATCAGGGAAATTGGGATATTCATCACCTCAATCTTTTTTCTTTGTATTGAGAACATTATAGTTCTCTTCTAGCTAGTTTGAAATATACAAAAAGAGTTTTTTTAAACAAATGCAGTTATCATCCTGAGAGGAATTACGGTGCCAGTGCCAGAGTTTAAAAAGACAAATGTGTGTCTGTCTACATGACTCTCACATTCACACAAGCACAATACTTAGAAATATACATGAC
>NW_012109497.1:51137-63926 GCF_000951045.1 Mandrillus leucophaeus | reverse complement strand
TCCTCTCCTTTCCTTTCCTTTCCTTTCCTCTCTTTTTCTCTTTCTCTTTCTCTTTCTTTCTCAGTCTTGCTCTGTCACCCAGGCTGGAGTGCAGTAGTGCGTTCATAGTTCACTATAGCCTTGAACTCCTGGACTCAAGAGATCCTCCCACCTCAGCTTCCTAAAGTGAAGGAATTATAGGTATGAGCCATTGTACCAGACCTCTCCCTCAAATTTCTGTTTGCTTTATGTGCCGTCAGGTATTTGATAAGTTTCCCACTTTTTGTCATACTATTTACTAAGGTAAAGTAAGTTCACAGGGATGGACTTAGTGATTAAAGTCCAACTCTGTAAATGCAGTTTTAGCCTCCCCTCTTGGATTTCTGAGAAAATGTACCCTTGTATTCTTCGTGCAGCATTAATATATGAAGTATTCATAGCCATGTGGGAAGACTCCGGGGAATAAATTGTAGTTGAAATTTTAAAAGCTCTGGTGAGAAGCTTTCTATGAGAAAAAAAGATGTTTTTCTCAAGTATCATGGGAAAAAGCTAATGAGGCTGTCTGAAATTTTCTTGTAGGATTTTTAAAACATGTCATAGAATATTCTGCATGGGAGGAAGGATGGAAATACACTTTTAGATGATGCAAGTCTCAAGTTATTAATGACAATTCTTAGAATGTTTCGGGAACGTCTGGAATACTTGAGTATTGCTTCACATGGAGTCATCCCTTCTTCCCAATGTGAGTCTCTCTGTGTCACTCTTGGATACACAATCTTGGGCAAGGTCAGGTGGCAGTTCTTGTTTCAGTCAATATGTGCCATAGTTTCTCCATGGTTCTGAATCCAGCTAGTGTCTAACACACCAGGTTTGTCAAAAATGGGGGTCACAACAGGGTGGAGGGGGGGAGGGATGAAAGAGGTGACAGAAGAGAGTTGGAAGAGACACGTGTCACCATTACTGACTGTGAGTTGCCTTGCACATTGGTGGAGGTGTGAGGCCTGTTCACTGTTGTAAACTGAGAGACATTTGTGGGCATGCAGATTCCTGACTGAGATTTCCCTTGGAATACAGGAAAGAATTCTCCGTAAGTGGCACTGGAGAATTTGTGAGGGAATGCCACTGAGCAAGCAAAAGCTTGGAGCAGGGATCCTGGGTTTTCTTTTCTTTTACTTGAAAGTTGTTTCTTATTTTTTTATTAGATGATCCAACTGTATTAGACTGTTCTCATGTTGCTATAAAGAAATACCTGGCCGGGTGCAGTGGCTCATGCCTGTAATCCTAGCACTTTGGCAGGCTGAGGCAGGTGGATCACTTGAGTCAGGAGTTTGAGACCAGCCTGGGCAACATAGCAAAACCTCATCTCTACGAAAGTACAAAAATTAGCCAGGCACGGTGGCACACACCTGTAATCCCAGCTCCTCGGAAGACTGAGGTGGACAGATGGCTTGAGCACAGGAAGCAGAGGTTGCAGTGAACTGAGATTGCACCACTGCGCTCCAGCCTGGGTGACAGAGCCAGACCCTGTCTCAAAAAAAAAAGAAAAAGAAAAGAAAAAAATCCCAAAAAGAAATACCTGAGGCTAGGTAATTTAAAAACAAAAGAGGTTTAATCAGACGACTGTTCTGTAGGCTGTATAGGGAGCAAGGTGCTGGACATCTGCTCAGCTTCTGGTGACACCTCAGGAAGCTTCCAATCATGGTGGAAGGCAAAGGGGAACTGATGTATCATCATGCAAGAGTGAGAGCAGGAGAGAGAGTTGTGGGAGGAGCTGTCACACACTTTTAAACAACCAGACCTCATGAGAATTCACTCCATATCATGAGGACAGCACCAAGCCATGAGATCTGCCCCCATGACCCAAACATCTCCCACCAGGGGCCCCACCTCCAACACTGGGGATTACAATTCAACATGAGATTTAGAGGGGACAATGTCCAAACTGAATCACCAACCCTTGAGCTGTACATCTTCTATTCCTTTTTTTCTTTATGCCTGTTTGGAATTTGATGAAATATGATGCAGCAGTAAAGCAGCTAGTAACTGTTGGCCACCATTGGGAATGTGCATTAATAAGGGAAGACAGCAATTAAGAGAAAAAAGTCAAGTGAATATTATTTCAGAACCTACTAAAATTAAGAATGGCTCAAACTTTCTTAAGTAAACAATAGAAACTATTTGGGGCCAAATAATATGTTTTAAGAATTTTTAAAAATACTTCCAAAGAAGGAGATTGTAAACTCGAGAGAAAGCTTACTGAGCTATGCCAAATACATTGTTCCAGGAAACCTGGGCCACCAAGCCTCTGAGGCAGTAAGTGTGTGAGGACAGAAAATTTAGGGAATGGCTAAGATATTAAGTATTCTCCACATTTCTCAGGTGGAGAGTAGTAGACACAGGGCTATGTCCTCCATTAAGGGAGTTTCTGTCTGACATTTCTCCTGCAGGAATACTTTGGCCCAAGTTTCTTCTCTAAGTGTTTATTTTTAAAACTTTTATTTTAGGTTCAGGGGTACACGTGCAAGTTTATTATATAGGTAAACTTGTGTTATGGGGATTTGTTTTACAGATTATTTCATCAGCTAGGTACTAAGCCTAGTACCCAATAGTTATTTTTTCTGATTCTCTCCATCCTCCCACCCTCCACCCACAAGTAGGACCCCGTGTCTGTTGTTCCCCTCTTTGTGTCCCTGTGTTTGCATCATTTAGCTCCCACTTGTAAGTGAGAACATGTGGTATTTGTTTTTTTTTTTCCTACATTAGTTTGCTGAGGATAATTGTCTCTAGTTCCACTCATGTTCCTGCAAAGGACATGATCTAGTTCTTTTTTATGGCTGCATAGTATTCCATGGTGTTTGTGTACCACATTTCCTTTATCCAGTCTGCCACTGATGGGCATTTAGGTTGATTCCATGTCTTTGCTGTTGTGAATCGTGTTGCAATCAACTTACATGTGCATGTGTCTTTCGGTAGAATGAGTTACTTTCCTTTGGGTACATACCCAGTAATGGGATTGCTGGGTCAAATGGTAGTTCCATGTTTAGCTTTGTGAGGGACTGTCATACTACTTTCCACAATAGTTGAACTGATTTACACTCCCACCAACAGTTTATAAGCATTCCGTTTTCTCTGCATCCTCACTAGCATCTGTTATTTTTTGACTCTTTAGTAATAGTCATTCTGATTGCTGTGATATGATGTCTCATTGTCGTTTTGATGTGCATTTCTCTATGTATTCATTGAGAAAGTGTCTGTTTATATCCTTTGCCTACTTTTTAATGGGGTTGTTTGCTTTTTCTTGTATATTTAAGTTTCTTACAGATGCTGAATATTAGACTTTTGTCAGATGTTTTCCAAGTGTTTGATCCTAAGCTAGGAGTAAGTGCTGTGTTTACTTTCATCCTCTATTATAACAAGTTCTAAAATATGTTTTGTAAAGGCAATAGTTACCTGTATGTGAGATAAAATGTATGTATTTTAATACAGGTTTTCAGTTTGTAATCAAGCCCCCTTTAATCTAGAATGATTGTGAAATGCCATAATTGGTATAATATTCACATAGAAATTAAAAAGAAATTATTTAGGCAGATAGTGAGGGTCAGGAAGTCCTCAGTAAGGTTTTCCTTTTAATGAAAAGCACCCTCAAATCATTTCTTTTCTAACAAAGAGCAGCCTTAAAATCGAGCTGCAGACGTTGGCAATCTAACTGGAAGCTTGCACAGGTGAATGACAGCAGCTGGGCCAATAGGAAAAGGCTAACTGGGGCCAAGTATGTTCAACATGGAGACTCCGTCTTCCCTTTGCTTTGTCAACCATGTGTGCAGTAAAGAAGCGGATAACATGGTGCTGGCCAGGTAAAGAGCCTATTAGCATAATAACATATGAGGGTGGGGCAGCCAGCTTTTTCACATGCTATGTAAACAGCACACCTGGCCCAACCAATCTCTTGAGTCCTGTGTGAATGAGACATCACTTCCTCAAGCTCAGCTATGCATTTCACCACAGAACCAGAAGACTCACTCTGGCACCCCTCTGTCTGCAGGAGAAAGAGTTATTCTCTTTTCGCTTTCTTTTGCCTATTAAACCTCTACTCTTAAACTCAATTCTTATGTATTTGTGTCCTCGATTCCCTTGGTGTGAGACGATGAACCTCGGATATTTACCCTAGACAATGATGCAGCTTCAAGGCTGGGGGCAGTGGCTCACACCTGTAATCCCAGCACTTTGGGAGGCCTAGGTGGGTGGATCACAAGGTCAGGAGATCGAGACCATCCTGGCTAACACGGTGAAACCCTGTCTCTACTAAAAATACAAAAAATTAGCCAGGTGTGGTTGCGGGCGCCTGTAGTCCCAGCTACTCAGGAGGCTGAGGCAGGAGAATAGCGTGAACCTGAGAGGCAAAGCTTGCAGTAAGCCGAGATCAGGCCATTGTACTATTCCAGCCTGGACGACAGAGAGAGACTGCATCTCAAAAAAAAAAAAAAAAGTTTCCATAAAGGCAATACTTTCATAAGTATTAACACATTTTATTAAATGCAATATAATGCATCTACCAGTAATGTTTTATTTTGTTTAATGTGTGGCTTAAAGTTAGTTTTCCATTGTTTAGATTATTCATCAACATTTGACGATGCAACTGTGCTAATGGTCACTTTGACTGACAGTAACGTACAGCACCGAATAAAATTCCCATCCCTTATGAGATTCTGAGTATTGTCTTCTGTGTAAACATTGGTTGGTTATTCTTATATCAATTATTTCAACGATTTTATATTCATAAAATATTTATTAGCACCTACGGCGGGTCAGGCACAATGTGGATATATGAATATAATAGAGCGTAATCCCAGGCCTCAAAGAACTCAGAACCTGAGGAGGGAAACAGCCAAATACACAAATAAATTGCTCACATGCTTAGGTGTTTGCAACCATTCAGGCCTAGACACAGAACAGGCCACACCCTGTACTAGTATACTCTGTGTAGTGCGCTGAGGAGTCCAACATATTTGGAGAGGCTGGAAGAGGAAGTGGTGGGGTACTTGGGGCTTGGAAAGGAGAAATTGTCAAGAGTTTAGGCTGGAGAGATAAGAAAGAACCGGATCATAAAGGGTTTGTATGTCATGCTTGGGAATTTGGACTTAGTATTGCAGATGTAAAAGTTTTAAGAAGGGCAGTTATAGGACACTTTGGTGAGAGAGTGGGAGATGGTGTAAAAGGTGGAATGTTGGACCAGAAGATTAGCTCTTTGAAAGTGTTATTATTCAGCCAGGTGTGGTGGCTCACACCTGTAATCCCAGCACTTTGGGAGGCCGAGGCAGGTGGATCACCTGAGGTCCGGAGTTTGAGACCAGCCTGGCCAACATGGTGAACCCCCATCTTTACTAAAAAATACAAATAAAAATAGTAGCAGGGCATGGTGGCCTGCACCTATAATCCCAGCTACTCCATAGAATCACTTGAACCAGGGAGGCAGAGGTTGCGGTGAGCTAAGATGGCACCACTGCACTCCAGCCTGGGTGACAGAGTGAGACTCTCTCAAAAAAAATAACAATAAAATAAAATAAGGAAAGTATCATTATTCTTTTTTTTTTTTTTTACAGCTCACTTTATTGTACAGGCTGGTCTTGAACTCCTGGTCTCAAGTAATTCTCCCGCCTCAGCCTCCCAAAACCAGTATCACTATTCTTGATGGCTAGAGAAATGGGTAACAGCAAGAAACTTATTTTGTATGCATTAAAAAAATACTCGATTGATATATTTATGAAAATTATATATACATTTAGTTTTGGAAAATGGTATTTTAAAGGCGCCAGTGAAACTCTTAGGAGAAACTAGAAGTGAAACCTTTTAAAACCCCTTTTTAGTTCTTTTGTAGTAAAATGTATTACTCAGATTAATTATGTATAAATTTGAATTTTTAATATTAATGGATTTCAATTTTCCCAAAGCAGGGTTTGGATGAGTAAAAGCAAAGTTGGGGCAATTCAGGCCTAGAAACGCCAAAGCCACTACCATTACCTTCAATCACCATTCAAACAAGGCGCATGCTTAGAGTTTAAATGTGCTTGTTAAGAAACAAAAACAAAACTCCAGATTTAATATAATTTTTAGAAGATAAGATTTTACAATTCCTTTTTTGGGGGAGGCATTTAAGAAATCTAGTTTGAAAATATATAGGACTAAAAATGTGAGAATTTAAGCTTTTCACACTGATGTGAAAAAGTATAAGGGCTGAGATGATGTCACCAAAATGGCACAGAAGTAATCTGACTTCACTCTCCCATACAGGAAATGAAACAGAACTAGCCAGTGTAAAGATCATCACCACCAGTATCCAAGAACTCAAAACCGAGGCTGTGACAATCCCTGCAGACACAAAGATGTGAAAAACCGCAAGCAGAACATAGGAGAAATTGATTTCTCTACTCATAATGCCGTTTCTTCAAACTGTGAGGCACTTTCTGGAAATGTCCCCCAGCACTCATGCTTTCAACACCGGAAAAAGTGAGGTCAAGGTGGACAGCCAGCTTCCAAAATATCTTGAATTCCTATGCAGCAAAGCTGTTCCTGTCTCGGCGGATGGGAAGCATCATAAGTGTCTGCAGACAGAAGAACCCTGAGGGCATCTGGAGCCAGATAGAAGAGGTGGGGCTCGCAGCCCCAGTGCATACAACTTGGGAGCTGCTCTCCATCCCAGACAAAGAGATGTCAAATCAGAGAGGCAGTTTGGCAGCACCATGCTGTAGGAGGTGCACTGCATGGATCCTTGGGGACACAAACCCCTAGCCAGCTTTCCTACCCAGCCAGGGAATCCCCTCTGGGACACCTCCCTTCCAAGATGGGCGGTGCTTTGAAAGGTTGCAAAAGCTGTGGCAAACCTGGTCTTAGGGCACCATCTAGTGCCAAAAAGGAGGTAGTGATCTAGTGCTAAGGGAATCAACAGGCAAACTTCACAGGGAACCTCTAAACATACATACGCTAGCAAGAGCAAACCAACACAGACAGCAAAGACTGGAATAAATAATGAATCTTTCAATGTGAAGACATAGTTGTATGCTTATAAGAAACAACAGCAAATAGGGAACTATGACCTCCCTAAGTGGATAGAGCAAGATTCCAGTACTGACCCTAATGAAAGTGATATGTAAGTTCTCAGATCAAGAATCCAAAATAGCAGTTTTGAGGAAACTCTGCAAACTCCAAGATAACTTATAAAAGCAATTCAGAAGTTTATCAGAGAAATTTAACAGATTGAAATAATTTTTTACAAAATTAAACAAATTTTAGAACTGAGAAATACATTGGCTGAACTGAAAAAGGCATCAGAGGGTCTCAACAGCAGAACTAATAAGGCAGAAGAAAGAAGTAGTGAGCTCAAAGACAGACTATTTGAAAATACATAGCCAGTGGAAAAAAAAAGAAAAAAAGAATAAAAGGGATAAAGAATGCCCATGAGATCTAGAAAATAACTCCAAAAGAGCAAATCTAAGAGTCATTTGCCGTCAAGAGGGAGCTGAGAAAGAGCAAGCAGCAGAACACTTATTCAAATCAATAAGAACCAAAAAAGAATGTTTTGCTGCAATACATCTTATTGGAAAATACACAAATAATGAAATATCCGTTGTTTAATTTAACTTTAGATTCTAAATTATGACAAGTTTATGGAGTATTTATCCCATTACATTTATCTATTTATTTTAATCATTTACCTTGATTATTTATGAAAACTGCAATAGTCATCAGTTAAAGTCATGAAACCACCATTGTAAAATTATAACTGAGATAGTGAAAATGATCTGACCTAACTGACTTGCTTCTAGCCTCCAAGTTATTCTTGTTCATTAACTTAGTTTATAGTTTAGCTTTGAAACAAAGATGATAGCAGTCCTTTCCCAGAACAAACTTCCTTCATGTCTGTGGATTAGACTGCCTAAGGCCACAAGATTAGAAGTTAGGGTATTTTTACTAAATAATTCAAGATTTAGCTATCTCCATTAAACCATTATTAATGTTTCATTTATTTAAAATTACACAAGCAAAGATCATTCTGTTTTGGGATGAGTTATAGTTTTGTAACTTCTATGCCAAATTTTGACACCTTACAGTATTTGGTAGAGATAAGTATGAAATTACGTGATCAATAAATGCAAACAAAAATGTACATTGGCAACTCTTACGACATCTCTAATATTACTTTACCAATAATTTTTAAAGCTAGCTTGTTTATTAAAGATTTTATTTTAGTCACATAACTTGAAAAAGCATTTGACTAGTCTTTTCTTTTTTCTGTTAAAGTATTTAAGCACTTTTATTTTTCTTTGAGCCAATTAATTAGAACTCCTGTATATATTTTCTTTTCTTTTTTTTTTTTTTTTTTTTTGAGACGGAGTCTCGCTCTGTCACCCAGGCTGGAGTGCAGTGGCACGATCTCGGCTCACTGCAAGCTCCGCCTCCCGGGTTCACGCCATTCTCCTGCCTCAGCCTCCTGAGTAGCTGGGACTACAGGCGCCGGCCACCGCGCCTGGCTAATTTTTTGTATTTTTAGTAGAGACGGGGTTTCACCGTGGTCTCGATCTCCTGACCTTGTGATCCGCCCGCCTCGGCCTCCCAAAGTGCTGGGATTACAATATATTTTTAATAGTGAAACATGGTGTACAAAGACATAAATACATACACGTATTAGGCATGCCAATAGAAGTACATTTTATAGATTCATAAGACCTCCTTTCCCTATCTTTAAACTGCATCTTTGAGCTCCAGGCAGAGCCCACACTGAATCCTGGGTTTTCAAAAAGGTAGAAGTATTATGAGGCTAGACTATGTGATGTTTTTACAGTGCACTTAAAAAATGTTTTCCAAACAAAGACATTTCTAAGTCTCTAAATTACACTTTTTGTTAAAAGCCCCAGAGTAGCTTCTGTTGAAACAGCTATGAATGAAGAAAACAGAATTCAGTTAACTGAAAAGAAAAAACTTTGGCTTAAAAAGACAAGGTCCTAGGAGAGAAATAAACAAAAACATGAAGGCCTTTTAAATGCAAACATGCTCACATACGTATACACATCTTGGAGGTTAGTTTTTAATTAAGCTGACCCTCAACCATTGAGCTTCTAAAAAATATTTTCCCTTCTCAGAGGCTCCCAGCGGGAATGGACCCAATATCTTCCATTTTCAAGTTTACATGATATCAAAGGGAATAAGACAGATACACAAATAAGTAAAGGCAAAATTTGGACAACATAAGGGGGAGTGCACTAAGGCAAAACAGACTCAAAACCAACTCAAAACCTGATCTCAACAGAAATGCAAAGTGGGTGTATGAGCGAGCCCTATTACTTCCCATGGTGGTACCGGACAAACAGCTTAGCAAGCCCAGATAGGAAAGCAATATGCTCCTGGCATGCCATCAGGTTAACTCACCCTTTGAGCATGTCTGCTCTTGATCTCCGTTCTTCCCCAGTAGTGAAAGGGACGTGCACTTTTATCCACAGGACCCTTCAAGAGGGTTCCCAGGAAAATCTCACTGACAGCTGCTGGGATCCTCCTGGACACTGTCTCATCACAAGCCGCTGGCCGATGAACACAGCACCGTCCCTGTATCTCCTGGCTGGCATGCCAAATTCTGCTTCCGGGTCAAACTGAGGGTTAGGCTGCTATTTCTTGTGGCCCAATAACGAGATGCAGATGAACTGGGAAGGAGGAGAGTTTTTATTTCTGTAACCAGTTACAGGTAGAAGGCCTGGAAATTATCACCAGACCAACTCAAAATTAGAAAGTTTTCTAGAGCTTATAAACCCTCTAAGCTGTGTGTCTTGTCTACATGTAAGTGTGCATTCATCTAAAGACATAAGTGATTAATTTCTTTTAATCTGTAACTAAGGTCTAGTCCTGAAGAGCTTCGTCTGGAGCCTCAGTAATTTACTTAATCTAAGTGGGTCCAGGTGCTGGGGTGATTACTCCTATCTTATCTCCTGCTAAATCACGGAGGTCTGGGGAGTTCCTTCCGAGCCCCAGTAAACTTGTTTGTGGAAGCCTGGAGAGTTTCTTCAGACCCACAATAAAACTTGTTGAATCCTGCTTTAAGGCCCAGAAAAAGCCTAGGCAAAACTCTTGGTGGGCTTTGGTTACATTCCAGCCTTTATATAAGGGCACTGGCTTTTTAAACTTTCAATATTTAACTTAACCACTTAGTACTGAAACTGTTGTTACGGAGGCTTGCATTAGTGAGAACTGGCCTGCCATACTGCTGCTGCCTTCAGAGACCTTATAGCCTAACACCCTTGGTTTGCAGTGGGAGAGAAGCCCTGCCCTAGTTTTCAGGCACCTGGCATTCAAGAGAGGTCTAAGTGCAGCGGTGGAAATTTTCTCAGTGCATGAAGCAGTTTTTATGTTCCCTAAATTTCACTGCTATTTTTCTCGAAGCACATATTTTCCTCATACCTTTAAGACCCCAGGGCAGGCCAGGCACAGTGGCTCACGCCTGTAATCCCAGCACTTTGGAAGGCCAAGGCGGGTGGATCACAAGGTCAGGAGATCGAGACCATCGTGGCTAACACAGTGAAACCCTGTCTCTACTAAAAATACAAAAAATTAGCTGGGCATGGTCGTGGGCGCCTGTAGTCCCAGCTACTTGGGAGGCTGAGGCAGGAGAATGGCATGAACCCAAGAGGTGGAGCTTGCAGTGAGCCAAGATAGCGCCACTGCACTCCAGCCTGGGCGACAGAGTGAGAACCCGTCTCAAAAACAACAACAACAACAGCAACAACAACAACAACAACAGACCCCAGGGCATATAGGAGGGATGGAAGCAGGTGAGGAAGAAAACATTGCTATTCAGGGATGGACATTGATAGCATTGTTGAAGGGAGATATCAGGGAATCTGACTGCTTGGAATAAGAAAGAGAGATGATCACGATTTTGACAACCAGATTCTATATTCAGCTAGGAATAGAAAAATGTCCTAGGAAGGAATAAAATGGTCGAGACATCAAAATGCTTACAGAATTTCTGGCAAAATTTTGGTGACATTTTTTTTCTCTTCTACATTCTTCCAGAAAATTCCATTGTAACTCATTGAGGTCATGGCATTCTGATAGCTGCCAAGCAGAGTCATGGTTCTTTTGTAATTGCTATAAATCATTCACTTTGAAAATTCCTTAGAGAAATGATTTAATTCTGTGGAAGCAGTTTTTGAGCAGGGGCAATGAGCAATGATTGGGGTCAGTTTTCCAGCTATTGAATTACTGATTGGAGGCTCTGTCAAGGTCTGGTTTACCCAAAGCTATAACAGTTTAACTATCATTGACCAGGAACATATTCAGGGGTTGAACTCTCCTGACTTGTGGCAGACAGCCCTAAATAAGATTTCAGACAGATGTTTTTTCATTGCACAAATATTTTCATTACACAGATGTTTTTCATTGTAGGTATGTGTGTTTTGGACTATTACAAAAGTCCAGAGTTAAATAGTCCCTGAAAAGAAGAGCATCTGCTGCTATAATGAATTTGCCAACACATTACAGGTTGGCCATGGTGAGACACACACACACACACACACACACACACACACACAGAGAGAGAGAGGGAGAGAGAGAGAGAGAGAGAGGTGTGTTTTGAGGTGTTAAGGTTGAGGCAGGGCAGAGAACAGGGGAATCCATGCCTTGAATATAGTGATTTCATTAGAAATCACTATAGAATTTGTTACATAAGAGTTTTTGGACCTCAAAATACAAACCTCTGAGCCTCCCAGTAGGTATTTTAAGCACCGTTGAGAACAAGCATAGGGCCCTAGCAAATAGCGGTGCAGGAGTGCATTGCACAACTTCAAAGGTCACATTCACATTAACTGGGATGTGGATGGTGCCCCATGGATTTACGTAAAACAGTAGCTCTCGCGTCTTTAAATTCTCGGTGCCTGACGACCTGAGGTATACAGTAAGTCTTTGTTGAATCAGTCAGTTTTGTGTGGGCCTTTATATTTCTCAAACTCTCTTTTCTCCCAAATATTTGGTCCCTCAGAGGAGTTTCTGTTATAGCCCATTGAGGCATTTTAATATATCTCTCTCAAAAATTGAACTGCAAAGCAGAAAATATATGCATATTTAGCATTCATTCCATAAACATCTATTAGATGCCTACCACGTTCCAGAAACTGCTTTTCATGCTGAGGATTATAGCAAGGAAAAAATAAGCAAAAATCTCTGCCATTGTGGAGTTCTATGTCAGTTAACATACAGGATTCAAGTAGCAAATTTTACAATTAGATTATATCTACATATGTATATATATCATACATATATAAAGCTTAGAAATTTTGGATATATATAAAAAATGAGAATTTTGGCTAGGCGTAGTGGCTCACACCTGTAATCCCAGCACTTTGGGAGGCTGAGGTGGGCGGATCATGAGATCAGGTGATGGAGATCATCCTAGGTAACACGGTGAAACCCCGTTTCTACTAAAAATACAAAAAATTAGCCGGGCGTGGTGGTGGGCGCCTGTAGTCCCAGCTACTCCGGAGGCTGAGGCAGGAGAATGGCGTGAATCCAGGAGGCGGAGCTAGTAGTGAGCTGAGATTGCGCCACTGCACTCCAGCCTGGACGACAGAGCAAGACTCCATCTCAAAAAAAATAAATAAATAAAAGAGAATTTTATACATACATATGTGTGTACATACATATGTGTGTGTGTATACATACATATGCACACACATAGAAATTTATATCCAAATATGTGATATTGAATATTTACAAAAATTAATCATATATTGGCCAGACAGTAGATGTTGCTGAGTTGCATTATACAGGTTT
>NW_012109497.1:6380-51087 GCF_000951045.1 Mandrillus leucophaeus | reverse complement strand
CTTTTATTTTAAGTTCTGGGGTACATGTGCAGGATGTGCAGGTTTGTTACATAGGTAAACGTGTGCCATAGTGGTTTGCTGCACAGATCAACCCATCACCTAGGTATTAAGCCCAGCCAGCATCCATTAACTATTCTTCCTGATGCTCTCCCTCCCCTGGCTTCCTCCCACAACAGGCCCCAGTGGGTGTTGTTCCTCTCCCTGCATCCACATGTTCTCATAGTTCAGCTTCCACTTGTAAGTGAGGACATGTGGTGTTTGTTTTCTGTTCCTGTGTTAGTTTGCTGAGGTTAGTTTTGGTTTTCTGTTCCTGTGTGTGTTTGCTGAGGATAACGGCTTCCAGTTCCATTCATGTCCCCACAAAAGACATGATCTTGTTCCTTTTTATGGCTGCATGGTATTCCATGGTGTATGTACCACATTTTCTTTATCCAGTCTGTCACTGATGGGCATTTGGACTGATTCTATGTCTTTGTCTTTACTATTGTGAATAGTGCTGCAATGAACATACACATGCATGCATCTTTATAATAAGATGATTTATATTCCTTTATATTCCTTGTATACCCAGTAATGGGATTTCTGGGTCAAATGGCATTTCTGCTTCTAAATTTTTGAGGAATTGTCACACTGTCTTCCACAATGGTTGAACTAATTTGTATTCCCACCAACAGTGTAAAAGTGTTCCTTTTTGCCCACAACCTCACCAGCATCTGTTGTTTCTTGACTCTTTAATGATCGTAATTCTAACTCTCATAAGATGGTATCTCTGTTGTGGTTTTGATTTGCATTTCTCTAATAATCTGTGATGTTGAGCTTTTTTTCATGTTGGTTGGCTGCATGAATGTCATCTTTTGAGAAGTGTCTGTTGCTGTCCTTTGCTCACTTTTTATTAGGATTGTTTTTTTTTCTCATAAATTTGTTTAAGTTCCTTGTAGACTCTGAATATTATACCTTTGTCAGATGGATAGATTGCACAAATTTTCTCCCATCCTGTAGGTTGTCTATTCACTCTGATGATAGTTTCTTTTGCTGTGCAGAAGCTCTTTAGTTTAATTAGATCACATTTCTCAATTTTTGATTTTGTTGTAATAGCTTTTGGCATTTTCGTCATGAAATCTTTGCCCATGCCTATGTCCCAAATGGTATTGTACACTGTTTCACTACAACTAGAAAATAAAAACAAGAAAATTTTAAAAAAAACTCATCTCACAAAAATTAAAAATGTTGTTCTATAAACTTCATGTGTTAAAGAGAAAATCAAAACCTAAATTAGAGACAAGAAGTAAATAATGACAATTAAGAAATAAATGACAATGAGTGTACTTAAATTAATACCTATGGCAAGAGGGAGAAGCAGTACTCAGAGGAACCTCTATAGACTTAAACGCATGTTCTAGGAAAAGAGAATGATTCAGACCTGGAGCAGAGAGACCCATGAGAGGGTGATTGTTGCCTGAGCGTTTCAGGTGATGGTGTTAAGTGTTTGGATACGGGCTGTTTCGTAGGTAAAGCTGATAAAATTGCTGACATACTGGGTGAGTTGGTGAGGAAGAGAGAGCAAATTAGCCATTGCTTGATAATATTTCAGTGAAATGTATTCCAGTCAATATGGCAATGAAATCAAACATTTATATTTTAAGCTCTTGCCTATCCCCATTGGAAAAGAAAGTTTCTTTTTCTAATGGAAGGAATTTCAGGAATCAGCAAGAAAATGAGTAAAACTTAGGGGTTGGGTTGGGGAGGAGCAGAAACTCCCTGGGATAATTCCACACACTTATAAGACCTATTGGGGAATCAACTGGACTGATTTTTTTTTTTTTTTTTTGGAGACATAGTCTCGCTCTGTCACCCAGGCTGGAGTGCAGTGGCATGATCTCAGCTCACTGCAACCTTCACCTCCTGGGTTCAAGCAATTCTCCTGCCTCAGCCTCCCGAGTAGCTGGGACTACAAGTGCACACCTCTACACTTGGCTAAATTTTTTGTGTGTATTTTTAGTAGAGACAGGGTTTCATCATGTTAGCAGGGATGGTCTTGATCTCCTGACCTTGTGATCCGCCTGCCTCAGCCTCGCAAAGTGCTGGGATTACAGGTGTGAGCCACCGTGCCCGGCCTGGACTGACTTCTTTTGGGATGGTTTTGGTGGGCTGTGGAGGGAGGGAACAGGGGTAGCTGATGTGTGGGTACGGGTAGAGGAGGAAGGAGGCAAGTATCAGAAGGGCTCATGCACAGGCAGCCCTTCTGTATCTTCTACCACTGGATTAGGCATGTATCCAGCCATGGCTATGTGAGACCTGATGGCTGTGAGCAGTTTCCTGCATGGGATCTTCCATGGGTTCTCCCTGGGCAAGGAGCCCTTCTGATCAAGGCCTTGCTGAAGGCTCCCTCCCTCCAGTTGCTTCCCTGCCTCTTGCTTCCTTGCCTGAATACACACTGGCCATCTGCCCTTCCAGGCCTCTCTCCTGTCCTTCTAAGCTTTGGACTGTATTGTTTGCTTTCTTGCAAGTCTGCATAATTTAGTCAGTATTTAAAAATGTTCTATACTATAACCTCACTGACAACTGCAAGAAATGACCTGGGAGGTTGTGGCATGGGGTGCTAGTTTAGATGCTGCCATTCACGGGCTCCGTGACATTGTTTGTCTCCCTGTGCCTCAGTTTCTGCATATATCAATAACGGAGTTGAACGAGATGATGTCCTCTAGTTCCTTTGTGTGGACTCCCTGACAATATGTCAACTTGGAATACATATCTCAGAAATAAGGGGTTTGTTAGAAAGCTTCCTATTTGTGAGTACTGTATAATGTTACTGTAACTCTTTTTAGCAAATTTGACTTATTTTGAGAGCTATTTTCCTTAGTCTTAGTCTCCATTGACCGTGGTTCATGATTTTCCCATTTGAAAGCCGAAGTGTAAAAATGGGAGAAAAATCAGAGAACTGGTTTGGAAAAAAAGAGTTTTGAAAGTAAGTTTATTTAAAGGAAGAAAAAACACTTGGATTTTCATTATTTAAGGGAGAACAAGTCTGAAAATGACTATTCTTGTGCCATTTCTTTTTGTATATGTGTCAGCCAACAGGAGGTAAAGATCATGTGCCATTTCTTAACTGTTTAGCACATAGATCAAATAAACCAGAGATCAATTAAGCCTGTAGACAATACTTAAAGAAAAAAACAACCTTGTGTCTGGAAAGTCTGTCAAATCAAGCTTATCCTAAAACTGCCTCCGTACGTATTTTAAGTGCGTCCTAAAGGTTTCTCCGTACATCATGAACTATGATCTAAATGGAGTTATAAACGGACTGTAATCTATTCTGTGCTAATCAGCAAGTTTTGGCCAATCAAAAGTGGCTAACTGTTCAAACCTTGTTCAAATAAGGCAAACGCTGATCTGTAACCAATCCGGCTGTTTCTGTATCTCACTTCCATTTTCTGTACATCACTTCCCTTTTTCTGTCCATGAATCTTCCACCGTGTGCCTCTCCTGGAGTCTCTGAGCCTTCTCTGGCTCAGGAGGCTGCCTGATTTGCGAATTGTTCTTTGATCAATTAAACTGTTTTAAATTTAATTAAGCTAAAGTTTTTTCTTTTAACAAGTCCTTTTTATCTTTTAAGAAAAAACCCCATCATATTTATATTCATCAAATAGATGCTACCAAACCAGAAACTATTTGTACAATGTTTTTTATTTAGTCAACAAGACATCTTTTCTCTTGCTTTATCTTTAGGATGATGTTTATCCCAACCTTCAAATTATATCCTATCTCTTTATAAATCACTCTGTTCAGAACATGTTAAAAATCCACTTGATTTCATGACAGCCCATTAAAGAAGAATCCTGCAATCTGTGTTTTCTTACTTTAGAGGTAAACAGTATACTTTTGAAAATTATATTGAATAAAATATATTTTGGGACTTCTTGTCACCATCTGGAACACTTTTATAAGGCAACTCAGTAAAACACAGAAATGAATATATATATATATATATAAATTTACATCTTGAAAAAAATATATATGTACACATACACATATGAATGTATATAGTGGTTTCCGCTTTCCCAAAAGAAATAGTAACTGGGAGCATGCTTTTCCTGAGTTCCTATTCTAGACTTGACACATCATCATGAGTAAGTGACATAGGTGTCCACTCTCAGGTGCTTTCCACTCAATTTTGATGTCTGTCATCCATGTCTCTTAACTTTTCTTTCATTCTTTTATCTTTTATCCTTCAAGGCCACTGGTTGGTTCTTTGTATCCACTTTGCTTTTTAATTTATTCTGGCGAATGCATTCCTACAACTATTATATTTTTCATGTCCTGTGTCACCAGTTGATCTCTTTCCTATAATTTTTTCTTCTTACCTCATGCTTTCAATACTTGTCTTTATCTCTTTGAGGATAGTTCTTGGCTTATTTTTAAGTTTTAGTCTGCCTAGGTGATGAAGATGAAGATTAATTCTTCATCTTCTAACATAGATTGTTCCATTTAATTTTTTTTCCCTAATGCTCATGCTCTCCAGTGTCTCATCAATTTTTCTTAGGAGTTTAAAGTCTCAGCCAGCCACCTTGGTTTGTCAAGGGTACTATGACCTGGGATCTCCTAGGCTTACTCTTTTATATTAAATGAATGATAAACAGATATTTACATGAATAGAATATATGAATTAACTTTTAAAAAGCAACAAAATAAGGTCAAGGAAGTATTGGTGAGGATTTGGGAGGTGGGGCCAATACCTGCACAGAGTACAAATCTGTATCAATTTCTACTCTGCTTATCTGAGTACAAATGGATACAGACTTCCTGTGGGAAAATATGACCATGTGTACTAAAAACTTTAAAGATGCACCTACTCTTTGATTAAAAATGTCTTCTTCGGCTGGGAGTGGTGCCTCTCGTCTGTAATCCCAGCACTTTGGGAGGCCAAGGTGGGAGGATCACTTGAGCCCAGTTCAAGACCAGCCTGGGCAACATAGGGAGATTCCCCATCTCTATAAATAATTTAAAAATTAGGCCAGGCACGGTGGCTCACACCTGTAATCCCACCATTTTGGGAGGCTGAGGCGGGCGGATCACCTGAGGTCAGGAGTTTGAGACGAGCCTGGCCAACATGGTGAAACCCCATCTCTACTAAAAATACAAAAATTAGCCAGGTGTGTTGGTGGACACCTGTGATCCCAGCTACTCGGGAGCTGAGCAGGAGAATCATTTGAACCTGGGAAGCAGAGGTTGCAGGGAACTGAGATGGCACCATTGTACTCCAGCTGAGCAACAAGAAACTCTGTCTCAAAACAAACAAACAAACAAAACCAAACAAAAGCAAACAAACAAACAAAAAAAGCTGGGCGTGGTGGCATGCTTCTGTGGTTGCAGATAGGAGGCTGAGGAGGGAGGATCACTTGAGCCTGGGAGGTTGAGGCTGCAGTGAGCTGTGTTAGGGCCACTGAACTCCAGCCTGGGTGGCAGAGCGAGACTCTGTCTCAAAAAAAAAGCCTGCTTCAAGAGTTCACATTAAAAAGTAATTAGTCCAGTGTATGAATGTGTGCAGGCAAGGATATTTGTTTTCACAGACAAAGGTTGCTCAAATGAATTTCAGAAGGGAATAGAGGAATCTAATTCGTTGATTCTTCAATGAGCTCCCTTTCCTCAGTGTGTCCTTGGCCATTAAAAGAACATATATGGTGGCTTTGAGAACGGAGGAGGTCTTTCTCTCTGAACCTGAACTCCTTTGTAGTTTCAAATCAAAACTTATACCAGGATCAAAAGCTCTAAACTTGTGATTCAATGACCCTCTGGGGTCTATGACTCAGCTTCTAGGACTCTGTCAAGTAGGCACAGGATACATGTTTTCATTTTATTACTGATGTTTTGAAAATCATAAAATGAAACAAAACCAAAAACTTGCTTTCATCTCAGCTACATGAAGAAAATTAATATCTGGTGTACAGAAATATTTTGTTTATATCCTTTGTCTTAGAGAGGGCCTCATGGCTTTAATGTCAATCTCAAAGGGGTCTGTGATTCAAAAACATCAGGAATTAATGCCATAGACCATCATGGCATGTCTAGTACTTCCTCAATTTGTGTATTACCAATTTAACTCTCTCTAGTGGAGACCCTTCAGGGCAATGTTAACATACCTTTTGATGTGGAAAAAAAATATCTCTCAACAAATTGCTACGTTTGATCAGATTCGTTTACATTTTTGCTAATTGCATTCCTGTCATTTTTTTTCTCTCTGTCTGGATTTGTCACTCAAATTTTTAAGAAAATGCTTACTTTCTCCCTCTCTTTCAAATGTGAGATGATCTGCAGATTTTGTATCCATAATTGTATGATCTGGGCACCCTAGGGTTGAGGTGAATTCTGAGCCTAAGATTTGTTTACATCTTTTCCGGCTTTCCACCTGCACTATATCCAAGCAAAATCTTTCAGGTTCCCATATTTAATATGCCTAGTGATTAAGACATTTTCAAATAAGTTGATATAAATACCCCTTTTGTTCCAACAACTCAAAAAGCACTCCTTTTTCCCAGCAATCAATATTTCTAATCCGATGAGTCCATACATGGATTTAGAGTTCTCTTAGGTATTCTTATTTTTTTTATTTTTTGAGACAGAGTCTTGCTCTGTCACCCAGGCTAGAGTGCAGTGGCGTGATCTCTGCTCACTGCAACCTCCGCCTCCCAGGTTCAAGGGATTATCCTGCCTTGGCCTCCCAAGTAGCTGGGATTACAGACATGTGCCACCACACTCAGCTAATTTTTGTACTTTTAGTAGAAACAGAGTTTCACCATGTTGGACAGGCTGCTTTCGAACTCCTGACCTCAGGTGATCTGCCCACCTTGGCCTCCCAAAGTGCTGAGATTACAGGTGTGACCCACTACACCCAGTCTCCCTTAGGTATTCTTGAAATACAACATAGCCAAGCTGTGTTTACTCAAACCTCCTTATTTTTCTTGTTGCTTCATTTCCATTTAACATTGCTCCACAGAATCAAAGGGCAGTAGCTAGAGAGGCATGAATGAAGCAGTGTAAGTACTTGAAGATCTGCAAAATCATGAAAAGACCAAAAGGTCAGATTGTGCCTCCCTTGTTTGGAATTCATTCCAAGCTTGTGCATTATAGGAACACATCTTTTCCAGTCATTGCTTTTCCACCTGTGGAGATCTTATTGTCTACCTGACATATATTTTAGTTTATCTTTGAGAATGCATCTCATTTCTTCAAAATCAGATTTACATTTTTACTTAAAGAGTCTAAGGAAGGATTCAATTTAATTTGCAATAGTAAGATAATAATTGAAACGTGTTTGATGGGATCACTTCAAGAAGGGGCTGGATACTTACAGGACTACATTCCCAGGGTTAAGTTGGAATCTCCAGTTAACTTACAGTTAGTTCTTGCAGTCATTATTCGAAAAAGATACTTGCACACACATGTTTCCAGCAGCACAATTCACAATTGCAAAAATGTAGAACCAGTCCAAATGCCCATCAGTCAATGAGTGGTAAATAAACTGATACACATACACACACACACACACACACACACACACACACACGCTGGAATGCTACTCAGCCATAAAAAGGAATGAATTAATGGCATTCGCAACAACCTGGATGGAATTAGAGACTATTATTCTAAGTGAAGTAACTCGGGAATGGAAAACCAAACATCATATGTTCTCACTCATAAGCAGGGGCTAAGCTATGAGGTTGCAAAGGCATAAGAATGATACAATGGGCTTTGAGAACTCAGGGGGAAATGGTGGGAAGGGGGTGAGGGATAAAAGTCTACAAATTGGGTTCAATGTATACTGCTTGGGTGATGGCTGTACCCAAATCTCACAAATCACTGCTAAAGGACTTAGTCATGTAACTAAATACCACTTATTCCCCAAAAACCTATGAAAACACAAAATAAAAAACAAAAAACCTTACAGTTAGTTCTTGGAAGCAATCTAGTTACTGAAAGACAGGATATTATCCCTGTTAATTGCCTTGAAATAATGATGACTGTGATCTTACTGAGTTTCACAGGTGAGAGGACAATTATTTTCAAATTTTTAATGTCCCTATATGTCTGATGGTGGGTGGAGAGAATGGAAGAATTTGTGGGGAGTAAATGTCTTGTCAGTAGAGTGACTAAACGCTTTCACTGCATGTTTAATAGATGCCTATTAACAAGACATTGGCCTCTTCCTTAGGGACTAATTACTCTCGTGTCCTTTTGTGTCCTCATCACAAGAAGCCCCAGACTCCCAGACCACCCCTCACCACACAGACTCTTACTCCTATAAGGCTTTGTGCACGCTCTAACCCCATCCATCTTCTACTCCTGAAGCCTTTCCCCTGGGTGGTCTGCACCTCAATTTCCTACATCCTCAGTCTCTTTTCTGAAAATGCACTTCTTCTTGCATTAATTGAAACCTGACTTTTCCTCAGCGCTCTGCTTCTCTGAAATCTGTCCAGCTGGTGGCTGGCTAGTTTTCACTCTCCCACACCTGGAACCACCAGGTTTGAGAGTAGGGTTACTCTCCTGGGCCCCTTCTGTTTCTAATTCCATCCTCCCCCTCTCCAATTCCCTGCAGACCCCTATCTTTGAAGCTCATGCCATTGGACCACACAACCCAGTGCCCTTCCTTTCTGCAGGCATCTGTAGGTACTTTCAGATACTTACTCACTTCTTGTTGATTGTAATGTCTGGTTCATTGTCATCCCAGCACGACTCCTGTCTTATTCTTGGTGATTTCAATAGCCACACGACTGGTTCTTCAGAAACCTACACTGGGGCTGTAGCTTTGTGAGGTCTCAGCCTTATGGGGGAAGAGTCTCTGTTCGGTAGGCACGGAGCTTAGTCTCCTTTCTCCTAGGAAGCCATGAAACCAAAGCTCAGATTCACAAAGTTTGTCAAATAAACTCAAGGTGATAACTGGCTTTGTGCTAGGTTTATTTCTCTGGATTTCTGCCTTCATGAAACTCCTGACCTGGAGTATTTTCTTATTTATTGCCAGATCATTGATGTTTTTAAGAATATGTTTTAAATACATTATCTAACAATTTTAGCCATTTTCAACCAGAAGGTAGGTAAGGGACTCTAGTCCAAAATATTGCTATAAAGGTTTCATTATATCTTTGATGATTTTTTTTAAAGTAGCAAAATGTTTTATCATTTCATAACACGGGTTTACACTGATGATACAAATTACATTCATGATGTCCTTTCAATATGCAAATCCACCCCCTACTCTCATTTCTTTTAAGACAAAGACACAACACCTTAAAAAGCTCTCCAAAGCCCTGCAGGTCCTGTGCTCGCCCTGTCTCCAGCCCCACCTTGGCACAAGTTCCCCCTTGCTGTCTACTCTATGAGGCCTGACGACCAGGGGCCAAGCCCTGCAGTGGCAGCCAGGACACAGCAATAAACATGATAGGCAAGACTATTGGTTCATTAATGATTAGACACCTGCAAAACTCAAACACTGTAAATCACTTTTGCTAGAGCTGCTTCTATCCCCCACAGGTGTTTACATACACAGTTTCTGTTCCGGGAACACGTTTTCCCCATTATACCTGAGTTACTCTTATCCTCCTCTCGTAAGTTAATTTCTCAGGAAGAAAGGACGTCTTTATCATTGGCTCTTGTAATGTCACATACCTCTCTTTTCCTTCCTTCCTTCCTTCCTTCCTTCCTTCCTTCCTTCCATTTTATTTTTAATTGACACATAACAATTTTGCAAACTTATGGAGGGGAGTGTGATGTTTTAATACACGAATACATTGTGTGATAATCTAACCTAGGTAATTGGCATGTCCATCTCCTCAGACATTTATCCATTCTTTGTGGTAAGAACATTCAAATTCCTCTCTTCCAGCTTTGTTGAAAATATATGACACATTAAAATTGCAATTTTACATTTGTTTGTTTTATTGTCTTCTCTCCACTTAGGAATACCCCCATGACAACTGGAACTGTGCCTCTTTTTACTTCCCATTATATCTCCAGAGCCAGACATAGTGGGTACTGGATAAATGCGTGTTGGCTAGATGAATGCTTGAGGGAGTGAATGAATCACCTGTGGAGAGAGAAAGTGTGTGTGTGTTTGCACACATTAGGTAACTAGCGGCACCTGCTGAGATGCCAGCCATGCTGTGAACCATTGCCTTTCCCCAATGTTTATCCCTGATCTATGGGCATGGGGACTGGGAACCTTATTTATACTAGATGATACCAGCATCTTGGAGATGGCCACCTTGACCAGGGGAGACATCTGTTCCCAAGCTCACCCAATCACATTCTTCCTGAAGAGCAAGAACAAGAGGCCGCGCATGGTGGCTCATGCCTGTAATCCCAGCAATTTGGGAGGCTAAGGTGGGCGGATCACCTGAGGTTGGGAGTTCGAGACCAGCCTGACCAACATGGAGCAACACCGTCTCTACTAAAAATACAAAATTAGCCAGGCGTGGTGGCACATGCTTGTAATCCCAAATACTCGGGAGGCTGAGGCAGGAGAACTGCTTGAACCCAGGAGGCAGAGGTTGTGGTGAGCTGAGATCACGCCATTGCACTCAAGCCTGGACAACAAGAGCAAAACTCCGTCTCAAAAAAGAAAAAAAAAAAATCAAGAGACAGAGACTGGGAATTGGGAGCTGAGTCCAGTGATGGATGGTAGGGCTCCAGAGGGAACAAACATAAACTCTTGTGGCTAACGTCATCAAATCCCCCTGATCACTGCCCTTCTCAAGTTCTGAATGTTCCTGGGGTTGGATTCTATGCACTTTTCCAGTACCCTACCCAGTTTTATTTCTCTAAGATAGTTCAAGTTGATTTTCATTACTTGCAACCAAAGAGCCTTAACTAACTTAGTATTACTATTGCAACACTCCAAGTCAGAAATTAGCGCCACGACTAAGGTGAGGGGCAATAGTAATAGGGACAAAGCGATGGATTTACAGAAGGAGAACAAGTGGGGTGACAAGTGGGGCAGAAGTTGGTGACAAGTGGGCCGGATTCCATTTAGTTATGTCCGAAATGGAAACAGGTGATTTTTAATGTGCTCTGTGGGAAACTCATGAATTAGTTTATGTGACTGAATGTTTATTGATGAAATAGATTTAAGTGTGTGAAATGATTTCACTAGATTTTTACTTTCTTGCAGCATAATAAATTGAGCAAGGTTTTGTCCCCCTTTGTTAAATGTAACCGAACATTTCTTACAGCTTATAATACTTGAGGGTTCCTGAACCTATGGCTGCCCCTAAAACTGCACTTGTTCTAATCTGGTTGTAAGAAATCAGAGTTTTTAGATAAGCAAAATTTTCCACCGCAGACTTCTCTTATGTGCGGTATTCTTCGTACAGAACCAGGGTTCCAGCTTTCAATGACCAAGGGTCAAGCCTTCCAGTGTCAAGAAGAGGTGCTGGGGAAGTTCTTCTGCAGATATATCCCCCTGGGGCTTCGCTGTGGCCCCAGGGACCTCACCTAAGCAACCCGCACCCCAAATAAATGTGTACTTGTTGCCTAACCTCAGACAGTCCCCCCCATTTCTTCACATAGATGCTTCCAGGACTGTATCTATTTAGGTTTGATGTTTATTGGGCCAGGCGTGGTGGCTCATGCCTGTCATCTGAGCACTTTAGGGGGCTGAGGCAGGAGAACCACTTAAGCCCAGGACTTTGAGACCAGTCTGGGCAACATACTGAGATTTTGTCTCTCTATATATAAAAAAAAAAATTAGCCACACATGGTGTTGCATACCTACATTCCAGCTACCCAGGAGGCTGAAGTGGGAGGATCGCTTGAGCCTGGGAGGTGGAGGCTGCAGTGAGCTGCAATGGCACCACTACACTCCAGCCTAGGGGACAGTGAAACCCTGTCTCAAAAAAAAAATTATTTTTCCACACCCACCCCTCACTAGATTTGATTTTTTAAAAAAAATGCCTGTTAGTCAACAAAATGCATTTAGTCCTTTATGACCACAGCATCCTGTTTGGCGAGGGGAGAACTGGCCCCAGATGACCCACTGGGCTGTGAGCCACACTGTGTCCTGGAGCGCCGCGCCTCGGAATGGACTCCCGCACCTTCCGCTTGTGCTGCGGGAGACCTGGGAAGCCTCTCTTTCTCTCGACCTTTTGGAAAATAGCCTTCAAGACCCAGCCTTCTCTGTGCTCCCACGGAGGCATCCTCACAGCACTACAGGGATGACTGCAACACTCTGTGTGAACTTACCTCCTCTCTCCTGCCGCACTGAGAGCTCCTTGAAGCCCAAGACTATGTAATCTCATCTTTGTCCCAGCAACAAACGCATTGCATATATTCAGTGTTTATCCTGACTTACTCTTGCCCGACTCTTTTTTGTTTGTTTTGTTTTGTGTTTTGGAGACAGAGTCTCACTCTGTCCACCAGGCAGCAGTGCAATGGCCCATTATAGGCTCACTGCAGTCTCCACCTCCCGGGTTCAAGCAATTCTCCTGCCTCAGCCTCCCAAGTAGCTGGGATTACAGGCGTCCACCACCATGCCAGGCTAATTTTTGTATTTTTAGTATATACGGGGTTTCACTATGTTGGCCAGGCTGGTCTCGAACTTCTGACCTTGGGTGATCCGCTCAAGCTTGGCCTCCCAAAGAGCTGGGATTACAGACTTGAGTCACCGGGCCTGGCCTTCTTGCCCTACTCTTTCAGGAGCTAAGCTGTGATTCTTGGAATGCAGAAGGAGTTTATTAAGTCTATTATCTATTTTATGTACCTATTCTTTAACATGGGAAGTTCGTGTATATGTTCTTAGGTAGCATGTGCTTCCCCGCACTCCTGAAGCAAATTGTATGTTATTTACGATCAGAAGGAAATAATAACTGAGGCTTTTGTCGGTTTATTCTCTTCGCCTTTCTGTTTTTACCTTGGTTGAGCACAGAGAGGACAAGATAATTACAGTTCCTGTGCCAGACAGAAGTTGAAGGAACGTGGCCCCTCCTCGGGGGGTTCTTGGCTGCCGGGATCCTTGTATGTTTCCCCTTAAAGGAGATCCAGGGAGAGCTGGGCGCGGTGGTTCACGCCAGTAACCCCAGCACTTTGGGAGGCAGCGGATCGCTTGAGCCCAAGACTGGAGACCAGCCTGGTCAACATGGTGAAACCCTGTCTCTACTAAAATAAAAATAAAAAAAAAAAATGACTGGTCATGATGGCGCACGCCTGTAGTCCCAACTACTGGGGAGGCTGAGGCACAAGAATTGCTCTATCCCGGAAGGTGGAGGTTGCAGTGAGCTGAGATCACACCACTGCACTCTGGCCTGGGCAGCAGAGTGAGGGAAAAAAAAAAAAAAAGAAAGGAGAACCAGGGAAAGCAGCCTCCTCTGGTCTGTGAGGAGATGAACGAAGGCTGAACGCGCTTCTTCCTGAGCACTGGCAGTGGGGTGCCCCCGTGGGAGACACAGCCTGGCTGATTCCGTTCCACGCATGCCGAGGCCTCCCATGATCCGATTGAGTCATCTGTTTGCACAGAGGCAGCTACAGTGGCCTTTGCCGCTCTGTCAACCTAGGGTCCTCTGTCTCAGGTGGCTGCTGCTCTCCAGCTAATGGGTGATTATCTGGTCTGCCCCTTGTGGGGCCCTGTCTAAATGGAATCCAATAAAGTCCTTTTAAATGAGTTTACTAGCATAAAACCTGCTCCCAATGTGCTCAAACCCATGACTCTTTCTGCAGAAGCACATTGACTCAGTTGATATTTTATTTAAATAGAGCCAAACAAAACCTCTTAGTTTCTATTAGGAGCTACCCAGGGCAGTGAACAATCACATTCGCAGTGCATCTGTAGATCCGGTTGACTCACCAGCAGCAACTCCATTAGGAGGCGATTCTAAGGCCATAGGGAGGAAGAGTGATTGCAGGACAGAGGAGGGGAAGGAAGGACAGTTTGCCAGGGCCAAGGCCCTTCCAGATATTTTCCACTAAATTCCTACAACCCTCTCCCATAAGTGTCACTAAGCCAATTTTGCAGTTGAGGAAAAGGCACTCAGGATTCTTAAAGTGAAGGGACCATAAATTATTGGGAAGCAGGGAATTTTGCCATTGGTCTAGGAAGTATTGAGGGGGTTTCTGGAATTTTGGAGTAGCTGCTTTAGATTCGAGGTGAAGGTAAGACAGAAAAATCAGTCCATGACTCTGCCATCCTTCAGTGCCCTTACGGAATATTGCTGTAAAGACGAGATTAATGGTGCCAATGGGTGGGGGTCCCTCATACATTGAGTTTACTCATAGACTAAGTAATCTCATATCATAAATTATGATAGCTCATTATGAATGAAACAGATAATCACTCAATGTGAGAATTTAATTCCCTACCCATGCCTAACTATAGATGGTTCATTCTCAATATACATTTTACCTGGAATTCCATCATTCTTTTAAGAACGTAAAGTGAGAGGATGCTTTGTCTTTGCAGCTTGAACAAGCACACACACACACACACACACGCACACACACACATTGAAACACCTCTTTCCTTACGTCTTGGCTGCTAAGTAATAATTGGAACATCTGCTCATTCCTGAAAATAAACCAGGCCGGCCCAGCCAGCCGTGGAGACGCACAGTGAAGAATGGTTTTTCCCACTAGACTATGTCTCCCTGGTACAGAGGGGTTGGTTGTGAGTAATTTAAATGAAAGTGAATAGTAAAGAAAATCCCTATCCTTTACTGTCGTAGTCTCTGCAATCTTAAAAGAGACAAACTGTATAGGCAATAAAGAGAAGGTAAAAGACAGGGCAGCAAGATTTCCTTTTGACTAAAATCTGAATTGAAAGAGACTCTGATTGTCTCTTATTTTTTTCATGTTTGTATAATTGAATTTTCTTGGAATTTACAAAGTTACTGTGTTTAAATAAATTGAAATCCTTCTTGAAAGTGATTTTCTTGCCAACTGTAATAAGCTTTTAATTACTTTTCCACAGCGTAGAAGCCTCTCTTCTGACACTTTAACAGGGAACACAAACTTTTTTTTTTTCCAAAAGCGGAGACAGGATTGCAGGTAGAGAAGTGGCTGTTCAGCCCCCTGGAATTCGTAGTTTATTTGTGTTTATTCTGCACAAGTTACAAAGCAAGGGCTAACTCGGAAGCAGGGCTGACTTCAACTCAGAACTTTTTATGCTCCTTTGCTACGCGCGCGCGCGCGCGTGCGTGTGTGTGTGTGTTATGTGTGTGTTATTGAAAACTCCTGAATGGCTTTGGGGAGAATAAGTCACTTTTCATTCTTACAGTGTGTTCTCAATTGTTTTATTCAGCTAGAGCTGGTTTAACAAAACAACATAGACTGGAGGACTTACAAATGACAGGAATTTCTTCCTTTTTAAAAAATTTATTATTTTTTTAGATAGAGTCTCCTTCTGTTGCTCAGGCTGGAGTGCAGTGGCACACAAACATAGTTTACTTCAACCTCAAACTCCAGGGTTAAAGTGGTCCTCGCGCCTCAGCCTCCTGAGTATCTGGGACTACAGATGTGTCCTCTCATACCTGGCTAATTTTTTCTAGAGATAGGATCTTGCTATGCTGCCCAGACTTGTCCTGAACTCTTGATCTCAAGCGATCCTCCCACCTTGGCCTCCCAAAGTACTGGGATTACTGGCATGAGCCACTGAGCCTAGTCCAGATATTTATTTCTTACGGTTCTGGAGGCTGGAGGTATGAGATCAGGGTGGCAGCACTGTTGAATTCTGGTGAATGCCCACTTTTAAGTTGAAGATTTCTCATGGCATCCTTATATAGCAGAAGGGGTGAGGGAGCTCTCTGGGGTCTTTTTCATAAGGGCACTAATCCCCTTCATGGGGCTCCAGCCTCGTGACCTAATCACCTCTTAAAGGCTCCAGCTCCAAATACCATCCCACTGGGGATAGGTTTCCACATATGAAATTTGGGGGGACATAAACAATGGTGAGTTGACACCAATGACTACTTCTCATTGTGTAAATGGAAGCCAGTAACCATTAGGTAAATGACCATGTTAGCAATTCTCATGAAGCCAGAACCTCTGTTCCACACCATTTTGCTCTAATTCTTTGATGGGTGCCTGTCTGAGGCAAGAATGAACCTGAGGAAGGAGTAGCAGGTCATCATTCCAACTAAAATAACTGATTTCCTCTTGCTCTTCCTTCTTTCCCCAACTCTCCTGCCAAGCCCTCTTGGTCTCTGTCCAGTCACAAATAAAGCTAGGACTAAGGATGTGATGGGGGCTGCCTCCATCACCTGCCTGCTGTCCTCAGGGATGCCTCATAAGTGACTTTCTACAGGGTGACACTGCTGTTCATGATCCTTTATGTGTGAATTCATGATCTTCTCTGGGTGAGTTTAGGTAGCATGAAGGGCCTGCCTCTAAGCCCAGTCCTTTCAGGGGACACCACCAAATAGAGATAAGATGAACACATGTTGCAGTCACTCTGTTCCAGGCATCGGACTTGTTTCTCATTTGAATCTTCACCATCACCCTTTGAAGTAAGTGTTATTTTTGTTCTTGTTTTACAGATGACAGAACTGAGGTTCAGAGAGGCTAACTGCTTTGCCCAGGGCCACAAAGCTAATAAATGGCAGCGCCAGCATCTGAGGCCAGGCAGTCTGACACCAGCTGCTGCTCCAGCAGTCTCCGCGTGAGAGGAATAAAAATGTGAGAGCGCAGACTTGACCTCTCCTGGCAGGAATCTAGGTTTCCAAGATGCTGCAAACCCAGACCTTTGGGATACCTCCCTTGATGAAGTCACAGCACTCCTAACTTTTTTTTTTTTTTTTTTTTTTTTTGAGACAGGGTCTCACTCTATCCCCTAGGCTGGAGTGCAGTAGTACAATCTCAGCTTACTGCAACTTGCATCTCCCAGGGTTAAGCAATCTTCCCATCTCTCCTGAGTAGCTGGGACTACAGGCATGTGTCACCAAGCCTTGCTAATTTTTGTATATTTTGGTAGAGACCGGGTTTCGCCATGTTTCTTAGGCTGGTCTCAAATTCCTGGGCTCAAGTGATCCTCCTGCCTTGGCCTCCCAAAGTGCTGGGATTATAGGTATGAGCCACCACACCCAGCCACGCCTAATATTTACCGAGTCAGATTTGTGTTTGCTTTGCTGTGGACATCCCTGGGAAGGAAGTTAATAGAACTCAATGCTTCAGCAGCCATTAGGACAAGAAGAAAATTTTCTTCCTAAGAACACTTGTCTTTCAGAATTAACACCTGCAATTTGTTGTTTTATCATAGACACTGGGCAGGCCATTCAAATGCTGTTTGGGTTACCATGGTAATTGGAATCCCTTTACTATTATTATACATGAAAAAAATATCAGGTAAGGATGATGGGAGTAGGGGCATCTCTAAGAACCCCATATACATTGGAATATTAATATTGTTTGTACAATGAAAACAAATGCCTTTCATTATTTAGTCTTAAAATACTCACATATGCATCTGATGTAGACATTTGGTAATTGCAGTTCATCAAAGGCCACAAGAAAATTAACTCTAATATCCTTTGGGATAAAGAAGATAAAACTGCAATAACAGCTTTGTTGCCCTCTCTTCACACTCACCTCCCTCCCCATCCTCTACTGCTGACTTCCCCTGGGAATTAACTGGGACAGCCAGTATTTAAAAAGCACTGGGTTTAGAAAGTCATTGCAAATCAGAGCTTTCTTTGCATAAACAAGGCAGATGTTAAACCAGGTGCTTTCCCTAAATGGACGTTTTGATCTGTGTTGCACAGAATTGTTGGTTTCCATGCAGCGGCAGATGTTGTCAAATGTGTGAATTTGTTTGAATCATGGACCAGGAAACAAACATGAAGTAGAAGAATTGCCACTCCCCTCGTTGAAGCAGGGAACCATCTACATCATGATGCAGCCCCAGAACTCACTCGGATCTGAACGAAACAGAGTGAGGCAAAGATATGTTGGTATTTTATAGTCACAGCGTCTCATCCATCTATTGAAGACAAAATTTTTAAGTTTTTTGTTTCTTTGAAACATCATGAAAGATCTTAGGTTCTGATATCATCAAATGGCTACCTGAGGAGGAAAAAGATGAAAATCTCATGATTTTGCATTGCCAGAGTGAAGCCAAAGATAGCACCTGCCTGGGTAAATTGCAGTAAAATCACACAAACAGGTAGGAGGATTCCAACACTGAGAGGTTGGAATCCTCTCAGATTCCAACCTGAGAGGTGTTGGGATGTGTGTGAATTTGAAATTGAAAACATGGTTGGCAGATCCTTAGCTTCTAGTAGCACGTAGATTACACCACGATCCACGGTCTTTCAAAGCTTTCAATTTGACTTGTAAATATTCAAGTCAATCTGAATAACATTTATTAAGGGCTAATTACCCTGAAATGGGGTGGGGAGAATCTGCAAGATTTGATGAAATTGGTAGTTTTCAGATTTACAGTTTATATATCACTATAATTTTAAAGATGCAGGGGTTTAAAATGAAGTTTCTTACTCTTTTGTCAAGATGTCATCACTGTATTATCTTTTAAATGAAAGGATATCTTATGAACAATAACAATTAAAAACCATAATGAGGACATAATTTGGGATGAGACTGTCCTTCAAACTGAATAGCTTTAGCTTCACAAAAACACTTCTTGGTGGTCCTGGGTTTCTCGTTTGGCCACACATTGGACCCATCTTCACTCTGGTCCAAAGCCCGGGGTCTGGGAAACTCTACATTAGATGACGTTTCAGGATGTAAATGAAAAATAAAATTCTAAGCCCCCCAACCATCTGAATAGACCCCTCCTCTCAGCAAAGGGCATTCCAAACTTAACCTGAAAAACTAGTTTGGGCCATAATGGGAAGGGAGGGTTGGACATACCACATTAAGCCCTCTTCCCATTTGGAATTACTGATAGAACAGACTCTTTAAGTCTGATAAGAATCATTTACAATCTAGTCTATCTCTGGAGCCCGCTACCTGGAGGCTTCTCCTACATGATAAAACCTTGGTCTCCACAACCCCTTCTCTTAACCCAGACATTCCTAAGTCTGTAGTCAATAACCTAACTCTTTCAACCAACTCCCAATCAGAAAATCTTTGAATCTAACTATGGCTACCTGCTTCCAGTTGTGCCACCTTTCTGAACTGAACCATTGTGCATCTTACGTGTATTGATTGATAGCTTATGTTTCCCTAAAATGTATAAAACCAAGTTGTGGCCTGACCACCTTGGACATGTTCTCAGAATCTCCTCAGGGCTGTATCTCAGACCATTGGTCACTCGTATTTGGCTCAGAATAAATATCTTCAAATATTTTACAGAGTTTGACTCTTTTAGTCGACAAGGGTATTTCTAGCTGTCTAAGTCTGTGACTGGAAGGCATGTCTCTGCCCTCAAAGAAAAATCGAAAGACCAGATTTACAGATGGCAAACAGCTGGGGAACAATTCTAGGCAGTACAGATGCCAGGAGTGAGAGGATTACGCAGACTCATTGTTTCAAGCACAGTATGTTTTGTTCAGCGTAAGTGAGGAAGGCTTTATGGGAAAGGTAAAATGCAGTCAGGTCTCTTAACTCGGTATTTTCTTCTTCAGAGAGATGTGGCAAATGTGAGCAGCCCCTTTAGACTCCTGGAAGGGGCCTCAGAGAGCCCAGGGCTGGAGGAAGGCCAGCAGCGTCCCTCAGTGGAGGAGAATGCCAGGTCTCAGGCGAATATTTTCACTTAGTTGGTCTTTAGCTTAGTTCTACCCACCCTGTCTCTCTTCCCCTCTTGTCAAAAATTTTCTACTATCTTTCACACGCAACCATCTGCTCTGCCCATGGCAAAAAACTGCCCATTTGTGGAGCCATCCGATGGGCTCTTCCTGCCTACTGCATAGAAAAAAAAACAATTCACTGAGACCACAGCATTGCAGTAAAGTGTTCAATGACCAGAAGCCTGGCCAGACCATGTGGGAGACAGAGTTATTCCTCAAATCCATCCCCCTGAAAATTCAGAGGCTAGGGTTTTTCAAAGACAGTTTGGCGGGCCAGGGAGTCTTCTTCTAGGTGGGGCCACAGGATGGCTCAGCAGGGTCAGGGTCAGGGTCAGGTTCAGCGGGTTCCGGTGCAGCCACGGGTTGTCAGAAACACAAAAAGCTGAAAAGACATCTCAAAAGGCCAGTCTCAGGTTCTATAATAGTAACGTTATCTGCAGGAGTAATTGGAAGAGTTGCAAATCTTAGGACCTCCCGAACAATGGCTGGCAATCCTTTATGTCTACACCTTAGCAGAATTCAGGGTGCTTTCATCCTGGTAACCTAGTAACCTGGTGGACTTTCATTAGCTTTACAAAGGCGATTTAGTTTTGGGGAGGGCTATTATCATTTAAACAATAAACTAAATTTCTCCCAAAGTTTGCTTGGTCCAAGCCCAGGAATGATTAAGGGTAGTTTGGAGATTACAGGCAAGATGGGGGTTGATTAGATCAAATCTCTTTTGCTGTCATAATTTTCTCACTGTTACAATTTTTGCAAAGGCAGTTTCATTTGTAGTTACTTTACCATTTAAAATCAATTTTTAGTTTACAGTTTCCTTAGAGATCACTGGTGAAACAATAGGTCAGGGGCTGGAAGAACAGGGAGCTGGATGAAGGGAGGGTGGGCAGGATGGGGAAGGGACATGGCGCTAGTCCCCAGAGCCTTCTCCCCTCCTCAGCCCTTCTGCTCCAGGCCTTTCCTCTCTCCCAAGCCTCTCCATTTCATAGACATAGATGGTTATGCCTGTGAACCACCCACATCCTCACAGTGTGTTTTTATAGCATCACTGTTTAATTTTGGGGAAATGGACCCCTCTGGTTCTCTCTAAACGTGAGCTCTGAGCTATTGATCTCTTGGTGTTTGTTCCTGTTTTGTGTCAATAATTGAAATAAATTATGTTATTTTTGGACCATCAAGTCCCTTAAATTATAGTGGGTGTGTGTCCATGTGCACTTTTAACTATATAGCTATATATATATATATACACACACACACACACACACACATATATATTCATGTATGTGTGTTTTGATAAGCAAGTAAATTAAAAGAGTTAGACGGCTCTGACTGACTCTGTTAATGGAAAGCACATATGAAGCTTCAGACTGAGTTGTCTGAGATGGCAAACACTGAGTTAAACTGAACATCTCCTTGAGTTTAAATTTAGAGAGAGGTTTGTTCACCTAATTGGAGTAGGCAGCAGTTCTTTCAGTCAGCAAATCTGAGTGGTGTTAGTTGACTCTGTTGGTAATCTACATTGGACAAGCAGAAGATGATGCCAAAGATAAAGATGACATTTCCAGCCTGGACTTGTCAGGTGGGTGCCCAGTGACCACTACCGATAGAGAGTTAGTAGTTGGGGAATTCAGAGGAGGGTGAATATTTAAGGAGGTGACGTGAGTTGACTTACAGAACTCATCAGTACAAGCACAAGGTTTGTTGAGCACTTACTAGGTGTCAAGCACCATGCTAAGTGCTGTGCATCCATGTTACTGAATCCACACAAAAGCCTCATGAATAAGGCTGTGTTACAGGAAAGGATCCTGATCCAGACCCCAAGAGAAGGTTCTTGGATCTCACGCAAGAAAGAATTCAGAGTGAGTCCATAAAGTGAAAGCAAGTTTATCAAGAAAACAGAGGAATAAAAGAATGGCTACTCCATAGACAGTTGCCCATTTTTATGGTTATTTCTTGATGATATGATAAACAAGGGGTGGATCATTCATGCCTCCCCTTTTTAGACCATATAGGGTAACTTCCTGACCTTGCCAAGGCATTTGTAAACAGTCACGGTGCTGGTGGAGTGTAGCAGTGAGGGCGACCAGAGGTCACTCTCATCACCATCTTGGTCTTGGTGGATTTTGGCCGGCCTCTTTACTGCCAACTGTTTTATCAGCAAGGTCATTATGACCTGTATCTTGTCTTGACCTCCTCTCTCATCCTGTTACTTAGAATGGCTTAAGCATCTGGGAATGTGGCCCAGTAGGTCTCAGCCTCATTTTCCCCAGCCCCTATTGAAGATGGAGTTGCTCTGGTTCAAAAGCCTCTGACAATTGCTGTTGTCAGAGGAAACCAGGGAACAGAGTCGGGGAAGTCGGGTGATATGCTCAGGTGTCACAGCTAGTCAGTGTGGGGCTGTGATTAGATCCCCAGTGATCCTATTCCAGAGCCTGCACTCTTAGCACCCACAAAAGATGCTCCCCAAATCATGGAGAAGTGGAAAATTCTTTCTAGGTCAAGGGAATAATGTGAACAAAGGCAGGAATGTGTAGTATCCTCTTTATCTGGCTATATTCTACTGGTTCTCCTATAATCAATATTGACATTAGCTAGAAATTCAGCCTCCTCCCCTTTTTGTCCTCCTGTATCCCATCTCTGTTTAAAATCGTATCTCTTTACTCCATCCAGAATTTTACCATTAGGGGCAACTCAAGCCTGTCGGGCAACCTGGACCCGACAAAGCACATCAGGCGTATCTATTCCATCTGTTAAATTCCTCTGGTTTTCTAGCTTTTAACCTGAGCACACCACTTATCCTCTGCTCCTGAGAGCCTGGGAGCAAAGCGCCTGAACACAAGACCAGAACTTGTAACTCACAGAAGTCCAGAAATAGACTCAGTACACTGGAAAATACACACAGCATATGCACAGCAGTGCATACATGGCATTGTACTGTGTGCCTGAATTGTAGGTGTCTCCGCTGTCTTGAAACACGTAGCCTCACCAGATTTTCTGAGCCACAGGCCATGGACTTCGCTGTGAAATTAAGAATTGGCAAAATGTGAACAGCAGCTGGATATTTGACATTGTCATGGCAATATTGCTATACTTTTAGCTGTGATAATGGTATTAAGGACATTTTTTCTTTTAAAGGAGTCCAGGCTAGGCACTGTGGCTCACACCTGTAATCCCAGCACTTTGGAGGGCTGAGGCAGGTAGACCACCTGAGGTCAGGAGTTCGAGAACAGCTGGCCAACATGGTGAGACCCTGTCTCTACTAAAAACACAAAAAAACCAGCCAGGTGTGGTGGTGGGCATCTGTGGTCCCAGCTACTCGGGAGGCTGAGGCAGGAGAATGGCGTGAACCCAGGAGGTGGAGCTTGCAGTGAGTGGAGATTGCACCACTGCACTACAGCCTGGGCGACAGAGCAAGACTCCATTTCAAAAAAAAAGTAAAAATTAGCTGGGCATGGTTGTGCACACCTGTAATCCCAGCTCCTTGGGAGGCTGAGGCAGGAGAATCACTTGAACCTGGGAGGCACAGGTTGCAGTGAGCCGAGATTACGCCACTGCGCTCCCATCTGGGTGACAGAGTGACACTCTGGCTCAAAAAAAAAATTACTAATCTTTTAGAGGTTCATATAAAAATAATTTAGTGTTGGGGACGTCGGGGAGGGAGAAGGGTGGGGGAATGGATGAAACAAAATTCAGGCTCATAATCAGTAGATGTTGAATCTGGGTGAAGGCAACACAGGAATTTATACTATTTTCTCTACCTTTTTATGTATGTGACATTTTCCATAATAAAATATGTTTTAAAAAAACATCAGATCTGATTGAAGGAGAAATCAGAGTGGGGCAAAGATATCCTTCAGAAGCTACAGTGTGGGCACCTGCAGAAGAGCTTTTTTTTCCCCCCACAAAAGACCCAAAGACACTTTAAGCTCCTTGGCAAGTGAAGGGCCTTTGATTCTAGCAATTTGTTGAAAATCATCTCCACTATGAGACAAAGTCAGAACAATTATCCACAGCCTGAGATGTGTCCACGTTTACACATTTATTTGGGTTTAGAGAGACAACACAGATAAAATACTTGGATCATACACAAGTTTATATTTGGTAGGAAGAACAGGTTGCCACGTGTTTGTATATTTTATGTTTTTATTTTTTTCTGTCTTTAGTAATGGAGTAATGTTGGGGGAATGTCGATGTCATTCAGAAACACCAATTTGGGAACGGTAGCTTGGCACACCTAACTAATAAATACACAGTGTTTGCATTTAGCATTTGAGAACAGAAGAGCACGTGCAAAATGATACCCAGTTTGAGGTTCCTCGTCCTGCTACTATATTTACACCTGTGCCTTCTTTGTCCATATTCTGAAGATTAGCAACTACTCCAGTGCCCAGCAGAGCCAACACCTACGATTTTGGCAGCTGGTGACACTCCACAATTGGTAACGTCTGTTCTCAGAGACATAGTGGTGTTCACCTTGCATTTTGTGAAGTTGCACAATTCTCAAAGGAAGTTTCTCAGTAGGGGGCTTAGCTGAGGGCATGTTCTCTATTAGAGCCGATGTGGAGGGCATATAGTTAGCGGGGAGAGAGGGAAGAGAGAGACAGAGAGAGAGAGAGAACAGGAACAGATGCAAATGTAGTTTTCATAATATCAAAGTTCAATACAGCTACCACACAGAAAAAGACATATCAATAATATATTGTACGAGCTTTTACAGGAACACATGTTGATTTGCAACACTGTACAGTTCAGATCTAAAGTGCACAACCCCAATCTGAGGTGACAAGACAGTATTATCAAGATAATAAAGGCAACACAGTCAGACAGAATTGATTTCCTTTTCTTTCCTCACATCCTGTGACGGTATATAAAGTCCATACCATGCATAGGTCTCAGATAAAGACATATCACACTTGTTTGTTCAAGTATTTTAAATGATAAACACAATATTGCTGTATAAATGAAAATGGCCATGCCAGTTCTGATTAAAGCTAAAACCAAACTTTTCTAAGACTTGTAAAGAATGGGCCCACATAAAGACCATGGCACTGGGAACTTGGGCTAATATTCAAAATAATCTCCCCTCTTCCCTCCCTCCCTCCCTCCCTTCCACCCTCCCTCCCTCCATCCCTTCCTTCCTTCATTTCCTTCCTTCCTTCCTCTTTCCTTCCTTCCTCTTTCCTTCCTTCCTTCCTCTTTCCTTCCTTCCTTCTGCCCTTTCTCCCTCCCTCCCTCCCTTCCTCCTTCCCTCTCTTTTGACCTGATTACACATCTCCTTTCAAGATGATTTATTAAACTACTGGGACCTACTAGGCTTTTATTTGCTTTCTTCTTTGGGCTACAGTTGGCAAGGATTTCCCTGCACAGGCCTGAGCAAGGTTCTCGGCCAATTTGAAGGAGTACTGGGAAGGGGTAGGGGAGTGGGGAAGAAGAGCTATTGTTTTTGCTAGAATTGTTTTGCTGGAATTTCATACATAGGCACAAATTCTCCTTTAAAATTTTACTATCTCATTAACCTAAAAAGCAGCAGCAGCAGTTCACAATCTAGGATCTGTAACCCAAAAGATAAAGCATCCTGGAGTAGAGCAGGGTTGGTTCACTAGGGCATTGGGCCGCACTGTCTTCTCCAAGAAGGACAGCAGGTTGGATCAATTAGCATCTCTGTCTCTGAAGTGGAACCTTTGGGCCTGAGGCTCCAGACAGTCGGGCAGCTATGTGCTTATTCTCAGCAGGCCAGGCAGTTTTGAGAAAGCAAAGGGATGTTTGGCCATTAGACAAAGCCTAGAATGGAAGGTTATTCCTTCATGAAATTCTGTGGCACAGAAGAGTTTACTTCTAATTGTCATAGTGAACCCATTTGCTTTCTAGACAGAAAAGGCCTAAAGCTGTGTTCATATCAAGTTATCACTGTTTTTGCATATAACCTAGGAGAAATAATGTAGGGGGAAGCTTATGAAAATTTCAGATGGCTAGATCCTGTGGTTATATTATAGGGCATTTCTATATGTTATATTGTAGGGCATTTCTACCTGTTGAAGGGCAGGGTCTTCTCTCTTCCCTTGTATACCTGTAGTCTGAGTATTGAACTGCCTGGTCCATTCAGAAATGGAGAATGTTCCTAAATTTGCATTTGCAGTCTGCATATGAATCTACTGTTCTCCTATCAGCACTTGGAATCCGACGACGTGTGACCCCATAAATATCTATGGAAGCCTTTGTTAGCTCAGGTTTTTCTATCAGGTTCACAGGGAAAGAAGGATGTTTTAAAAATACTATTTTGAATTCTAAGAATCTTGTTATTTCTGCATATTCTGGTCACTTTGGATCTTGATGGGAGATGGATAAAGGAAAATCTTAAGATAATGCCTCAAAATCTAGGGTGAGAGGCTGCTCATTTCATGGGTGAGAAACAATCACCCATGGAATATAAATTATTTATTTTGGGTCCCAGTGGTAGGCAGTCTGGTGGGAGAGACTTTGTGGGGAGGAACGGGGAGGGGATGAAAATGCGCAGCTGTCCTGAAGGTAAATTTCTCTTTCCTGGACAGTGGCAATATGGCGCCAGGATGATGTCATTATTGTCCCACAGAGATCTCTTCTCCCAAGGCCAACTTTAATTTTCTGGGCTCACCACATTCTGGGAGTGTGCTTCATTCCTCTTTGCTCAGGCTGATTAGGTTTTATTTTTATTTTCTCTAATTAATTCAAATGACCTAATAAAAGAATACTATTTGGAAGATGCCTCAAGAACGAGCATCAACCTTCTGTTCAAAACAGGCCGAATTGGAAAGCAGAATAGAGACAATTACCCTAATTTAATCTGAGATGAAGCTTGGCTTGTCACACTTGCAGAGTGAGTCCGCTAAGAGTAAAAAGGGTGGAAAACTTCAAGGGGAAGAGAATCTTATTGCCAATGGGATCAATTATTTTAAAGAACTTGCAGTATTCTTTTGTGTTTGTCTTGAAATACTAACTTTAGAGATGTGATAAGCCATAACATGTATAGAAAGAAGGAATAATACCTTTTAAGAATTTTGTGGGTCAGTGTTTCAAAATAACTTCGCTAAGTGTTTTACTGTGCCTCCATTAAGAGAAAGGAAAAAAAATCTGGCTTAGTTTTTATATCTGCCCCTGCAGTTTGTACAACCCATATAAAATAAAAATCTATATGTTACAAAATAGGATATCTTTTTTAATATATATATTTTCCTTTTGTAAAATTATATGTATTTAAATACATTTGAAATGTTGCTATAGGTAAATTAGAAATTTTTTTCTAATACTATGAAAAAGGCAAGAGTTTTTATTGTCAACATACATTTTATATTTACTTTATCCTTTTCACTGCACCCCAAAGAACCTTTTATGATTCAGGGGCAATTTGGCACTATTCAGTCCTACTAGTCTGAAGTGAAAATAAAGTTTGCTTTGCATACTATATTAAAATTAAGGGAAGTATTTATAACAATTTTAAGCTTTTCCTGATTGATTAGAACATAGCCTTTTGTCACTAATTCTTAGAGAGGTATTCTAAACTTAAGAAAGGACTTTTAAAAGGAGCAATGTCTTTTTTTGTTTAATTTTTAAACTCTACTCTACTTTGACACCACAATATAGAAATAGATTTACTTTGGAACAAACTACAAATACATTCACACAGTTTGTGACAACTTAATTGTCTACCTAGAGAAGTGGAACAGCTTGGTGAGCAAGGTTATTATAAATCTTGTCCAAGACGTTCTATTTCTTCAATCAGGAAGTCGATGTCTTGGTGAGTTGCTGCAGGGTTTGAGATGACCATGCGGAAGAAATTGACCTTGTCTCCCAAGGGTTGGTAGCTGACCATTGTTGTTCCATACTCCATCATTCTGGCCTTAATCACTGGAGCCACCTGTGGGACAGACCATATCAGCATGGTGACTTTCTCCTGGGACTCTCCCCTGAGTCAAAGAACCCAACAGCAAGCAGTGTCTTTAGTTTTTAGCTCAACAGTCAGAACCTTACTTGTTTTCTCTTGAAAGAGTTACCTCCAAGTTTTCTTGGGATCAGAGAACTAGAACAGTTTAACACATTCAAGATCCTGCAGGTGATAAGAGGAATAAGTGATAGACTATCAGGTGGTGCCTGTCACCTTGTCCTTGACTTTCCAGTTAGTGTTTTGGGAGGACGAGATGAATCTAGCATTGGCCACAGGCTAAATGGGTTAGCAAGACTTTTGGGGGTGTTTTCCCGCCACAGTAAATTTAAAAACATTGGAAATAAAACAGTTCAGAGGATTGTTACCAAAATGTAAGTTTCAGTATCAGGTGATATATGAAAATAAGCAGACTTTTGGCAACTTTCTTGAAACCCTAGAGCTTTCTAGTTTCTTTTCGTTCTCTTTTTGCAGTGCCTCACTTTGTAAGATATATTGAAAGATAATCCTTAATAATGATAATGAATTAGCTGGGACAAAAAGCTGAACCCACAAGGACTTAACATATGTTGCATATCACAGACAGGATAGCATACCACAGACAAGATTATACTCTATTTATGTCAGATTGTTGATTATAGCCTCAGATAGTTCTCTATTGTGTATGAAATTAAGTTTAAACTCTAGTTCAGTTCAGAGACCTTTCATCATCCATTTCTGAGGCCTCATCTTCCACCGTTCACCAAAATGAATCTTCAACTCTGACAAGGCTCCTTTATTAAATATCCCTTGAATTTACTATATGTATTTTTGTCCCTTCACACTTGTCATCAGTGTTACTATGTCATACTTGTTCTCTGTGCTGAGAATCCATCCCTTTTCTCTTCTGGTTCATATCCTACACACACTTCAAGATTCCACCACAGTCCTAGAACTGCTATGAAGCCTTTCCTGACTTCTAGTGTCCATCAGTAGCTCTCTTCCTTTAAGCTGTAAACATATGATCCATGATCCTTCCCCATAGATTCTGACTATATGCTAATTTCCTACTATCCTCTTACTTCTGAGCAAATACATTTTCTTTCTCTACCTCAACTGTCAGGTCCTGGAGGGCAAACACAGCGTCTTCTACTCTGTTTGTTGTTGTTGTTTACCAGCACAGTGCTTGGTACGTGTTGGGGGAGTCCTAAATTCTTATTGCTATAAAGAGTAGCATAATAGAAACAGCTATCTAGGAAGAGGCAAAAACTTAAATCATGTCTAACCGTACATACAATCTATCCATATATTTATCACTGGAGTTTGTAAATATATAATATCTGATCTTCATTGCTGCAAATGGTAGATAGACATCAGAGAAACCTTTAGACTTATTTGAGTTTCATGTGGTCAGAAACTCAGCTCAAAATGGAGACCATGCCTTCTATCATAGCTGGATTTATCTTAAATGGACAGTTCAATTCAACTGGAATGCTGTTATGAACATGTGACTTATAAATATCAACTCTTAATTAATCATTGGTTTGTAATGAAGTTTTCATCTTCAAAGTATCCAATGCATAAAATCAGCAACGTTCCCATTGGGTCCAATCATTTGTTAGTTACCAAAGACAAAGTCAACAGATAGACTTCACCTTCACTTCTCATTCCGAACCTAATTTCCTTATCTAAAAACGAATGTGGATGATGATTCCAGCATTGAGATCTTCTGACTCTAGGTTGAGTTCTTATATCCCTTCCCACCCCTTGTTCCATGGGGAGGAATGTTTCTCTTGGACTGATCCTTCTTTCACCTAAAGCATTAAGAATGTATGCAGAGCACTGGGCACATCCCAGGGAATAAATAAGAAGAATTTAAATATCTCAAGTCTGGGATTAACTTCTGAAAATAGATCTACTAGAATATTCCAGCCAAAGGGGCATGAAATTTATCCTTTGTGTTGTGAGGCATGTCAACTCAATATGGTTCCTGCGAAGATAAATCTCAAATTAGAAAAGGAATTCCAAATCCACTTGGCTGCAGGAATCTAAGGACAAGTCACATAACTATTCCTTAGTTTCATTTGTGTAATAAATCATGCTTGCTCTTTAGAAGTGATAAAATAATGACAGAGCTTTACTAAGTGAATTAAAGTCTCATTTAGTTTTCATGGGCAATCCAAGCAACGATACAGAAGAATGGCACTAATTATTAAGGACAATCATCTCTAGCTTTTCAGATGAATGTGAATCAAAGGTTAAAAGATTAATGCTAACAGCCACAAGCAAACAGATTTTGGCATAAAGTAAGACTGAATCCCCTCAGTTCCTGAAGCAAGCTGAATTGGCAGAAATCACAGCTGTCTAAACACATATGACTTTTGGTTGCTTCCAGAAAATGTGGATGAACTAAAATTAGCTGGAACATGAACTTCTACTTCGTGGTATATTCACTCATTGCAAGTGAAGAAGGAAAATAAGATTCGGACTATTCTGATGAATATATGTGATCTGTGAGGCCAAAATAGACATTCCTGTATCAACTAAGATGGGTCCAGGGTTCAGGGCCTGGCTGGGGGGCAAATTACTAAATTCCTAATGATTGAAATTCCCTAACAATAGGTGCTATGAGACCCCCTCCTCACCCTGATTTACTACGCAGACCACCATAACTCTGACTGGACAGAAGACTGACCTTACACACATTCTTTCCTGGTAAGCAACGGCAGACCTTAAGCCAGTTTGAGCAGCTTATAGACGTGGTGCACAAGCTGTGTTTACGTCCTACAGTTCACCTTTTGACATAAAGAGTCAAATTCTACCTCATTTTAACACTAAAACCCTGCCCTGAAGTGAACATGGGATGTATGCTACATATATGTTTACTCATTCTGCATGTGCTCAGCTCCCCCCATAAATATGGATACCTTTTCCCCAAAACCTACTGAATATGTCCGACTCTACTGTGTGATACAGGCCCTGTGAGGCATAAAACTCAACCTGCCCTTCCCCTCTTGGAAGAAAGGGCACCTTCCGCACATGCTGCAGGCTGTCTCTTCCTGGTTTGCAAACTGGTATCACCAATAAAGCTCTCCTTTCTACTATTTAGCCATCCCGGTGGTCTTTTGGATGAAATACATAGAGATTTCACTTATTTCTACGCTTTTGTATTTTTTGGTTGTATTCTTAGTTTTCCTAAACGAAGAACGCGAGTTGAGAAAGAGTGGTTGCACGTTGAAGAATTCACTAAAGGTGTAGTCAACAAGAGCTCTTTGGGGCTGCCTTAAGAATTTTAGGGTGTTGTCTTCTCTCTTGTGCCGTTAGCTTTTTTAGTCCTTTAGAAAGCAGTAACTAGGGGACTCTTCCATAATTGGAATCCACATTTGTCTCTTTCAAAGAGGGTGCATAGTAAAGCATCATGAAATAAACTTAAAAGATATCACAGAAATGTATTTTTCACGATGTCTTAGAAAACTTTTTTGTTTTTACATTTTGGAAGACTGCAAGAAATTTTTGAAAAATGTAAAAGCAGAATAATTAAATGAGAAATTCTAAACTATTGGCTAGGCTTGGTGACTCATGCCTGTAATCCCAGCACTTTGGGAGGCTAAGGTGAGTGGATCACTTGAGGTCAGGCTTTTGAGACCAGCCTGGCCAACATGGTAAAACCCCGTCCCAACCCCGTCCTGACCAAAAAATATGAAAATTAGCTGGGTGTGGTGGTGTGCGCCTGTGATCCCAGCTACTCTGCAGGCTGAGGTGGGAGAATCTCTTGAACCTGAGAGATGGAGTTTGTAGTGAGCCCAGATGGCACCACTGTACTCCAGCCTGGGCAACAGAGTGAGACCCTGTCTTAAAAACAAAACAAAAAAATTCTAAAATACTAAAATTTCACCAATTAAATCCTCTATTGCACATAATAACACAGACTTTCAAAGAGTCTGTGTTAAATATAAGGCCAGGCTGCTTCCTTACAAATTTAGTATTAAATCCACTGCTAACCTTTTAAAAGTCCACCAATCAGTGTAGGACTATAAAAGCTGACAGAACCAGATAGTGATCAACAATAACAAAAATTAAAATAAGAAGATGAAGAACCAGAAACACAAGAAGTTATCAATAGACCAGCCCTTTTGATTCTTGTTTGGTAAACATTGGCACAGCCTACTTGCGTCCCTCCCTGTGTCTAAAGCATGTGTGCGGTGTCACATCCCCATAATGCTCCAAGCATTCATCGTCTACACTGCCTCAGCGACACAGCGCCATCTGCAAGATCATAGTCCTGACAGGGCAGGAAGCACACTGACTGGATTCTCGTGTTTACCACCCCCACGAAGGTATAACTGTGCTTGCTTTATTAATAACTTCTGTTATCCAGATATTTGTCCCCAAACTAGTGCACTCTGGAAAAAGGCTTATGAGCCACTGTTAGGTTTCCTAAATGTTGTTTCCCTTCCTTATTCTGGAATATGCCTAAGGTATTCGCTATAGACGGAATTTTTCTGTCCTCCCAAAATTTATATGTTGAAATCCTAACCCCACAATGTGATGATATTAGGAGGTGGGGCCTCTGGTAGGTGATTAGGTCAGGAAGGCACAGTCTTAGAGGCCCCAGAGAACTCCCTTGACCTCTTTCTGCCATGTGAGGATACAGGGAGGAAAAGGCCATTGATGAACCAGGAAGTAGGGGTTCCACCCAACACGGAATCTACAGGGACCTTGATCTTGGACTTCCCAGCCTCTAGAACAGTGCAAAATAAATTTCTGTGTTTATAAGCTACCCAGTCTATATTAGCCTGTTTTTGCAGCCCAACCAGACTAAGATACAATTTTAGCCTAACAAATGATTTTTGAGTTCCTACTGTGCACTACAGCTATGAATCAGGCAAGATGGTACAAAGAGTAATTCTCTGCCTTGTCTTGTCCAGAATTTAACTTTGTTCTTTTGGTTCCCATAAACTGCACAGGAAACTCCACATTTCCCCCATTTTGAGTCTATATCGGCATGGACCAAGAGAACTCTGTGCAGTGATCTCCATCATGTTCTATATCTGTGCTATCCCACAAAACAGCCATTGGTCACAAGCTGAGCAACTGAAATGTGGCTAGTGCGATTGAAGAACCATATTTTTAGTTGAATTTGAATTTAATTTTAATTGATTTAAATTTAAATATGAATAGCCACATGTGGCTATTACTACCATACTGGACAACAGATTATTTCACCTCAGTTCTTTTCCCTCTGGGACTGTGTGTGTGTGTGTGTGTGTGTGTGTGTGCATGTGCGCATGTGTATGAATATTTTACTGGTTCCTGGACATTATACTTTAAGGGCGTCACATTTAATAAAGAACTTTCCAGAAAGTCTGAAAAAAATCATTGGCATAGATGAACAAAAGTTAAACTTGGTATTCATGTGGTTCTATTCTCGTTTCCAAATCTGAATTGCTGAATTATCTTGATTACAATGATAAAAATGGAGAAAAATCAGGAGAATTCATTTTGCAATCCCCGGAGATTTCCGTATTTGAATTGTCAACAGTATAAAAACAGTTTACTAATATTCTAATTGCCATCTCCAGGAAACAATCTCCATCCCCATTCCTCACTACAGCTCATACGAGGTGCTGAAACCTAGGAGGCATTTAAAGAGTGATATATAAACAGGGGAGTCTCCGAGTTGATTTTTGTTCAGAAAATGATGAAAAAAATGTTTTTATTCTGTACTCCCATCTTGCTCCATCCCTCAGCCCAGTGATACTAGGCTGATTCAACAAATGAAATCAGCCAAACTAGTCTGTGGATTCTCTTTCTGGTCAGTCAGTTCAATAAGGAAGTGAAAGGCAAAAAGAATGGAGGCATCTAATTTCTAACTAACTGGTTAAATAAGTCATTGTTAAGAAATTTTACATTATGAAGGTATACCATAAAAATTCCAGGAAAAATATGAATTTTTTCCTCTTAAATGACAGCAGACACCTGCACCCCCATTCTCGTTGTTATTGCCTGCACCAATCGTCTTATCCAATGCGACCTCTACTCATTCCCTCCCACCTTGTGAGCTTGATTTCCCGGAATGAACCAACTTCACTAAATCATCAAACACAACCACACCCCCTTCCACCTCAGACACATGCGCCATAGATCCTGGTTCTAGAAGCTTTCTTCCATTTTTTCCTCTAGATCAGGGGTTCTCTAGCTGAACTGCACATTGGAATCATCTAGATAACTTTCAGTCATTCCCAGGCCCATCCAAGCACAATCTGATTACATTTTCAGGGTGAAACCTGGTCACTAGTGTCTTTCATAAAGTTTCTGGATGATTCTAATGTATGACCAGGATTGCGAATCACTACTCTAATTAGGAGGCTTGGTTTAAAGACCTCAGCCAAGTGGAAGTTTTCTCCTGATGAGAGTTTGATCCTGGGTTGCTTAAGGGCAGATGTTAACATGTAAAAGCTTCAGTGAAGGTTTCATATATACACAAAATCCTCTTCTTCATTTTACATAGAAGGAACTAAAGTGTTCCCAAAGGTCAATGAGGCAGCCCAAACTCCTGAGCAGTGAGGGGACAGCCTGCAGGGCTTTTGGCAGTGACTGGAGGAGGTTCCCTCTTTTATGATAAATGAAAAGAACCCCCAAACCAACCAAATCAACTCTGAGATCTAAGTCTACACAACCATCCCTAGTTTCGCATGGTGACAGGTCCTGCATATTCGCTTTGATGTGCATTGCAAGTCATATTTCATCCGTGTATAAGTGCTAGGAGCAGGAGAGGATGAAAGATAAAGGGTGTCTTACTGACCACAGTACAATTTAAAGCTCAAGCCCTCAGACTTTCTGTGAGATTTTGGGACTTACATTTTCTTGCTGTGTGTCAGTTTCTCCATCAGCAAGATGGGTGGACAGTCCTTCCCATGTCAGGTTGCTCTGAGGCTTTAAGTGACCTAACACCTGATATTGAGCTGGGACACAATACACACTGAAAACAGTGGCTGTTATTATTGCTCTTTGCCATCCTACCTTCTGGGGGTCATCACAGCTCTAAGGACACCCCCAGGGTAGCCTTGATCTTGGCAGCTCAAGAGGGTCAGCAGCAGCATTGCTTGCTAACCATTTCTGGTACCTGAAGTCTCTTTTGTGCTTGTAACTGAGCACCAGTTTCACTTGGAACAGCAATGAACTTCAGCAATGTCCTCACTGCTTTGTGAATGCCAGCAAAGCTTATCGCCTGATTGCTTCTTTTAGGACATCATAAACTCATTCTCAGAAAACAAGCAAATAGAGTTGTTAAAAGTCTGCATAGGTTGGGCGCAGTGGCTCACGCCGGTAATCTCAGCACTTGGGAGGCCAAGGCGGGCAGATCACCTGAGGTCAGGAGTTCGAGACTAGCCTGGCCAACATATTGAAACCCCGTCTCTACTAAAAAGACAAAAATTAGCTGGCCGTGGTGGCGGGTGCCTGTATTCCCAGCTACTCAGGAGGCTGAGGCAAGAGAATTGCTTGAACCCAGGAGCTGGAGGATGCAGTGAGCTGAGATCACGCCACTGCATTGCAACCTGGGAGACAGAGAGAGACTCCATCTTAAAAAAAAAAAAAGAAAAAGAAAAATAGAAAAAAAAAGTCTGCATACATCAGGTTCTATATGTCCTGGCTCTGTGGGAGTCCTCAGATGGGAGTGGGCCCATGCACCCAGGTGGGCTCTCTCCTAAGGCCACAGGCATACGTCATAAAGAAGACGTGCACATGAAAGGCTCAATACACGCATGCATCAGAGGAGCTTGGAGCACTGACCTTTGAGAGGCGACTCATTCTCTCTTCATTGTCTTCCAGAGTACGCAAGCTCGGAGGAATGTACCAGAAGCAGACATTTGTGTGCTGAGGCTACAAAGAGGAAAGGAAGATTCATATTTGGCCCAGGCTGGCAATTTTGAAAATTCTAAGAACATTTCAAATTGATGTATTCAGCAGGTTCAGAACACAATTCCCACTTTTCAATCAGGAATTGCCATTGGAGGGCATGATTTCGACAAAGTTCTATGGACTATTTGGTGAGTTTGGTCTTTATTCCAGCTCAGAATAGCTACCCCGTCATCCACTGCTCCCCTCTGTGACAGTCCCACTTACCTGGACAGCACATCATTTACATCATATCAGTGATGAGGGTTGGAATTGACTAAACTTTCTGGGATTGTAGAAATCCAAATACATACCTTCCCATCAAACACCATCTCATATCCTTCTCGGTTTTTTATGATGTTGTATAAATACTCTGCCAACTCCAAACATTTATCAACATGTGCTTCAAACCCGGTAGTCCCCTAGGTAAGAGAAGGACACAGCTCATTAGGCAGGCTAAGAGTGCGGAGGAAGTGATTTCCCTGGAGACTGATGGTCATCCTGCCGCCTCCATCTCAGCCTCGTCTGGCACTTTCCCGACACAGGGCTGTTTCCACAGGCTTTTTCAGCGCTGTTTTCTCTTTAATGCTCTCCCCGTCAGGTGCTTTTGTTCCCCTTCATTACTGCTTTCTACACGGGACTCCTTTTCTTCCAGAGCCTCCATTCCCCAGGCAATTAGTTTGACTACTCAAGGGGAAAATGTGCCTCTGCTATTCACAGGAGTAATCATGGAAGTCATTAATAACAGGAGGGCTGGGCTACTCTCTTCCTGCAGAGAAAAAGCATCACTGGAGACCCTCCAGAATGCCTGCTTAGTCCCCCTCCAATGTGTACATTTTCCATTCCCAGAGCCCATCTTTGTCTGCCAGTGTACCTGATACGGAACAAATTGGGTAGGTACTCATTGAATTCTTTGAACAAATGGATGCAGGAATTTTAGGGAGTACCCAGATGCTTTGTTAGCCGGTCAAGCTCTGTAGAGTTCTCCTTTGGGGGCAGATAAATGACTCATGTGTCTGTGATGAGTGAACATTATCACTGAGTTCTTTTAGTTTCTGGCTCTGGAAGCCCTGGATCCAGACTTAGGAAAACCAACACAACAGTCTTGGACTGGAGCTGTTTTAACTGACATCGGGACACACAAGAGAGTTACTTTTCAAAATAGCTTTCCTCTTATCTCCTTGGGTGTTTACTGGGTGCTGATGGAGAAATCTTAGAGAAAAAGCCAATGCTCATCTCAGAAGCACTTTGAACCTGCCTACCAGTAACTTCTCCAGCAGGGAACCTAGAGAAAGCAATTGTAATGGAGATGAGATGGGCCCACTTGCCTGTTTCATAGAAGATCACATCATCTCAGCTAAGGGCGCCCAACAGAGCCCAGAGACTTGTGACGTATGAAGCAGGTTTAAGAACAAGCTGCCCTGGAGAAATCAAATGGGTTCAGAAATTCACTTATTTGGAGACTGCTGCCCCGGCTGATCGGCTCAAGGAGGTTGATGGGTTCCTGATGCCTCCCCAGGAAGGGCTTGGGCTCACGCTTGATGCTTGGCCAGCACCCATACCAGGAGCTCTGTGCGTCTGTCAGTGCTAAGGAGATTATAATTGGTTTGGAATGACTTGACAGTTTGGGTTCACTTGGGATGGACTGTAAGTAGAAGGGACAGAAGCTGATTGCTATTCTCCAACCTGGATCCTTTGGACCATCTGGAGTTGGGTTTAAACTTTTGCATATCTGATCTTGGATATGGCATGACCTGTCTGACTCTGACCCTGTCCTGCTGAATGGCATTGGCTAATCTCTCTGATCAGATGGGAATGATGATGCCTCTCTGATTTCCCATGAAGAAGAGTTTGCCCTGCAACAGCAATGGGATTACTAAAGACCAGAGTGTGAGACCTCTGGTTCCCCTGGTCTGGGACCTTGCTATGGGGATGATGGGGGTCGTGTGATTGCCCCATTAGTTGGGGGCTAAAGACATACATGGGGAGTGACACGGAAAACTCTAGTGTGCCCTGGGTGCCTCCCGTTCATATTGAATATTTATGGGATTAAGATCCACATTTTATTTTCAAGGTTTTAGAGGCTTTTGAGAGATTCTTCAAAATTCTTTCATTCATTAAATACTTTCATCCATTAAATCACATGCCACGCAGCTCTTACTGTGAGAATGACAGAAGCACATGTCAAACTTTATCAGGGATCACGTCCCCTTAGCCTGAACCCCTGTGCAGGATGCTGAAGGCTCGGACAGGCACTCCTAAGTGAAAGGCTGGACCCCAGTGTCAAGATTCCACTGGGGGAGTTTCTGGAGAAAGACGGTTTTATTTAGCTCCTCCTGACTCACACGTGTAGAACTAGTTGAGATTGACCTGGCTGCAACACATACTCCATGAGGGCACAGGTTTATGTTTCTTTTGTTCACTGTTAAATCCTCCACATTCTGAGCAGTGCTGAGCGCATATTAGGTGCTCAATGTATATTTGTTGAATGAATAAGTGAATAACTTTGAAGCCTTTTACAAAGTATGTTCTGAGGAATGATCTATATCAGAACCGGATTATTTGTGTTAAAAATGTAGATTCTTAAGCCCCACCTCAGACTCCCAAACCAGAATTTTAGGAAGATGAACAATGTTTATGTGATCTTCTTCAGCAATCTCACCATCCAAGTATTCAGCTGCTGCCTCCATGTGGTCTTGGGGAGTGGGTCATGATCATTCTCTGCTTCCTGAAACGCTTTTATAAACATTCTCAGGCCCTAGAGACAGTGCTTTTGAAATAACTACTGAATCCCTTGCTGTTATCTCAATTTTTGCTGCTCCCACCCTAGTTCAGGCTCTGTTACTTCTCACCTGGAACGTAGCTCCCAAGTTGCCCTTCAGTCAATTAGACTCTCCCTTACTCTCATAATACGCACTGAACTCCTGCTCAACCACTCCTTGGAATGGCCTTCTCACAGCACTGCTGGGTGAAATCCTACTTTTTCTACCTATCCTGTTCAAGTCCCATCTCAAAGGCCATCTCTTTGCAATTCATCTCGATTCTTAAACTAGGAATGAGCTCTCCATCCTTTAAATTCCCCAGATGTATCTGGATTTCTTTTGTGATCAGTCCTAATCTGTCTTTTATGATGGACTTCTGTGCATTTGTCTTATCCTGTCTGGAAAATGAGAGCCTCTTTATTCCGTTCAGTATTAGACACGATAATAGATGCTGAATATCTACTTGTTAAAATAAATTTCATTTTAGACAGAAAGTAAACATTCTGTCATTTTCGGCAAAGGATGCCAGATGTCCATTTCCCTTTAATAAGTTTTTTCCTGGTGTTTTTTTTCCTCCAGCCATTTGCCAGTCCCTCTTTTTCCACATTTTTAATTAGCAAAGCTAATCATAAAAAACCCAAGGAAAACTGCTGATTTGTATGACTATATACAAACACAGAGATCTGCTATGAAACCTTGGTTGTTATAAATGAAGCCATTCCTGTAGGCCTAAAAAGGGAAAGTAGGAGAATTGCTTGAACCCGGGAGATGGAGGCTGCAGTGAGCTGAGATTGCACCACTGCATTCCAGCCTGGGCAACAGAGCGAGACTCCATCTCAAAAAAAAAAAAAAAAAAAAAAAAAAAAGTGTTGGGGAGATGTAATTTTAAGTTTATTTACTTACTTTTGTCAGCTACTGAGTTTTAGCCACTGTAGGAATCTGTCAACATTGGGAAGTAATCATTAGGTCCTAGGATTATTTAATAAAATGCAGACAAAATGAAAGGCCGACTCCGTAAGAAGAGAGTCGAGAGTAGGCACTGGGCCTCTGCTGATGATAAACATCCATATCTTAACCAGCTAGTATGCCTCTTAGCATCCTAAATCAGGGGTCTTAATTTTTGCATAAATTTGTTCTAATCAAGTTAATTTGGACTTAATATGATGGCTGTCATCAGTGCATTTAGCTCCATTAGTCATTAGCAGATTAGTTCAAATAATAATAATTTATACTTAGGCTATTTTTCATGGGGTTTTTCTTAGGAGAAAATGTGGAAAACACCGAATTCTCCAGGCAGGTCTGATCACAGAGGGCTTACTGAATTAATGCTATGTTCTTCCTCCTCCTCCTCCTTACTCTTATCCAGATTGTTTCCTCATTCCTGTGGGGAGGCAAGATTCAACATCATAGCCAACTCTTTCATGGCTCTTGTTGCGGGAAAAGGATGACTTCTTCCTTGGCCGGCATGGCTAGAGGGAGAGCTTTGATGTGAGAGTACAATTATCCTCACCTTTTATCTAGATTGTAGAACTAAGCTTATTACTTTAATAATGATTATCATTTCATTTGTCAAAAAAAATACAAAGGTTTAGATTGAAAACAAAGTGTAAGTTTTTGCCACTTAGATGTCTAGATATTTGAGGTATTTCCACAAAGAAGTAAAAGAATAAGTAATGCAGTGGCTGCGATTTCCTCTTTTTATCCCCTTCCCCAGTGACTTCATGGGGCCCTTCCCTTTATTTCCGGCTTCATCTGGTCCTGCTGTTCGATTCACACTTGATACCCTCCATGTTATTTCTCTAAGAACCTGGGCTGCCCCTGCTGGAGAGGAGGCTTCAGATGGAAAGGGAGCAGCAGAATCTGATGAACCGTGACAGAAACATTTTTGTGTAAATATTGCTGATGATCATTATCTTAATAAAAACACCACAGGGGAAAAAAGACACAAAGAATGATCCTTGAAGTAAGAGGGAACATGGCACAATATTCAGAAATCAAGGTTTTCTCAGCTTGCTACCTGATATTTACATTAATCATTTTGTAATCCCCACCAATCAATGAAATGAAAGACCTGCTCATTTTAAAGCAGCTTGGAGGTACATCAATACTTTACATTCTTGATTGCTTTGGGTTTTTCTTCCAAATGAAAGTGTCATTGCTAGCAGAATGAGTCTCCCATTGGGTGGCAGGGACCAGGTACCTGTCGTTGTTGGGCTGTCAATTTTCAAAAGAGGAAGGGGGCCCATCACTCCACCATTACCGGGCAACACTGTGGAGCTTCACTTCATGTAAAGCTCCTGATATTTAGCTTCTTGTAGCTGCCTGATATTTAGCAACATGTAAAAAACGTTCTGCTGGAGTAAACACCATTAAGCAGGCTTCCCTGAAGGACGTACAGTCCAGCCATCCCTGGAAACCACCCAAGAGTTACTTCTTCATTAAGCAAGACCATCTTTCTGTTTAAACTGCACCTTTTTGCCAGAATGGACTTAAAGGAGATTCCATAAAATACTTGTGGATTGCATTGCTTCACTCAAAAACTCCCTCTTTTTCTTGTTAAGAACCCCATCATCTAAGCTGCTTAAAGTAATTTAGGTTACTTTAAAAAAATTGTAAACAAAAGCACAAGGAATTCATTGCCGTGGACAAGGTTCCTACCTTTTTACACAGACTTGCAGAAGATCCCATTCACTGGTCTTACCCTGGTACGCTTCACTCCTGCTGACCAAGTTATTGGCATTTTCTTATGGGACTGAGCATGTTACTTCTTTAAGTAGGCTATTTACACACCGGAGAGCCAAATGTATATCCTCTCCACCAAACATAAAGGACCTCATGGTATCCCAGCTTTCCCTTGTGAACACCATTAGAATAAAAATGGAGTCACGAATGTTAAGAAAACCCTGATAGATAGAGCCAGGGAAAATCATGAAGAGAGGGTTCTCATGCCTTGTATACCGGATAACAAAAACTGTCACAGAAGACTGCAAAAATTATAACCTTGCTCAAAGGTCACCACCACCTTACACACACAAAAAAATACTTCTGCAAAGACATCTGCCTAGCAATTGCCTATCCAGCCTCGGACTGCATCACCCTTGTTATTGATCTTTGTAACCAAGGATATTTATCTCAAAACAATTATGTACTCTTCCACATTTCTTCCTTTAAAAACTTTTGTCTTCCTTTACCTCCTTTGAATTTGCATACAGTTTACTATGGTGTATGTATTCCCATTGTAATGCTTTATTTCCAAATCAACATCTTTTCCTTTAGAGAGACTCTGTTATTAAGGTTGACATCTTTAATTGCTCCCTTTCTCACTTTCTTATGTCAGGTTTCCTCGAATCCTCTTTTTGCATTTGAGTTTCTACAGTATATACAGCTAGCTCTGTCTATTTATCTCCTGCAGGAGATAAATGAAGCTGGCTGGGCAGGCACTAATTTGTGACCTTTAAGTTAAGAATCTGGTCAAAATTAAAAATAAAATCTTTGACCTATCCAGCCTGCTTACATTTAAACATAAACGTAGGCTCCTGGAAGGCTACAATTAGGTCCAAGCAAGTCCTGCACACTGTTAGTTAGTGAGTTTTCCTTGCTGAAAAAAGGAGGGATCACTACAGTTAAATTCAGAGGGACACACAGAACCTACATAAAAGGAGGTGAGTAGGTATTTCGGGAGATGAGGGGGAAAAAAGCTTTGTAACTAGAGGTTATCCCTTGAAATGTCAAAAAATAAGCTATCATGGTGGGCTTTTTACTTTTTCTTTTTTGTTCTCCAAACCTATGCTTTCAGATCGCATTCACCTACCCAGGTGATCAATCACTGGGTAAAAACCACGTTAGCAGACAAAAACCAACAACAATAACAATAAACACCTATTAAAATTCAAGCTGTTCTGCTATATAAAGCAAAATGGATTTGTTTTCTAGATGAGTGGGCATTTGAATCAATTTGGCTAGAAAAGAAACAAACAATGGTTTTGATTATATTTTTCCTCATGTTGAATGAAGGTATTTAGATGTTAAGTTTAAAGAAAGCAAGGTCGGGCGTGGTGGCTCACGCCTGTAATCCCAGCACTCTGGGAGGCCGAGGCAGGCGGATCATGACGTCAGGAGATCAAGACCATCTGGCTAACACGGTGAAACCCCATCTCTACTAAAAAATACGAAAAAAATATTAGCCAGGCATGGTGGCGGGCGCCTGTAGTCCCAGCTACTAGGGAGGCTGAGGCAGGAGAATGATGTGAACTCGGGAGGTGGAGCTCACAGTGAACCGAGATCGCACCACTGCACTCCAGCCTGGGTGACAGAGTGAGAGACTCCTCTCAAAAAAAAAAAAAGAAAAAGGAAATCTTGGGTAAGGAATTTCAATTTGGAAATCACTTTTTTGATATTTCATAATAGCGGTGATCAGATTAGTTGTCATTTAGCTGGTCCATACACACTCACCTTTGCCCTCCACATCAGCCATAGTTTGAAAACATCAACGTGGCGTCCACACTGTAAGGCCTTATCTCCAGTGTCATAGGACAGGTCATAATGTTTATCTTGCTGAAAGAGGTAGGAGGCATGCATTTGGTTGCAATTCTGCATCAATCCCTACAAAAGAGAAGAGAAAATTTAGGAAATTCTACTGACAACTCATTAGATTTATATTGGTAAAAATTAATAAGAAAAAAATAAAAGTAAGAGACATTGCATATCTTAGAGAAAGAAAACAAAACGAAAAAAAGAATTCTGGACAGGAGTGTCTAGGTTGTTGTAATGGTCAACTCTGTGGGACTATGGCTCGGGGTCAAATGTCATGGAGGTTAGCAAGGACATGTTTACACTTTTACTCTCCCTTTTAAGAGAAGGCATTTGTAAAAATCAACTGATAAATAAAAATCATAATCAGAGCACACATTTATATTTAAATGTTCTCTTTCTTTGGGAGAACATCCTACTATTCTGGTTTTGTTGTGATTAAAATATTTTGGAAACTCTTTGGTTTTGTGAAATATTATTGGTGTGGTTCTTCTAGTATTTCCATCCATATCTAGTTCAAGTACTTTATCATTTAGCTGTTAGGGAGTTTGAGCTGCCTTTGGAAATCATGACTTTTAAGACAGCTCATTGCTATCATGTTTATATGCTGAAATCTACAAAAAAAAAAAAAAAAAAAGCCCTACTAGAATTCATAACTGGGTTTAGCAAGATTGCAGAGTTCAAAATAAATATGCTATCATGTTTATATGCTGAAATCTACAAAAAAAAAAAAAAAAAAAGCCACACACACACATTGCAATTTTGAGACGAATTTAAATAACCAATCTTTCAAAAGTCATGTTCCTCTCTCAAGAACGGTCAGAGCTTCAGTGCTGTGTTCGCATGCTCAATTCCTTGAGATAGTTAAGTGGAAAGTCTCATCGTCAATGGCCATTCATTTGTCCTAGCACTGTAACCTTACTATGGAAATGGGCGGCAAAGTGATTGAATTATTCCATAGAATAGTGACTGAATCATGTTTTCCGACTAAAATAGTATCGCCAGTCTCTTCACTAAAAACCCCGTGTTTCAATTTGTCACGAACCACTGGATGCCTCTGACTATTTTGTTCTCTTCTAATTGTGATTTCACAAAAGCTTTGGCATTTGGTTTTGTTTCTTTTGTGATTCATGACAAAAGAAGACAAGACTAAAGTGTGATCACTTAGTTGAAGTTAGAAGTGAGAACACTTCTGAAAACTGTCCACACTAAAACACAATGCAATGCAATTACAGTTTTAATTTGGTTTTGAAAGACGGAGTGTTGAAATGGTAGACGACAGAACTGGACTCTACCTTGTAGTTTAGGCTTCACATATATTGGAATCCATTCATTATTTTTCAGAATAAGAAAAATTAAATACGATGCATTTGTATTAGATCAGTAGAAATATACTGAACTCGAAAAAGAAAATTCACTTGAAGACCAATAACGTGAAAATTTGCAACACTTGCTTTTATTTGGTTTCATGGTCACAGAAACTTTGTACCATTATTCCTCTGGCCATGCACGCTCACACACTGGCGCCATCAATACTAAGGAAGACCACTTCAGGGAGTGTGGAATGCTGAAAGGATCAGACCTACTCCTACTGTGATAGAAAAAAATAACTCAAAAACACGTGAGCCCTAAAAAAGCTGGACGGCCGGGCATGGTGGCTCACGCCTGTAATTCCAACACTTTGGGAGGCAGAGGCAGGCGGATCACGGGATCAGGAAATCAAGACCATCCTGGCTAACACAGTGAAACCCTGTCTCTATTAAAAATACAAAAGATTAGCCGGGCCTGGTGGTGGGCACCTGTAGCTCCAGCTACTTGGGAGGCTGAGGCAGGAGAATGGCGCGAACCCGGGAGGTGGAGGTTGCGGTGAGCTGGGATCACATCACTGCACTTTAGCCTGGGTGGCA
>NW_012109497.1:0-6330 GCF_000951045.1 Mandrillus leucophaeus | reverse complement strand
TGGACAACCACAGTCTCATTATTGTACAACATGACAAGCAAAAGTGATGCTATTTTTCCTACAGAAGGCCTTAGTGAGATGATGTCCTGGTTCTGAGCCATGAGCCATGAAAAGGTTATAGACCATCATGTCCCAAACTAATGTGTTTTAAAACACATTAATAGTTGCTGTACATAAAGAGATTACCATGCTCAAATAAATGTAGGAAACTCTATATCATCTAGTCTTTCTTTTTAGATATTGCAATATATATCAGCCTACTAAGGGCCCCAATAAGCCCTGAAATAATGTAAGTTGTTTTTAACTCTAAACCAATATATCTCAGCCTTTTTAAAACTGAGAACTCTCTTATTGGGGAACCCTTATTACCATCTTATGGAACAGCACTGTTCCTTGGATGCCAATAAAAGAAATGCTGTCAGAGCATCATAAACTCTTGGATTTGTGAGGGAATTTAGAGCTCATTTATTCCTACTCAATAAAGGAATCATTTCTACACTCTTCCTAATAAGTTGCTGTCCAATCTCTCTATTTAATCACCTCCCCTTATTAATTTATTCCTACTGTTGGACAGTTTAATTTTTAGAAGTGTTCCTTTTATTGAACCCAAAACAGACCTAAAATCGCAGGATGTACTGATTTTGCCATCAAATCTCCACCACCCGGTGTTTACTAAACCAGCTCCCCAAAGCCTCAACGAAAACCCCAGTCTCTTCCATTTGAGAGTCCTCTAAATGGTGAAGGCTGCCATCCTCCTCTCGGCCCTTTTCTTTTCTTTTCCTCCCTAGGCTAAACATCCTTAGTTGTTTCAATCATCCCTCTTACATGTTTACCAATTGGTCCCCACTGTTTGGGATCTAGCTTGATGGAACCCCATGGACAATTTGGTACAGAGCAAAGCAGAGCACTGCGGGTATGGTTTAACTAGAGGAGAGTGGGAGACCACCACCTTCTCATGCTGAAACTCCACTTCCTGTATCTCATCAATGTCTTTTGTGTGGCATTTTTCTCTTGACTCGTTGTTGGCCCTGTAGAGCTACCATCCTTTGCCTTTTTCACAAGTCCAGCAATTTAGCTGTAGAAACAAGCCTTCCTTGTCCAATCAAAATATAACCACAGTATACACGGACCTAAGAGCAGAGCCTTACAATGATCTCCAATAACAATGTCCCTTTTTGGATGTGGCTCACTGGTCCAGTCTGTAAAAATCATCTTGTATTCTGATTCCATCCCTACACACATTCACTCTACCTCCCAGTCTCCTCCCATCTGAAACATTAATCAGCTTCTATGTTTTAATCAAACAGTCTGTGAATATTCTGAATGGTACGGGTTAGGTACCAAGCCATAGGCTCTATCCTGGGTAACATCAAATTGTCAGTCAGTAGGTCCTTCCGATGCAGTCATCTAATCAGTTCCAAATCTTTCTATTTTCCTCCAGCTCACATTTCCCTTTTGGTCTGTAAGGACATGATGGGAGCCACTGTCAAAACATCTGGCTGAAATCTAAATAACAAAAATTTATTTTCTCCTTTGAGGTAATTATAGCTGAGGCTTGCATGAGCTAGGGCAGATGATAATACATTGGACCGTATTTTTAACTGATGAAAACCCAGCCCAAAAGGATATTTTCCAATGAATTCATCTCATTTTGAGGGGAAGTTTCTGTCTTCAATCTTGTGTCCATATTTTTATTACTGATGAAGACACAGAAGGCATGCTGTGTAAATTTGCATTTGACAACGTGAGGTATTAAGAACGAACCACAGAAGTGGTAACACTCTTTGACCCAGCAATCCCACTTTGAGTCTACTTTGAGAAAATAATCAGGAATGTGATCAAAGGTATATGTTTAAGGAGTCCATCAAGTCACTCTGTTGTGGTTAATATTTTAACCATAGAGATATGGTTCATTGAATTATGTGATAGAATAATATGAGGCCATTACAAATTAGGTTTTGGAAGATCATGCTCATAATATAATGCAAAGTATAAAGAAGAATCAACATGTATATATGAAGTATATGAGGTAGATGACAGCAATTTTATTATAAATATTTATTTATATATTTTAAATATATTTATTTCTAGAAAAAATTGTGGGAGAAAATATTAAAAATGGTAATAATGGTTATCCCTAAGTTATAAAAATTTGAGGTGACTCTAAATTTATTTATATTTTCTGTTCTGCCTCAACTTTCTGACATAGTGTGTTAACTGTATAATTAGAAAAAAAGCAAAGTATTTTTAAGTAAATGAAGATAGATATTTGGCTGGGCACGGTGGCTCATGCCTGTGATCCAGCACTCTGAAAGGCTGAGGTGGACGGATCACTTGAGGCCAGGAGCTCTTGACCAACCTGGCCAACACGGCGAAACCCTCTCTCTAGTAAAATCACAAAAATTAGCCAGGTGCGGTGGTGGGCACCTGTAGTCCCAGCTATTTGGGAGACTGGGCATGACAATCACTTGAACCCAGGAGGCAGAGATTACAGTGAGCCAAGATCACACCATCCTTCACTGCAGCCTGGGTGACAGAATGAGACTCTGTCTCAAAAAAAAAAAAAAAAAGTAAATGAAGATCAACATTTAAAAATTCTTTTAATCTGGGGTTGCTTTATTAAGGCTAAGAAAATAAAATTTAATGGGGATCATCTGAAGCTCCTTATTTGGGTTTCATCAACAAAATAAATGCAGGAGTGAGGAACTATGAGTCCGGCCTGGCGTCATGGAAGGGAGATGCAGTGGCCTTCACCAACAGTGCTCACCTACTGAGAACGGCCCTAGGCCTGGTCAACAGAACCATCTTGAATGAAAGTGCTCGTTGATGCTGCTTCTCTTTTCTGGTTAATAAGGATGCAGCTTCCTTACACTCTGAACATGGCTTTAAATATTGAATAGATAGACTGTAATCATGAGAGACAGAACACACACACATACATATACATGTTATGGACCTGGATCCTAACACTAACCTGAATCCTATATCATGTATATTTCTTACATAGGAAAAATGATCTCTCAGATTCCAGAAAAAAAAAAAACCTGGAAATTCAATTTTTTGAGAGAGTGACATAGAGGGTCTCTGGATTGGGGGAATGGAGGAACAGTTGAGGAAAGGGGTATCATACTGAAAACATGGAGATTAGGTCAAAGTTTATGTTCTGAAAGTTGAGGTCAAAGTTTATGTTCTGAAAGTTGAGGTCCTCTTACCCTTTCTTCCCTGTTAGGCACCAGACCTTCACCCTGCAGACAGGAATCTAGAAAGGGCTCTCTGGGGAATGTGAGTAGCACCATAGAGAAGACCCGGTGATCCTGATATTTCCAGAGAAAGTTAACCGCATAAAGACAGTCAAACCCACGCACGAACTGGGACACGGCGTCAGGAGAGACATACCTCTTCTCTAACCAGCAGAGCAGAGCACTGCAAAGGGACTCCCATCATCTTGTGTGGATTCCACGTCACAGAGTTGGCCCTAAAATAAACAAATCACGTAAGTGGTTGGCACTCCACCCTGACAGGCTCCGGGCACATGCAACCGAGCTTCAGTTTCTTGGTACTGTTTCTCAGAATCCAGATCGACACTAAATGTATGTATTTATTTTAATTCACAAAGTTAAACAGATTGAGGGGGTACAAGTGTAGATTTCCTATATGCCTATAGGGCGTAGTGGTGAAGTCTGGACTTTTGGTGTACCCAGCACCCAAATAGTGACCACTGTACCCAAGAGATAATTTTTCAACCCTCTCCCCCATCCCATGCTCCCACGACACTGTATTTAGTAAACACAAAGTAGACTCTTAAAGATGTGTCAAAGGAAAATATCTCGGACCCCCAAAATCACTAAGCTAAAGGGAAAAGTCAGGGTGGGAACTGCTTATGGCAAACCTGTCCTCCCATTCTATTCAGTCACCCCTCCCCTCTGCTCACTGAGATAAATGCATATCTGATTGCTTCCTTTGGAAAGGCAAATCAGAAACTCAAAAGAATGCAACCATTTGTCTCTTATCTACCCATGACCTGGAAGGCCCCTCCACACTTGGAGTTGTCCCGACTTTCCAGATCAAACCAGTGTTCATCTTACATATGTTGATCAATGTCTTATATCTCTCTACAATGCATAGAACCAAACTGTGCTCTGACCACCTGGTGCACATGTTGTCAGGACCACCTGAGGCTGTGTCACAGGCGTGAGTCCTCAACCCTGGCCAAATAAACTTTCAAAATTAACCGAGACCTATCTCAGTTTTTCGGAGTTCACACTGCAACTTTTCTTTGTCCACAGAAATAGCAGGTGAGGGTGTGGGTCTCCATGTGGCGTGCCCCAGCTCCAGTGGCGGCATGCACCCTGCCTCCACAGTGGTCTCAGGGCACAGCTTAGAGTCATTGGGATCATCCAGTCCAGAGTCTCTCCTTTGGCCAGTGATGGCCAGAGCACCTGGCCAGAGAGGACGGCTGCCTCCTGTACCTCTGTGGTCCTTGCTATCGCAGTGGCCTGGAACTCAAAGACAGGGCTCATTTCACTGCTTAACTCGATTTTTCCTTTCTAATCAATTGATGCCCAATTTCTCAAATACGTCCTTTCGTAGTAGCTTCCGGCGAGGCCCGTGCTTCCATCTGTTTCCTAATCCAGAGTTATTTTCTTTCCAGACTGCAGATGAGATGTGCTGTGGCTCCCACAGCAGGGGAGAGTTCCGTCTTTTGTTTGCCTCACACCTTGGGGAAATTTGATGCTCTCTCATCAGCAACAGTGGCTCACACAGCAGAGATTCCCTGCTCAGGAATTTACATGATTTCAAAAGTCTGGGCTGTAGTCCTGGTTCAGATTCCTTTAATAATAATTCTCATTATTTTAATCTGGATTCAGCAATTGTGTTGTAACTGACTCGGTCTCCATTTCATCCTTCACTTGGCACCAGAATTATTTTCGATCTCTGTTTATGGCCCTCTCCTTCTCCGAAATCACTGACAGTTTTCTTTCGCCTCCAGCCCAAATTCCAAACTGCAGGGTATGGCTCCCGCAGCCCTTGGGGCAAGCCCTAGCTACGCCTTAGGTCTTGTGTCCCTTGCTTTTGTTTATCCATTTCATCATGCCAGATTATCTTTTGTTCTCAGAGAATTCTATTATCATACTGCTGGGTCTCATTATGCTATTTCCTCTTCCTGGAACACCATCTCCCTTTGCTTCACTTTGTTGAATCTTGCTTAATTTTTTAAGGCCCCAGGTTCTTTCAGTATGATCTCTGTGGCCTTGTTTAACTTCTGCGACTTCTCTCCCGCACTTCCACTGTGCTCCTCTTTTGATTCTGGGAAAAGCAACTGCTCCCACTGTGAATGCCATGGCTCACTTCATACATTTACTGGGTAAGGTGAGCCTCTGTGCTTGTCTCCGGAGAGACGGAGGGGTCCTGGCAGTGGAGTTTCATGAGTGGCATAAAGGAGGAAGGCAAGTATTACAGTAGAATAACCCGTGGCAGTTGCCTCCAGACAGCCATGGATTGCAGCCCCATCTGGCCATACGACGGACGTGGGCTCACCCAGTTCCCACCTCTCTGGGTGTGACAGCCTTGGGAAAAAATGAGAAGCTGGGAAAGACCCCGTTCGTTCATTTGATGAAGGGCATGTGTCAGTCAGTCAGAGCGCTCACTGGCCTGGGGATCTTATCTGAGCCAACGAATAGTCTAGCTCAGCTTCTGGTCTTTCTCTGGCTCTGACACTGGTTGTCAGATACATTTATGACTGGAATTGAGGAACTAGAAGCAAAGGCAGTTCATGGTCAGATAACTACCCCTGGAGAGAAGACTAAATGACTTAATGAATAATAATAGCATTGAGGTACTGAAAGTTCCCTCCAAGAAAATATCTCCTTGCTCTGTAGAATGACCCTGGAGTCAGGACCCTAGGCTATAAAGCAGACATAATAGTTAAGGGGGAAGCTCTCAGGAGCCAGATAGTACGGGTTTTCATTCAGGTTTCATCACTTCCTAGCTGTGTGATTTTGAGCAAGTTACTTAACCTCTCTGTGTCTAGATTTCCTCATCTAGAAAAGGAGAATAGTAATAAATATTTAGGTAAAGCGCTTAGAACTGTGCTTAACAGGCAGTGAGCATTAAATAAGGTTGGCTTTTGCTATGGATTTGAAAGGACACAAAGATAGATGTGTACCTGCCCCCCACCTGCTACACCCTTGTTCTACTCTCTAATCTTTGCACATACCAGAGATTTCGTAAGTTCTGTGAGTACCTGGTTTTCTGCACGTACCAGAGATTTTGTTTTGCACATACCAGAGATTTTGTAAGTTCTGAGGCAAGGTCACAAGACGTGTTTAA
>NW_012109496.1:0-1102 GCF_000951045.1 Mandrillus leucophaeus | reverse complement strand
AGTAGAGACGGGGTTTCACCGTAGTCTCGATCTCCTGACCTTGTGATCCGCCCGCCTCGGCCTCCCAAAGTGCTGGGATTACAGGCGTGAGCCACTGCGCCCGGTCAATAATTTTTCAAAGAAATTGATAATTTCAAAGACAGGCAAAAACTTTCTTAGACAAATTTCAAAATCTGAAATTTTTAGGAAAAACAAGTTCCTTGTGCTTGATATATATTACCAATTGTGCTTGATACACATACCAATTTACTCAGCCACCAACCGGTAATAATTTATCATTTAAACTGTTGTGATGTAGTAGGGAAAACAGATATTTCATCAACCTTTCCATTTGCATTTGAAGACACTGCTAGGTATAAAAAACCTTAGCCAAGATTATTTACTAGTTTTATTTCTTCTTTTATAGAATCGTTAGTTATTGAGGGGAAAAGTTTATCTGCTACTAGTATGGCATCTTTTCCCTATGGAGGGAGTGTGGTATTAGAGTAGAAAGACTAAGGACTTTGATATTCAAATCCATCTTACGTGAAAAGCTGGTTTATATGCACCATTTGGTGCAGTGTTAGTTTCATCCCTTCATTTACCAAAGAAAGACCAATATATTGGGAAGACTAAAAGGAGAAGCTGATCAAATAGGAGGATTTAATTGTTCAGCTAATATTCTTAAGAGTCACCCTGAAACTATCCTCTGGCAAGTATAATAGTTGTTTTTGGCTATACTGCGGCAATAGCTATTGAAGAGTACCCTGAGACATGGGGCTCAGGGTTTGAGGTTCTAGGGTGTCTTCTGGTAGGGTTGATGATGGAAGTGGGGTTGGTTTTATGGGTTTTAGAGAGTCCACCTCAGGAATTATCATAGCCTTTTTACCCCTAAGCATGAACTTTTTTTTTTTTGAGACGAGTCTCGCTCTGTCGCCCAGGCTGGAGTGCAGTGTTGCGATCTCCACTCACTGCAAGCTCCGCCTCCCGGGTTCACGCCATTCTCCTGCCTCAGCCTCCCGTGTAGCTGGGACTACAGGTGCCCGCCACCACGCCTGGCTAATTTTTTGTAATTTTAGTGGAGACAGAGTTTCACCGTGTTAGCCAGGATGGTCTCGATCTC
>NW_012109495.1:0-1102 GCF_000951045.1 Mandrillus leucophaeus | reverse complement strand
TAGCCAGGATGGTCTCGATCTCCTGACCTCATGATCCGCCCGTCTCGGCCTCCCAAAGTGCTGGGATTACAGGCTTGAGCCACCGTGCCCGGCTTCACATTTGTAATACCAGCACATTTTGGGAGGCTGAAGCAGGAAGATGGCTGTCTCAGATACAGAGAGAGAGAGAGAGAGAGAGAGAGAGAGAGATAGATAGAGAATTGTATGGCATGCGAATTATCTCCATTAAGCTGTTTTTGTTGTTGTTATTGTTGTTTTGAGACGGAGTCTCACTCTGTCACCCAGACTGGAGTGCAGTGGTGTGATTTCAGCTCATTTTAACCTCCGCCTCCCGGGTTCAAGCGATTATCGTGACTCAGCTTCTCAAGTAGCTATGATTACAAGTATGCGCCACCACACCCAGCTAATTTTTGTACTTTTTTAGTAGAGAGAGTGTTTCACCCTGTTGGCCAGGCTGGTCTCAAACTCCTGGCCTCAAGTGATCCGCCCACCTTGGCATCCAAAAGTGCTGGAATTACAGGCATGAGCCACTGCACCCAGTCCATTAAGCTGTTATTTTAAAAAGTCAGCCTAAACCTCTGAACTAGACAAACATGGGGCACATTCCAAGCAACTTAGCCAAGTTTAAAAGGTGAGTACAGATTTCAGCTGATGCATGCCTCAGGGAAGCTGGATTTGGAGTTTGAGTTCAGCTGTGATTAACTGCTTGCTGACAGAAACAAAACACCAAACTAACTCTCAAGAACATAACAGAATCCAGAGTCTACAACACATCATCTACAATGTCCAGGATATAATCCAAAATTCTTAGACACAAGAAACGGGCTGGGCGTGGTGGCTTATGCCTGTAATCCCAGCACAGCACTTTGGGAGGCTGAGGCAGGCAGATCACTTGAGGGCAGGAGTTTGAGACCAGCCTGGCCAACATAGCAAAACTCCTTCTCTACTAAAAATACAAAAAAATTACCTAGGTGTGGTGATACACAGGAAACTCAGGAGGCTGAGGCACAAGAGTTGTTTGAACCCAGGAGGCGGAGGTTGTAGTGAGCTGAGATCGAGCCACCACTCCAGCCTGGGCAACAGAGCAAGACTCTGACTTAAA
>NW_012109494.1:0-1018 GCF_000951045.1 Mandrillus leucophaeus | reverse complement strand
CGTCTCAAAAAAAAAAAAAAAAAAAAAAAAGAAAAGTGGTCTTGACTCAGGAGATTGCAAACAAGGGATGGAAAGTTCCTAGCTTCTTCAGGATTTTTGCATAAATCATTTCAGAGTTGTGGAGATGCCCTAAAAATTAAATATGTATATGCATGGGTGTGTAGGTTTTCTTTTGGGGGTCAATGGAATAGAGGGAGAAGGGTAGGGGACAAGTTTTTAGGACAGAAGATCTGGCCCAATAGGTAATAGGGAAAAGAGAACACAAGAGAAAGGATGGTTCAAGATCCCCACTTTTAAGAAGAGAGCTCCCCAATCTAATGTTTCAGATTTTTTACCAGGTACAGAAGCTTCTGTCAAAGATGCTTTGCCAGTTTTTCTCTCAATACAAGAAGAAGTTTGTAAACCCCAAAAGAACATGGAGAAATAATTTCCAACTATCGGCTGGGTGAGGTGGCTCACACTTGTAATCCCAGCACTTTGGGAGGCCCAGGTCAGTGGATCATCTGAGGTCAGGAGTTCGAGAGCAACCTGGCAAACATGGTGAAACCCCATCTCTACTAAAAGTAAAACATTAGCCGGGCATGGTGGTGGGCACCTGTAATCTCAGCTACTCGGGAGGCTGCAGCAGGAGAGTCACTTGAACCTGGGAGGCAGAGGTTGCAGTGAGCCGAGATCATGCCACTGTACTCCAGCCTGGGCGACAAAGCAAGACTGTCTCAAAAAAGAACATGAAGAAAGACCAGCACATTATATTTACACAAACTGGGCCACTTAGCAATGACCAACTCAGTGAAGTCCTCCAAAGCCCAGACAAATACAGTGAGTAACGGGGTGTAGGGGAAAGCATTTAGGGGAAACAAGAACACGGGATCAGACACACACAACCCAAGTGCGTTTTATTGCATTTGAGAGACCATGTTTTCTTACCTTCTTTGTATCTCTGACATTATCTTCTTAGGTGCCTAATTAATAGGAGTTTTATCTCTAAGTAATTCTTTTTTTTTTTTTTTTTTTTTTT
>NW_012109493.1:0-1627 GCF_000951045.1 Mandrillus leucophaeus | reverse complement strand
TGGTCTTGGCTCACTACCTTACCTGGTACAGTAATTGCCTCCAAATAGATGACTTCTGCCTATCCTTCAGATTCCTACCTCTGCCTTCCCCAGATCCCCCGGCCACAGATCTTTCCTGTTGGTGGCCTTCTCCAGCCCACAACGTTATACCATTAACCGTGTCTTAGAGGCATCACCTCCTCTGAACTGTGAGCTTCTGGTGGGCACCAGTACCTGCCACATACAGGTGCTCTGTTAGGCTTAAAATGACAGTTCTCATACTCTCTGTTGTTGCTTTGGCCACAGAAACTCTTGGCTTGTTGGGCAAGGCTTTCGCACATGTGCACAAATGACCATAGACACAAAGTATCACATGGACTCAGAGGGTTTACAGGCCTGCTAAAACTCATCATGGTTCCTAGATCCCTAGGGATGAAGCTCTGGATGGAGAAAGAAGACTTTTCAGCCTGGGTAGTTCATTGCAAAGCTCTTCCATTCAAACAGGAGACATAGAGATTTCTTATGTTCATCAGCCACAGACCTAAGGGGCAGGGAAATGTCATCAGTTTCTGATTTTGTACCTTTGGGGCCCAAAGAACCTTAGGAAGGAAGGAGCTCTGAATATCCTCAAAGATGGGATACTCAAACGTCAAAGATGCTTTTAAAGTCCTTTTGGAAAATGTCCCCTCTCCATGTAGCACTAAGGGGCAGGGGCCACCAAGGTCTAGTCTTGGTCAGAATGGAGCTGTCTCCACCCCTCTGCATCCTGTTCACTGCCACCCAGATGACAGCCTGGCTGGAGTCACAGCTCTCAGATGACCTGGATGGGCCATGGAGGCGCACAGGAGGGGGCGGGAGGTGTTTTGGACATATTCTCTGGTCCAACAACCTTGCTGAGGACAGGACTGCTATGCTACTGAGCTTTGTCAGTTTGGCCCGCCATGGTGCCCAGTGCTTGCTGGGACATCACTGTGCTGGAAGAATAGCATCTAAGACACTAGCCTGACATCTTGTCACCACTTCAGACTGCCAGCCATTCTCCCTATTTCAACTCTACAACAACCTCACTAAGTGTGGACCAGATCTCAGAGTTTCCATTCTGCAGGTCAGGAAAACTGAGGCACTGAACAAGACAAAAGGCAGCCATGAATGAAACTTGAAATCTCCATTATTACTGTAAGGGAAAATGTGAGAGACCTAGACTGCCTGATTTTCCCACTCTTATAAGCTTTGCTCCATTCCTCCCTTAGAACCAACCAACATTTCCTCCTTTAGAAGATAGTCCCTAGTGAGCTGTACCCAGCCCATCACCATTCATTCATTCACTCACTCTATATTTATTGAGCACCTTTCATGTCCTGCTCAACCCCTGTCTTCACAATGTCTGTGTGAGAGCTACAGTGTCTGTTTCCCATGTAAGCTTTGTTTCCATGGTTTCTAAAGGTAGCCTCCCCATCTTAGATTATGTCTTTCCTGGTAAGTAGTCTCATCCCTAGGCACTTATTACTTCTATTTCTCATGAGACAAACTTTGAGCACCTATTGTGTTACCAAGATAAATAAGACAAAAGGCCTTCCCTTAAAGAACTCAGTCTGGGCCAGGCGCAGTGGCTCACACCTGTAATCCCAGCATTTTGGGAGGCCGAGGC
>NW_012109492.1:0-989 GCF_000951045.1 Mandrillus leucophaeus | reverse complement strand
GAGCTCAGGAGTTTGAGACCAGCCTGAGCAATATGGCAAGACCCCACCTCTAGAGAAAATACAAAAAAATTAGCCAGGCGTGCTGATGTGTGCCTATGGTCCTAGTTACTTGTGGGGCTGACGTGGGAGGATCACTTGAGCTTGGGAAGTGGAGGTTGCAATGAGCCGAGATCATGCCACTGCACTCCAGCCTGGGCAACAGAGCCAGACCTTGTTTCAATGACAACAACAACAACAAAAAAAAAAAAAAAAAGAAAAAAAAAAAAGAAAAGAAAAAACCTTTTCATATTGATTATCTGAAAGTAAAATGAGAGCATAAAATAATTATTCTCAGCACACATTCACAGGCTCTGATCAATTTCTTAGCCTTATCTGTTCCTAATATGTTTCCCTCAATATGTTTTTCAATGTTGAGGGAAATGTTTTATTATTATTATTATTAATGTTTAATAATTAATATTTATGTTTTAATTTTTTAAATAAAATTGCCTACATTATTTTCAGATTAGCAGTTTTTGAGCTCTCATCATTTAATTCACTTTATTGCATCCTTGTTTTTGTAGAAATAAGTTTTAGTGTCTTCCTGTTCATAACTTCATTTGTTTGTGTGTTTGTTTGCTTGTTTGTTTGTTTGTTTGAGGCAGAGTCTCGTTCTGTTGCCCAGATTGGAGTGCAGTGCTACCATCATGGCTTACTGCAGTCTCAACCTCCTGGCTCAAGGGATACTCCCATCTCAGCCTCCCAAGTAGCTGGGACTACACGGGTGCACCACCATGACTGGAAAAATTTAAGACTTCTTTTTTGTAAAGCTGGGGGGTCTCACTATGTTGACCAGGTTAGTCTCAAACTCCTAGACTCAAGCAATCCTCCCGCCCTGACCTCCCAAAGTGCTGGGATTACAGGTGTGAGCCACCACCATGCCCAGCCATAACCTTTGTTTTCAATAATTGTAACTCTATAAAATTTTTAAAGGCCAAGAGTTCTGTGTG
>NW_012109491.1:0-988 GCF_000951045.1 Mandrillus leucophaeus | reverse complement strand
ATGAATTAACAGAACACTAAGCAGTTTCTCAGAATGCTTCTTTCCAGATTTCATCTAAGGATATTTCCTTTTTCAAAATATCCCCCAATGGGCTTCCAAATATCACTTTGCCAATTCCACAAAAACGGTCTTAGCGAAAGGTTTCTTGAGGGGAACGCTGTAACTCTGTGAGATGACTTTACAGAACACCAAGAAGTTTCTCAGAAAGCTTCTTTGTGTTTGTTGTCGGCGGATATTTCCTTTACCCCTATAGTCTTCAAAGGTATCCGAAATATCTGTTCTCAGTTTCCACTGAAATAAGGCTAGCAAAGAGATCCACGAAATGCAGATGTAACTCTGTGAGATGAATTAACAGAATACTAAGCAGTTTCCCAGAAAATTCTTTCTATATTTCATCTGAGGATATTTCCTTTTTCACCGTAGCCCTCTATGGGCTTCCAAATATCAGTTTGCCATTTACACAAGAACTATCTTAGCGAAAGTCCTCTTTAGGTGAATGCTGTAACTCTGTGAGTTGATTTCATAGAACACAAAGAAATTTCTCAGAAAGCTTCTTTGTGTTTGTTATCTGCGGATATTTCCTTTGACCCTATAATCTTTAAAGGGATCCGAAATATCTGTTCTCAGATTCCACAGAAATGAGGCTAGCAAAGAGATCCACGAAATACAGATGTAACTCTGTGACATGAATGAAGAGAACACTAAGCAGTTTCCCAGAAAGCATCTTTCCAGACTTCATCTGAGGATATTTCCTTTTTCACAGTATCCCTCTATGGGCTTCCAATTATCACTTTGCCAATTCCACAAGAACTGTCTTAGCGAAAGGCTTCAGAAGGGTAAGCTTTAACTCTGTGAGACGATTTCAAGAAAACAAAGAAGTTTCTCAGAAAGTTTCTTTTTCCTTGTTATCGGAGGATGTTTCCCTTGTCCCTTTAGTCTTCAAAGGGATCCGGAATATCTGCTCTCAGATTCCACAGAAATAAGGCTA
>NW_012109490.1:0-1465 GCF_000951045.1 Mandrillus leucophaeus | reverse complement strand
TTTTAATGAAGAAAGCCGAGTGGCAAGGGCTTAGCAGGCTTCTCTTACTGTATAAGTTTCAGTGGATGTATGAAACTTTTATTTTCATTGCAAAAGGTTTTATGACATTTAAGTCTTATTGGGACATTATTTTTAGTGACAAGCTTTGAACAAAGGCTTGTCAAGCTCCAACACTGAATGGTTCCATTGTGATTACTTATAAATCAGTTTTATTGTCAGTGTTGAGGTAATCAGAGATTAGCTCATGCCTAAAAGCATAACTAAAAAAATAATGCATCACTGAGAAACAGGATTTTGTTGAATTTTTCTCCTGCTACTTTATCTATAAACAATTTGCAGCCATCTAGCATTGAGAAAAGCTCTCTTAGGTAACATGCTAATCTTGTGCCATTCATAAAAAGCATCAAAGAGAATGTTGTTCTTGATTTACCTGCACTGAAAATATACTAATGCTTGTTAATTTGGAACAATAATAAAGATCCTATGCGTAAGCTGTCATTTTTAAATGGACCCCCCAATTACATGGGAGCTGTTAGATGTCACGAACTTGTGGCTTGCACTCAATCTACATTATATTGTCCCTGGATATTTTTTCAGACATCTGGAGGCTGGCCTGAAATAGCACCCAATCATATCAGCAAGCATTCTCCATTTAAGAGAAAATAGAGAAACTTTATCTCTATTGAATTATGATATATGGTGGTTTTCATGGAATCCAGAGTGATGAAGCTGGGAAGCTGGTTGAAGATATGACTAAGTAACTCAGCACAGATTTTCTGAGTTACATAAATAAATGAAGCGAGCTCTACCACCAGCAGCAATTTGTCTCAAAGCGCATTATTAAGCTCTCTGAAGTAAGAAAAGGCAATAGTGGCAAGAAATCATGTACTTCCTCTAAGTGTGATATACTAGAGAGCATCATATGATAGTAATAGAGCTGGTTCAGCCTTTTCCAGAGGACAGATGTGTAATATTTTTACTAAGTTATGGACAGCACAGTGCTCTCTTAATGCCATCATAACATTTAGTGCTAAAGGGACCTCAAGGTCCCTGAGAAGGCACTTTGACTGGGCGGCTTTGCCAGGTTAAGAGTCCCATAGGCAGTTAACATGAGCAGAGAGGAGGGCACAGCATGGGGTCCATCAGACTCCACATCTCATGTCATACAGTTATGATTAAGACTTCTCAGGCCAGGTGCGGTGGCTCACACCTGTAATCCCAGGACTCTGGGAGGCCAAGCTGGGAGGATCACTTGAGTTCAAGGGTTCAAGACAAGCCTGGGTAACATGGCAAAACCCTATCTCTACAAAGAAAAAAAAAAAAAATTAGCCGGATGTGATGGCGTGTGCCTGTAGTCCCAGCTACTCAGGAAGCTGAGGTGGGAGGATGGCTTGAGGCTGGGAGCGGAGGTTGCAGTGAGCTAAGATCATGCCACTGCATTCCAGCTTGGGCTACAGAGTAAGAC
>NW_012109489.1:0-937 GCF_000951045.1 Mandrillus leucophaeus | reverse complement strand
AGATGTTATTCAGATTTTACCAGGTTTCCTAGTATTGTCCTTTTTTCTGTTGTAGGCTCTGATCCAGGATACCAGGTTACATTTAGAATTCTTACCTTTTGGCCGGGCCTGGTGGCTCACGCCTGTAATCCCAGCACTCTGGAAGGCCAAGGTGAGCAGATCACGAGGTCAGGAGATCGAGACCTTCCTGGCTAACATGGTGAAACCCTGTCTCTACTAAATATACAGAAAATTAGCCAGGCATGGTGGCATGCACCTGTAGTCCCAGCTACTCAGGAGGCTGAGGCAGGAGAATCGCTTGAACCTGGGAGGCGGAGGTTGCAGTGAGCCGAGGTCATGCCACTGCACTCCAGCCTGGGCGACAGAGCAAGACTCTGTCTAAAAAAAAAAAAAAGAAGTCTTATCTTTTGAACAGGGCACTGAAAGGCTTTCAGAATCTGCTCTCTGATGACTTCCCAGCCTGCCTCTAGCCTCACCTTTTTCTGCTCTGGCCACCCTAAATGACCTGAAATTCCTCAAAGGGCTCAGGCCTCCTCTCACCCCTGGGCCTTTGAACATGCTGTTCTTTCTGTCTAAGGAGTCCTTACTCCCTTTCTTGGCCTGACTAACACTTATTCATCCTTTAAAACTCTGTTCAGGGCTGGGCACGGTGGCTCACGTCTGTAATCCCAGCACTTTGGGAGGCTGAGGCGGGTGGATCACCTGAGGTCAGGAGTTCGAGAACAGCCTGACCAACATGGTGAAACCCCATCTCTACTAAAAATACAAAATTAACTGGGCGTGGTGGTGTGCGCCTGTAATCCCCGCTACTTGAGAAGCTGAGGCAGGAGACTGGCTTGAACCCAGGAGGCAGATGTTGCAGTGAGCCGAGATCGCACCATTGTCCTCCAGCCTGCGCGACAAGAGAGAAACTCTGTCTCAAAAAATAACAACAGGC
>NW_012109488.1:0-1217 GCF_000951045.1 Mandrillus leucophaeus | reverse complement strand
AGGCTTGTCTTGAACTCCTGACCTCAGGTGATCCACCTGCCTTGGCCTCCCAAAGTGCTGGGATTACAGGCGTGAGCCACTGCACCTGGCCAGATGGCCATTTCTCTAATGTAAAATGTGAAGCAGGCCCAGTGGAGGGTCCCAGGGCTGTACCAGAAGTGACCAACCTGCAGCCATGCCCTGACATCCTAACTTCCTTGATGAAAAATGAGCCCATTATTCAGTGTGCTGGCTGTTTGCAAGGAGCAATGGGTTAGAAATGACAATGTGCTGAAAGTCTTTTTTTCCCTCCAATTGTTTACAGGGAAGGTTGGGTGTGGCTCTCCGAGAATACATTTTGGTGGACTCATTGAGGAAGATGATGTGAGTCTCCTTGCTGCAGCTCTGCGAATTCAGGTTTGTTCGACATGGCTGTCTGAGAAACCTTGAGTTTGGAAGTTTGATTAATAGTTGCTAACAGTTTACAAGTGGTTTCTGTTTACCAGCTACAGTGTTAAACACTTCATACACAGAGTGTTAGGCCCATTTAATAAATGAAGAAATAGTGATTTTGAAAAATGAAGTGAGTTGCCTGTGATCACATGGCATGTGTGGGGCGGGGATCCATACTGGGGACTGTGTGTATGTTATCTTGTGCTGTGTAATAAATTATCTCACAATTTAGTAACTGGAGCAACAAGGCATTTATTTTCTCACAGTTTCTTCAAATCAGAGATTTGGCAGTAGATTAACAGATTAGGTGGTATGTTAGTCCATTCTTGCATTGCTATAAAGAAATAACCAGCTACTTGGGAGGCTGAGGCAGGAGGATTGCTTGAACCCAGGAGACAGAGGTTGCAGTGAGCTGAGATTGCACCACTGAACTCCAACCTGGGTGACAGAGGGAGACCAGAAAAAAAAAAAAAAAAAAAGGAAAAGAAAAGAAATACCCAAGACTGTGGTTAACTTAGAAAGAAAACAGATTAAATTGGCTCACCGTTCTTTTTTTTTTTCCTCCTTGAAATGGAGTCTCGCTTTGTCACCCAGGCTGGAGTGCAATGGTGCAATCTTGGCTCAGTACAACCTCCACCTTCCGGGTTTAAGCGATTCTCATGCCTCAGCCTCCTGAGTAGCTGGGATTACAGGCACGCACCACCATGCCCAGCTACTTTTGTATTTTTAGTAGAGATGGGGTTTCTCCATGTTGGTCAGGCTGGTCTCAAATGCCTAACCTCAGG
>NW_012109487.1:0-935 GCF_000951045.1 Mandrillus leucophaeus | reverse complement strand
CACCACCACACCTGGCTAATTTTTTTTTTTTTTTTGTATTTTTAGTAGAGATGGGGTTTTATCGTATTAGCCAGGATGGTCTCGGTCTCCTAACCTCGTGATCTGCCTGCCTTGGCCTCCCAAAGTGCTGGGATTACAGGTGTGAGCCACTGTGCCCAGTCTGTTCTTATTTTCTAGTTCTTTAAGGTATAAAGTTAGGTTGTTGATCTGAATTATTTCTATTTTCTTAATGTGGGTGTTTATAAACTTTCCTCTTAGAACTGCTTTTGCTGTATCCCATAAGTTTTGGTATGTTGTGTTTTCATTTTTGTTTGTGTAAGATATTTTTTGAATTCCCTTTTGATTTCTTCTTTGACCCACTGATTGTTCAGTTTAATTTCCACATATTTGTGAATTTTCTGAAATTCCTTGTTATTTCTAGTTTTGTGCCATTGTTATTGGAAAAGTTACTTGAAATAATTTCTGTCTTCTTAACTTTGTTAAGACTTGTTTTGTGGCCTAATATATGGTCTATCTCGGAGAATGTTCCATGTGCTCTGGAGAAGAATTTGTATTCTGCTGCTGTTAGATGGAATGTTCTGTATATGTCTGTTAGGCTCATTTGGTTTATAATATTTTTTTCAAGTCTTATATTTTTGCATTGATTTTTTTTTTTCTGGGTGATGTGGCCATTAGAGTGGGTATTAAAGTCTCTTACTAATTTTGTATTGCTCTTTATTTCTCCTTTTAGTTTTGATAATATTTGATTTACATATTTATGTGCTCTGATGTTTGGTGCATATTTATAGTAGTATCATTATATAATGACATTCTTCTATCTTGTTACAGTTTTTGACTTAAGTCCATGTTATCTGACATATATGTATATATATAGATATATATGTAATATGTGTGTGTGTGTGTATGTGTGTGTGTGTGTGTGTGTGTGTGTGTGT
>NW_012109486.1:345793-346132 GCF_000951045.1 Mandrillus leucophaeus | reverse complement strand
AGTAAGTCAACACACTGGGGCTGTGTGGTCAGGGGTTGGGGGACTGGAGCCCATGGGTCTGCCCCAGCTGCCCTCTCTGAAAGGATATTCTCTACCTTCTCTGCTCTGGGTTCCTGAGACGGATTGGGAGAGTATTACCTCCTCCCGCCCCCCGCCCACCTTTAATTAGTATCTTTCATCACCTTTAATTAGTATCTTTCATCACATCTTCTCCACAATGCTGACGGTTATTTTTCAAGACTCATTCGAGTGGGTTGGGCCTCACATAACTTCTGCATGGTGATCTGAGTATGGGGCTTACTGGCAGCCTGGAGGACAGTGACTGCAGTACAGTGGGTG
>NW_012109486.1:338750-339639 GCF_000951045.1 Mandrillus leucophaeus | reverse complement strand
AGCTATGATTTATTTCATGTAGGTGTACCGGGGTGCTTGGGTCCTAGTGGTTACTTTTCATACCATTATTTTTACCAAGTGTTTTCTCTCCTAAACTCAATCAAAAGCTGCATGATTTCTATCCCCTCTACCACTATTTCCATTCAAGGAGGGAAACGCTGGCCAGATTTAGAGAGTGCCCCTTTCATTTCTTTGGAGGGCCATCATTTACTTGGTTGCATATGTACTTTTCCTTGGTTGGTTCTTTAAAATAAATTTTTTTTTCTAGCAATCTTCCTGCCTCAACCTCCCAAGTAGCTGGGACCACAGTCGTGCGCAACCACACCTGACTAATTTTTAAAATTTTTTGTAGAGATAAGGTCTCTCACTATGTTACCCAGGCTGGTCTCCAACTCCTGGGCATAAGTAGTCCTCCTGCCTTGGCTTCCCAAAGCCTTGGATTACAGGTGTAATCCATGTCTGGCTTAAAACTTTTTGTGAAAAACAAAGACATAAACACACACACTAGCCCAGGCCTACACAGGATCTGTGTGTAACTAGAGCAGGAGACCCTTCTACCTGAGAACTTTTGTCTTTGCTGTGTGATCTTTGGCAGGTTATTTAAGCTCTTCAGGCCTTAGTTCTCATTTGTAAGATGAGATAATAGTAGCATCAATCTCAAGGAATTGTGTGAAGGTTAATTAATACATTTTTATAAAGAGAAAACACTCAAGGGGTTTTAACTATTATGATAAGAGTAGCAATGACCATGCATATTGGACTTCATAGATGGAGGAAACCCAGGCTCGTTGGAGAGCTTCCCTGTTTCCCAGCAACGTTTTAACAAATCTATCAAATTCCCATTCTCCACCTAGGTGGCCTTGCCAGGGACGTGGTGACAAGCATAAAG
>NW_012109486.1:335646-337666 GCF_000951045.1 Mandrillus leucophaeus | reverse complement strand
CTACCTGCCTGCAGCCTCCTCTGGCTTTGCCCTCTTCTGCACCCTCCCTGAAATTGTTTTTGTCTCTCCAGCCCCAGTTCCTCATTCCTCAGATGACAGCAGCCAGACTTTCATATGGGGATGGATAAGTTAGGAATGCATTCAGCTGCAAAGAAGAAAGCTGACGCAGAGTGGCTGCAACATAAGGATTTATTTCATTCACATAGCACTAAGTCTGAAGATAGGTGGTTGCCTGCTTTGATTCAGCCTTTCTATCCTCATGCTCGCAGCTCCAGGCATCACATCAGCACACAAGGCAGGATGAAGGAATGGAGGAAGGAAGCACAATTTGCATTTGTTCTTTTTTTTTTTTTTAAATGAGAAAAGCCAAAGTTTTTCCAGTTGCCCCCAGCATACTTCCATTTATATCTCATTAGCTAGAGCTGTGTTAAGATTCTCTCTAGCTGCAAAGGAGATGAGGAAGGCTAGCATTTCATTTTTCTAGCCTCCAAAATGGAAATAAAGAGAAAAGGAGCTCGGGGGTGTGGGGTTATGCAGCCAATGCTGTCTACTATAGAAAACTTCTCCCCAGTCTCAGCACATGTGGCGGACTTGACCCCCACTCCAGGCATGTCACTGATGACCAATCAGAGCGTGACATCACTCCTGCCACAGGGATTGTTTCATGAAAGGGCATGTGACTAAGCTAGGGAAATTAAGAGATGATGAGACTCAATTCCAGGACTTCAGTTGAAACTATTGGGAAAGAGATCTTTTGTTTGGATTTAAGCATAGCATAAACTGCTGAGATCCTCAGGCTATCCCTTAAAGAAAGCCGACCTGAGAGGGTTCCAACCTAGAGAAAAGCAAGGCTGACAGACAAGGAGCAGTGCTGATGACATGGATGGAATTCCTGGATCCAACTGTACCTGGTGCCCCCAGGAACTTTCATGTATGTGAGCCAGTAAATTTTCCTTTTTACTTAAGCCAATTGGAGTTCAATGTCTATCACTTCAAGTAAAAGAATCTTGGATAATACGTGCCCTTGGAGGCTCTGCTTGAGGCACCAACACCATCTGGTTTTGTTGATGTGTTTACATATCAAGATCTCTCACCAGATGCATGCTCTGCTGGCAGGGGTCATCTTTGTATCCCAAGGCCCCCCACATTGGACGTGACACATGGCAGGTTCGCAGTAAAGGCTTCATTAATGAATGAGCCATGTTTCTCCTCTGCCCTCCATGGCTGCCTTATAAATCCAGGCTCTGTCATCTGGCACTCAAGGACTTCCATCATCCAGCCTCCATAATGTCCTCCCATTATTCCTCTCGATGAAAACCACTGCTGCTGAATTTACCTTTTTTTTTTTTTTTTTTTTTTAAACAGTGGCCCTTCTCCCTCTGTACATCTCTTCATGCTGGCCTCTCTGCCTGGAACACGGCTTGCTCCATCTTCATCTTTCATAACTCTATATATTCAAGACATAACTCAAATGTTGCTTCTCCCAAGGAGCCTTCTTTGATCATCTCAAGTCATAACACCTGCAGCTCTCGCTGATATACATGAGACACCTGTCATGTCGCCCTGTGGCGGTTGATGTGTCAAGATCTTATCTTCCCAATTAAACCATTAGCTTTGTGCCTCTCTTCCAGCACCTAGCAGGGTGCCATTCACGTTGTGGGGCTCAGGAGACATAGATCGCTGGAAAAACCTGGTTTGGAATGAATTTGTGTCTCAGCCCTGGAGAGGGTTTTTCTTTTCCTGACCACATTTTATTAAAGCTATTTTTTCTATTAAATTTTTTCCCACAAATGTATTGAGGTATAATTGATTTAAGGTGTGCAACTGGATGAATTGTGAGATATGTATACACCTGTAAAGCCGCCCCACAATCGAGAGAGTGAACATGTTCTTCACCCCTGAGTGGTGCCCACGCCCCTTTGTCATCTCTACCTCCCTTTCCCCGACAAACTCCAAAACAGATTGGCTTCTGTCACAACAGTTGAATGTGCATTTTCTAAAATCATATGTTGATGGAGTT
>NW_012109486.1:323630-334195 GCF_000951045.1 Mandrillus leucophaeus | reverse complement strand
GGCCATTCATATTCCTGGCACTGATGAGCCCACTGCAGCCTAAATGATGGCTGACTATAGACAGGGACCCTTTCAGGGGCTGCTCCAGCAGACCTCTGGCCTCAGACTCTTGGCCTCTGCAGGCTTTGGGACCCTGAAGCTGAGGTTTCTCACTGGCCTGCAGTGAGCCTGAGAAAAGCAGATTCACGGGCCCTCAGCCTTCATTCGCACTCCTGTGCCAGAACCTGAAGAGCTGTGTTTTCACCTTGCTGTGTGTTTCTTCCTCCTCCTCATTCTGCTTTTATTATAGAAAACTTTAAACATACACAAAAGTAGGCAGGATAGTAAAATGAACCCTATACACCCACAGCCCGGCTTCAACAGTTACCCATAGATGGCCAATCTTGTTGCATCTCTACTCCTACTCACTGTCCCCAGTATTATTTTGAATGAAATTCCAGACATTAAATTATTTCATCCATAGACAGGTTCCCCAATCTAAAACATAACAGAGCCTTTTTAAAGACATAACCATAATATTATTATCCCACCTAAAAATGAGCAATAATTTCTTTCTGGCACATAGTGGAGTGTGAGGACCATGGCCTAAGCTCTCTCAGCCAAAGAGTAGGTCACTTCTTCCGGTAGTGGGAGCTACGCCTGACACGTGTCGCAAGACAGTGTGCATTTTTAAAGGAGGGTGTGCGTTTTTAAAGGAGGGTGTGCGTTTTTAAAGGAAGCCAGCAGGAGTTCTACTTCTGGAAATCCAAGCTCATGAGAGAAAAACAGCACCAAGTTGAGCTGACCACTTGTGTTGCAAAGGGGGCCTCGGGTCCTAGGCAGGACCATTATCTAGAATCTTGTCATCCACGCCTTCCATTTGTTTTTAAAGGCAACTTTGCATTTTAACCTAACGGGTTCAGGGAAGCCACTGTCAAGTTCCCTATAGAGTAGTTCCTGGGGGCTTACCAGTATAAGGTCACCCTGGGCAGTCTTTGAATATCCAGTCAAACCCCCTGCGTTTGATGTGTGTCTCTGCAGTTTATATACTGTGCATTAGGAAGTGGACACTTGCTGTCATTGGCTGGCAGGGGTGTTTTTTGAGATGACAGTAGATGACATGCTGATAAACTGGATGCTGAGAGTGTATGGTGATGCAGGTCACCCATCTTCCCCTGCCTGCCCGTGCCCACTGTCTATCCAGGGGCCCATCCAGATGGTTTTCCAGGCCCTGCCTTCATCCCAAGAGCTGGATTCATGGTTTCTTGCAGGTGCCAAACAGGAACCAGCTGGGCTTTTCAGCACACAGAGCCCCCCGATGCTGGTGGGTAGAGCAGGCCCTGTTGAGGCTCTTGCTCCAGCTGCCCCCCTTGGAGAACCCTCTGCAGTGTGCATGAGGCACTCCTGGGCTGTCTTCTAGCCCTTACTCCTGAAGGCACCATTTCCCACACATCCCAAGGCTCCTTGGAATTGAGATGCCGTGGTCGTGGTCTTGGCTGACCAGGTGTCCCTTGATTCCAGTAAGGAGCAGGGACATGGGGAAAGAAGCTTTGCTGGTGGAGGAGGCTGCATAAGGGAGCAGTGGGATGCCAAGGTCTCCTATTGCTGTCCATCCTCAGGGCTAAACGCTGCTCAGTAGGAAGCAGCCAGGAAGGTAGGCTCATGGGGGCTGCACCCAGTGCAGTGGGGCCAAAGTCTTAAGGCACCCCAATAACGGGGCCTCTTCCTCTAGCGGGGGCCAGAGTGCATGCAGACTGCTGGATGGTGGACAAAGGATGGGTTATATCTTTGAAGGCCTAGGACTCAAAGCTTCTCTGCCTCCTGTAGCTGCTGGGGGTTGTGGGGGCTGAGTGTTCCACAAGGGCCCAGTCTGTCCAGGAGCTGCTGCCTACTGGCTGGATGGACACAGCTTGGCTTGCTCATGCCCAGAGAGAGTGAAAGAGTTAAGCTGTTGACCCTGAAGGCAAGGGAGAGCTGGTGGTACAGCTATGTGTAGGAGCTGAACTAAGCAGCTGACACAAGGGAAGACAGCGTAAGAAAGCTGCTGATGAGAGCTGCTGCTGAATAAAATAATCTTTTACCTGCCTGCAGCCCCCTGAGTGTTCTTTCTGCTCATCTATCCACTCCCTTTGGACCTCAACATGATATTTGGTGTAGTCATGAACCTGATGGGGAGACAGCCTTGGCTTTGGAGTTAGAGTTCGTGGGTTCTGTTCCCTGCAATGCGGGGTCAGTTGGTACAACCATAATAGGGGGAAGTTTGATGGCATCTTTTAAAATCACAAACCCACCTGTGTATCCTTTGACCTAGCAATTCCACCTGTGCAAAAGGGCAGGTGTACAAGGAGGTTCATTGCAGTGTATTTGTAACCACAGAAGACTAGCAACATCCCAATGCCCATCTATAGTGGGCAAGTTTAATAACCTGTGGTTATTTCATACAATAACCTCTTAAAAAGAATGAGGCAGTTCCATGCATTCATTGCTACAAAACAATTCCCAGTGATATTAGAGTGAAGCTCTACTTCTGGAAATCCATGCTCATAAGAGAAAAACAGCACTAAGTTGGGCTGACCGCTTGTGTTGCAAAAGGGAACTTGGGTCCTAAGTAGGGCCATTATCTAGGATCTTGTCATCCAGGCTACTTCTTTCTTTCTTTCTTTCTTTCTTTATTTAGCGATGGAGTCTCCCTCTGTCATCCAGGTTGGAGTGCAGAGGCACCATTCCTGCTCACTGCAACCTCTGCTTCCCAGGTTCAAGCAATTCTCCTGTCTCAGTCTTCCGAGTAGCTGAGATTACAGGCACCTGCCACCATGATTGGCTAATTTTTGTATTTTTAGTAGAGATGGGGTTTCACCATATTATCAGGCTGGTCTCAAACTCCTGACCTCAAGTGATCCACTCACCTCAACCTTCAGAAAGTGCTGGAATTATAGGTGTGAGCCACCATGCCTGGCCAATCTTTTTTTGAACGTGCTCTCTTCAAGCTAATATCTAGTTTCAATATAATGTCAATCAAAATTCCAAATTTTGGGGGAACTTGATAAGCTGATTATAATTTATATGAAAATGTAAAGGCCCAAGAATAGCCAAGACTTTCCTAAGAATACATTCTTTCTTACCAGATATCAGCACTTATGATGAAAATTATAGTAATTAATCTAGTATAGTGCTGGTGAAAGCATAAACAAGTAGACAAAGGGCATAGAATAGAGTCTGGAAACAGACTCTCATGCATATGTGGTCATTTTAAGAAAAAAGGAGCAGAGGGGATTTCTTTTCAAGAAATTGGTGCTGAATCCATTGGATACTCATTTGGAAAAAAAATTAAGCTAGACTCCTACATCACACTACATGCAAATCAATTGCAGGCTGGACACAGTGGCTCACACCTGTGATCCCAGTACCTTGGGAGGCCAAGGCAGGTGGATCACTTGAGGTCAGGAGTTTGAGACCAGCCTGGCAAACATGGTAACCCTGTGTCTCTCAAAATATATAAAAATTAGCCGGGTGTGGTAGTGTCACCTGTAATCCCAGCTACTCGGGAGGCTGAGGTGGGAGAATCGCTTGAACCCGGGATGCGGAGGTTGAAGTAAGCTGAGATCATGCCACTGCACTCCAGCCTGGATGACAGAGTGAGACTCTGTCTTGAAAATACTAATAACAGTAATAATAATAAACTGCAGATAGACCATAGTCCTGAATATGAAAAGGTAAAAACAATAAATCTTTTAGAAATACTCTGTTCATGTATAACTATTGAGCATTTGAGATGTGCTATTAAGTGTAAAATTTGCACTGGATTTTAAGCACTTAGTAGAAAAAAACTTAAAATATCTGTATTTTAACATTAAAATTTTGAAATAATAATTTGGATATACTGAGTTAAACATTACTAAAATTAGTTTTATCTGATTATTTTTGTTCTCTTAATGTAAATACTAGATAATTTTAAATTGCATGTGTGGCTTCCTATTTTTATTGGACAGCACTAATCTAGAAGGTAATAGAGACATACATCTTCAGGACACCAAATTAGGAAAAGGTCTGTTAAATTGCCTTTCAAAAGCATGAATCAGGCCAGGTGCGGTAGGTCACACCTGTAATCCCAGCACTTTGGGAGGCTGAGGTGGGCAGAACACCTCACATTGGAAATTCAAGATCAGCCTGACCAACATAGAGAAACCCTGCCTCTACTAAAAATACAAAATTAGCCAGGAGTAGTGGTGCATGCCTGTAATCCCAGCTACTTGGGAGGCTGAGGCAGGAGAATAACTTGAACTTGGGAGGTGGAGGTTGTGGTGAGCTGAGATTGCGCCATTGCACTCCAGCCTGGGCAACAAAAGCAAAACTCCATTCAAAAAAAAAAAAAAAAGCATGAATCATAAAGGAAAAGACTAATAGATTAATATTTGACCACACTGAAATTTTGCTGTCAAAAAGACATAACTAAAAGACTAAAAAGCCACAGAGAAGAAAATACATTTGCAGCACTCACAACTCTGAAAGGACTTATGTCAATAATATATAAACTCCAGCCAATCGATAAAGAAAAGACAACCCAGTAGAAACACAGGAAAACATTTGGAACAGATGCTTCACAAAAGAGAATTGTTAAATGACCAGTAAACATGAAAAAGTGTTCAGCCTCATTAATAAATCAGAAAACGCACATTAAAACCATAATGAGATACCACCACAAACCCACCAGAATTACTACAATTAAAAGAGTCAAGAAGGTTGTGGAACAAGAATATATATTTAATCTTGTTTTTAAATGTCTCTCTCTAAATATAAATGTGCAGCCAGAGACATCTAAAAACAATGGGCATGACAGCATTATTTGTAATAGCCCAGGCTGAAACAACCCAATGTCCACTTGCAGTTGAAGGACTAAATAAACTGTGGTGTATCACAGAAGGGCACAGTATATAGTAATGAAAAAAAAGAAACCACAGCTATATATAGCAGTGTAAATGAATCTCATAAGCATAATGTTGAGCAAAAGAAGCCCAACACAAAAGCATGCAAACTGCGTAATTCCATTTATATAAGGTTAAAAACTAAAACAAAAACAAAGCCAGTTAAGGGGATCTACAGTGTTAGAAGTCAGGATGGCGGTTCCCTTGAGGAGGAAAGAGAAGACAGTGTCTGGGAAGGGCTGTGGGGTGATTATAGGGTGCTGTCAATGTTCTGTTTCTTGACTTCTGTGTTACAAATGTATATTTCGTGCTGGGCGCAGTGGCTGATGCCTGTGATCCCAGCACTTTGGGAGGCGGAGGCGGGTAGATCACCTGAGGTTAGGAATTCGAAACCAGCCTGGCCAACATAGTGAAACGCCGTCTCTACTAAAAATACAAAAACTTAGCAGGGCATGTTGGCAGGCGCCTGTAATCCCAGCTACTTGGGAGGCTGAGGCAAGAGAATGGCTTGAATCTGGGAGGTGGAGGTTGCAGTGAGCTGAGACTACACCACTGTACTCCAGCCTGGGCAACAAGAGTGAAATTCTATCTCAAAAACAAAAAAAAAGTGTATTATGTGATGAATTCATGTGATCTATATATTTTTGAGGAAAGTGTCTTTCTGTGATGCACAATAAAAAGGTTTTGTTTTTATTTTGTATTTCAAAATATTTTAAAAAATATCTAAATATGCTATTTTAGATATCCAAAATTTCTATGATGGTTTCACTTTTCCATCATAACATCTTTGCAGTTAAATCAATTAATGTCTTTGGGAGGCCGAGGCGAACAGATCATCTGAGGTCAGGAGTTTGAGACCAGTCTAACCAACATGGTGAAACTCCACCTCTATTAAAAAGACAAAATATTAGCCGAACGTAGTGGTGCATACGTGTATTCCCAGCTACTCAGAAGGCTGAGACAGAAGAATCACTTGAACCTGGGAGGTGGAGGTTGCAGTGAGCCGAGATTGCACCACTGCACTCCAGCCTGGGCAACAAGAGTGAAACTCCGTCTCAAAAAAAAAAAAAAAAAAAAAAAAAATCAGTTATTTACTGTGATTAAATCAATCAATTTTGTGGTTGGGTTGGTTCTGTGATTGAGTCATTTTGTGCTTAGATCAAGCCCAGCCCTGACAGCCTTTAAGAGTGCCAATAAGTATATATGCGTGTAATTTTTTTAATATGATCAACTTTTATTTTAGATTCAGAGAGTCCATGTGCAGGTTTGTTACGTAAGTATATCGTGAGATGCTGAGGTTTGGGGTATGAATGATCCCATCACCCAGATAGTGAGCATAGTACCCAATAGGTACTTTTTCTGTCCTTGCCTTCCCCGTCTCTTTCCTCTGCCCCCTCCAGTAGTACCCTGTGTCTGCTCTTCCCATCTTTATGTCCATAGGTACCCAATGTATGTTCATATGTCCTATTTCTAAATAAGAGCATGCAGCACTTGGTTTTCTGATACTACGTTAATTTTCTTAGGATGATGGCCTCTAGCTGTGTCCATGTTGCTGCAAAGGACATGTTCTTTTTTATGGCTGTGTAGTATTTTACAGTGTAAATGTACCACATTTTCTTCATCCAGTCCACCATTGACGGGCATCTAAGTTGACTCCATGTCTTTATTAGTGTGAATAGCACTGCGATAAACATACAAGTGAATGTGCCTTTTTGGTAGAATGATTTATTTTCTTTTGGGTATACACCAAGTAATGAGATTGCTGGGTAAATGGTAGTCCTAGGCAGATTGCTTGAGGCCAGGAGTTTGCAACCAGACTGGGCAACATGGCAAAACCCCGTTTCTACTAAAAATACAAAGAAATTAGCTGGGCATGGTGGCACATACCTGTAGCCTCAGCCACTTTGGAGGCCAAGATGGGAGAATCACTTGAACCCAAGAGACGGAGGTTTCAGTGAGCTGAGATCACACCACTGTACTCCAGCCTGGGTGACAGAACAGGACTCTGTCTCAAAAAACAAACAAACAAACAAACAAAAAGACAATGTGAGAATACTGAAAGCTCAGAGAAAAGAGCAACTCTCACAGACAAGGGATCTGGATAACATTAGCAGCTGATTTCTCAGCAGAAACCTTGAAGGCCATAGGCAGTGGATTATATATTTAAAATAATGAAGAGACCTGTCAATTGAGAAATCTACAGCTGGAAAACTTGTCCTTCAAAAATGAGGGAGAAATTAAGACATTTCCAGATTTTTTTTTTAAAGCTGAAAAAAATCCATTTATCTCTAAATCTGCCATACAAGAAGTGTTAAACTCCTTCAGGTTGAAATAAATGAGCTCTAGGCAGTATCTATATAAGTACATAAGCAAGCTATATGAATATATAAAACTCTCTGGTAAATATGTAAACAAACATAAAAACAGTATTATTGTAATTTTGGTTTGTAACTGCTTTTTATATTCTACAGGATTTAAAAGACAAATGCATAAATTGTAATTATAAATCTGTTAGGTGGTATACAGTGAATAAAGATATAATTTGTTACATCAATAACATAAAAACAGTAGAGCTATATAGCAGTAGAATTTTGGTATGTGATTGAACTTAAGTTGAAATAAATTCTAATTAGAATGTTATAACTCTAGGATGTTATGTGTAATTCTCATAGTAACCAAAAATGAAATATACATAGAATATAAACAAAAGAAAATGAGAATGGAAACAAAATGTGTCACTACAAAAAAAAAATCAACTAAAGATAAAAGAACTAAATAACTGAGAAAATAGCAAAAATCAGTAACTCTGACTTATAAAAACTTTCCATGCTACATAAATCTGGAAACTGTTTCACATAAAACTGGAGCTGAAAGAGACAAATATTTACTTATAAAGTTAAAAGTTATATGGGAAACAAACACTAATTTTTTTTAGAAAAAATTATGAAAAGAGGAAAAATATGCCTTATACTATTATAACATCATGTTTTATAGCTCTGGGAAAATACAAAATAAAATGTTCTGTTACCATGAATCCTTCTGTGCCCCCCAAAAACCCTATGGATTATATCATTGTTACCTAAAAAGTCTATTCTCAAATGCAGCAGAGTGATAATTATTTTTTTTGAGATGGAGTTTCGCTCTGTCACTCAGGTTGGAGTGCAGTGGCGTGATCTCGGCTCACCGCAAGCTCCACCTCCCGGGTTCATGCCATTCTTCGCTTCAGCCTCCTGAGTAGCTGGGACTGCAGGTACCTGCCACTACGTCCAGCTAATTTTTTGTATCTTTTTTTTAGTAGAGACAGGGTTTTGCTGTGTTAGCCAGGATGGTCTTGATCTCCTGACCTTGTGATCCGCCCGCCTTGGCCTCCCAAAGTGCTGGGATTATAGGCATTAGTCACCAAGCCCGGCCCAGAGTGATAATTTTTACAAGGTAGATATTATTTCTAGATATGGAATAATATTGGTGATTTCAATTTTAATAACATTGGATTAAGATGAAAGAATGAGAAGATAAAGATCCCTCAGCAATATAACTCACAAACATGTTCAAAAGCAGTAAGAAGTTACACTATCTTTCGAAAGTCAATATATCTGCATTTTTAATGTATGCATATAGCATAGCTAATGCACTATTGCTGGGTCCATTTATTCAATGAATAATTGCCACTATATGTCAATTTTTTGATAAAAATGTAAATTAGTACAGCTATTATGAAAAACAATATGGGACTTCATTAAACATTAAACACCACTAATAGTTACATATTCAAAGGAAATAAAATCAGTGTGTCAAAGAGGTATCTATACTTCCATGTTTATTGCAGCATTAATTGACAATAATCAAGATATGTAATCAACCCTAAGAGAACACATAGTTGAGATATGGAAAAGAAACTAATCTCCAGAAAGAAAAAAGAAGCAGACGTACAGGAATAAAGTTCATAACTAAGGGAAGTGAAGTGGAAGAGAAAGAGAAAATTTAAATGCTTGCCTTGGTGTCTGGTCACTTCCTAGTTTTGATTTAAGTCTTCATGAGATCTAGCTATGTCTGTTGTCCTTGGATACCATGACTTACCCATGTATACATCCAGACCTTTTTTTTTACATCTAAGCTAATGATTTTTTTTTTTTTTTTTTTGAGGAGTCATCTCACTTTGTTGCCCAGGCTGGAGTGCAGTGACGCAATCTCGGCTCACTGTAACCTCTGCCTCCCAGGTTCAAGCAATTCTCCTGCCTCAGCCTCCCAAGTAGCTGGAATTAAAGGCATGCACTACCTACCATGCCTGGCTAATTTTTGTATTTTTAGTTGAGACAGCGCTTCACCATGTTGGCCAGGCTCATCTGAAACTCCTGACCTTAGGTGATCTGCCTGCCTCCATCTCTCAAAGTGCTGGAATTACAGGTGTGAGCCACTGTACCCAGCCAAAATTTTTATTACTTATAATTCAACTGTCTTTGAGTGAGACATCTGGCCTCTAGCACCTAATTACCATTTTATTTTTATGAAAAAGGAAGTTCATGTTCCAATTTACCTAATAAAACTAAATGTTCTTAAACTAAAGCCACCTATACTTGAGAGAAAGAAATCATGGTTTCAAAAATATATCTTCACCAAAAACATATTTGTGGCAAATAATTAAAACTATATTAATAGCCTTCTTTTCCATTTTATTAGAAATGGCATGGAATAAAATAAATAATTTACATAATTTACCAACTTAAAATTTTCTCATTAATCAAGGCCAGCACTAGTCAACATTTGCTTATTTATAAAAGTGAAGACAATCTTCTAGTGCATTAATAGCATTAGATAGTACAAGACTCTTCTCAAAATAAATAGCTTGGGTTTGTCAAAAATTAAACTTTATGCATGAAAATTTAAATTGTAAATAAAATAAATAAATTTTTATAAAATTATCTTAAGAGTTACTTAAGTGGAAAATTATCTAAGTTCTCTAGAAAAAAACATTACAGACTACAATTTTGTAAAGGCTATCTTCAAATCTACATGGTAAAAATCTACTTTTTGAAAAATAGCAAGTATCCTCCAAAAACATCCACTAAACTCTTGAGATTAAAACCCCCAAATTAATAGGGCACCTAAAAATTAATGCAAATTATATCAAATGTCAGTACTGACCTCTTTTTTGGCTTCTTTAAATGTTGCTTCTTTCTCCTTGACTCGCTGCATAAATCTCTGTTTCAACTCTTCTTCTTCCCTCTGACATTGATTGTAGAACTCTTGTTTTTTGGCTTCAAAGATTTGTTGAAAACTAAAGAGAAACGTTATTAGAGAGTACATGTAAAGAATACTACAATTTTCCAACACTTGTATGAGTGAATTCTTATCCCCACCACTTTCCAGCATATCATACCTTCTTCACATCTTTTGACAGTAAAATTCAGCGAAACCTCTAATGTATGAGACGATTTTCAAAAATTGTCTAAAATAAAGCAAAGAGCCTTTCAAGATATTATTCATTTAAGATAGTTAAATTTTGGGTGTCTGCAAAGAACAATGAATGATATAACTGAATTACATACACTACAGTGCCATATTTCCATATTTTTTTTGCAGCACAAGTCCTATTCTTTTTTTTTTTTTTTTTTTTTTTTTTTTCTGAGACATAGTTTCAGTAGAATTCATACCAGCTTTTCTTTG
>NW_012109486.1:320213-323580 GCF_000951045.1 Mandrillus leucophaeus | reverse complement strand
TTTTTTTGAGACAGAGTCTCGCTTTGTTGCCCAGGCTGGAGTGCAGTGGCACAATCTCAGGTCACTGCAACCTCTGCCACCCAGATTCAAGCGATTCTCCTGCCTCAGCCTCCCAAGTAACTGGGATTATGGGCACCCAGCACCACACCCAGCTAATTTTTTTTTGTATTTTTAGTAGGGACAGGGTTTTACCATGTTGGCCAGGCTGATCTTAAACTCCTGACCTCAGGTGATCTGCCTGCCTTGACCTCCCAAAGTACCGGGCTTACAAGCAGAAGCCACCGCACCCAGTTCTATTCTTCTTCAAGTTAGAGCAATATATCTGCTCTCAAATTTTTCTCATTTAACTTCCAGGACACTGCACTACTGCTTTTCAGCTGGTTCCTCCATCAAACTCTTCTTAATATCTTTTGTCAAACTTTGCTAATATTTTTCCATCTTTTTCTTTATCCTTTTTTTTTTATTTTTGAGACCAAGTCTAGCTCTGTTGCCCAGGCTGGAGTGTAGTAATGTGATCTCAGCTCATTGCAACCTCCACCTCCTGGGTTCAAGTGATTCTCCTGCCTCAGCCTCCCCAGTAGCTGGGATTACAGGTGCATGCCATCACGCCTGGCTAATTTTTGTATTTTTAGTGGAGACAGCGTTTCACCATTTTGACCAGGCTGGTCTCGAACTCCTGACCTCAGATGATCCAACCACCTTGGCCTCCCAAAGTGCTGGGATTACAGACAAGAGCCACCGTGCCCAGCCTATCCTTTCTTTCATATAATACATACACATTTCATATAAATACAAAAAATAGAACAAAATACTGGGTTTTTTCTTCAACACACATTTCAGCATATACACATATTGAATACACATATTTCAGCATAAAAATGAGATCTCGCATGATGTTGTTCCTACTATCTCTATCTTCATCAAAAGATGATAAAAACACCTAACATTCAGGATATTTTCTTTAGGATGGCTCAAGATGGGAGAAGTATAATTATTCTCATACCCAAATTATTGTGTCTTCTGCTTGTAGGGGACTCCTAAATTATCCATTTGGTTGTGCTAGCAATATTTTTACTCACCTAACAGGCTGATTGTCTGGGCCCACATCTGTAAAGCCCATTTTCTCCAGTTTTTGGTATAACTTTCATAGTGCTGCGTGCGGGTTTTTTCTTTTAGATTTTCCATATTGGTACAAAGAAGCGTATCTCAGAGCTTAACAAAGTCACAGTGATTTTCATTTTCCACTAGTAAAAAAATGTAATGAATCAACAACTCTCATTATCAATTCCTGACAATCATGAACGAATGAAATCATGAAATAATGAATGAACACATGAATAAAAAACACATTTAAAATAACCCATAACTGCACAATTTGATTAATAGCTATAATTCTTTTAACCATGTAAGTGTGGTTATACTATACATACCAACTATAGGCAGAGATTATTTATAGGTTAGCAAATTTGCTTTAAACTTATTACCTGAAGAACAAGCAGGAAAGAGTGAAATAATATTTTATATGCATATATGCTATTGGTTTTTATTAACAATTGTATTAGTATGTTATAAACTACCTCTCGGTATTTTGGAGTGCTAACAGAATATGTAATATAATATCACTAGTGTAAATAATTTTATCAAAGTAAATTCTGCTAGCAAAAAGGCCTTACAATTGTACATACTTCAGTTGGAAAGATATTCCACGCAATTAGAAACTAAAAGAGGGAGCACAGAGACCGATACTCCTATCACAGAAGACAGACTTGAAGTCAAAAACTGTAAAATGATATAAAGAAGGTCATCATATCACGACGAAGAGGTCAGTTCATCAAAAAACTAACAATTGTAAATATATATGCATCCAATATCAGAGCTTCTAAATATATAAGGCAAATATTAGTTGACTTGAGGGGGAGATACACTATATTACAGTAATAGTAAGGGATTTACATACCCTACTTTCAGAAATGAATAGACTATCCAGACAGAATATCTGTTTAAAAATGTCAGCTTTAAACTACACTTTAGACCAAATAGACCTAATGGACATATGTGGAATATTTCATCCAACAGCAAAGTAATACACATTTTTTTCAAACACAAGACATTCTTCAGGATAGATTATATGTTAGGCCACAAAATAAGTCTTAATATATTTTAAAAGATTGAAATAAAAATGTGAGATGTCTTTTGACAGATCAATTTCATTCCACTAGGGTACATACCAAGAAGTGGTACTGCTGGATCATACGGTAATACTATTTCTAGTTTTTGAGGAACCTTCATATTATTTCCCAAAATGACTGTACCAAGTTAAATTCCCACCAATGATGTTTAAGAATTCCCTTTTCTCTTGGGAATGTATATACACTGCCGGTGGGAATACAAATCAGTTCAGCCATTGTGAAAAGCAGTTTGATAATTTCTTTTCTTTTCTTTTTATGAGACAGAGTTTCGCTCTTGTCACTCAGGCTGGAGGGCAGCAGTGTGATCTCGGCTCACTGCAACCTCCGTCTCCTGGGTTCAAGTGATTCTCTGGCCTCAGTCTCTCGAGTAGCTGGGATTACAGACATCCACCACCACACCCAGCTAATTTTTGTATTTTTAGTAGAGATGGAGTTTCACCATGTTGACTAGACTGGTTTTAAACTCCTGACCTCAAGTGATCCACCCTCTTCAGGCCAAAGTGCTGGGATTACAGACGTAAGCCACCATGACTGGCCTGACAATTTCTTAAAGAAGTTAAAACAGAACTACCATTTGACCTAGCAAACCCATTACCAGGTTTATACCCAAAGGAATATATATTGTTCTATTATAAAGACACAGGCATGTGTATCACAGCACTCGTCACAATAACAAGGACAGAATCAACCTAAATGCCCATCAATGGAGACTAGTTAGAGAAAATGTACATACACACCATGGAATACTGCACAGCCATAAAAAAAAGAACAAGATCATGTCCTTTGCAGCAACATGGACGGAGCTGAAGCCATTATCTGACGCGATGTAATGCAGGAGCAAAAAACCAAACACTCTCATTTATAAGTGGGAGATAAATATTGAGAACACATGAACACCAAGAGAGAACAACAGATCCTGGGGCCTCCTTGAGGGAGGGAGGATAGTGAGGATAGAAAAGGTACTATGCTTACTCTTTTTTTCTTTTTCTTTTTTAGTATATGTGCTACCAAAGCGAGCACTTTTTTCTGTGTGTTTGAGATGGAGTCTCTCTCTGTTGCCGAGGCTGGAGTGCAATGGTGTGATCTCGGCTCACTGCAACCTCCGCCTCCCAGGTTCAAGTGATTCTCCTGCCTCAGCCTCTTAAGTAGCTGGGATTACAGGCACCCACCACCATGCC
>NW_012109486.1:314917-320163 GCF_000951045.1 Mandrillus leucophaeus | reverse complement strand
ATTCTCCTGCCTCAGCCTCTTAAGTAGCTGGGATTACAGGCACCCACCACCATGCCCGGCTAATTTTGGTTATTTTTTAGCAGAGAGAGAGTTTCGACATGTTGGTGAGGCTAGGCTCAAATCCTGACCTCAGGTGATCCACCCGCCTTGGCCTGACAAAGTGCTGGGATTACAGACTCGAGCCACTGCATCCGGCCAGTACTATGCTTATTATCTGTGTGATGAAATCATCTGTACACCAAACCCCCATGACATGCAATTTACCTACACAACAAACTTGCACATGTACCCCGAACCAAAAACACAAATTTTGTTTAAAAAAGAATTCTTTTCTCCATATGCTTGCCAGCACTGGTGATGGTTTGTCTTTCTGATAACAGTCATTCTAACAGACATGAGGTGATACTTCATCATGTGTTCAGTTCGCATTTTCCTGATGATTAGAGATGCTATTTTTTTTCATATTTCTTTTGGCCATTTGTATTTCTTCTTTTGAGAAATGCCTGTTCAGATCCTTCGCCCATTTTTCCTTGTGTTATTTTGTTATTTGTTTTCTTGCTATTGAGTTGTTAGAGTCATAGCAAAAGTATTACATATTTTGAACATCAGCCCCTTATCAGATGTATAATTTGAAAATATTTTTTCCAATTTCTGGGTTGTATCTTCATGTTATTAGTTATTTCTTTTGGTTTTGTTGCCGGTGCTTTTGAAGCTTTTTGTTTGTTTTTTGAGGTGGAGTCTCGCTCTGTTGCCCCAGCTGGAGTGCAGTGGCAAGATCTCGGCTCACTGCAATCTCCGCCTCCTGGGTTCAAGCCATTCTCCTGCTCAGCCTCCTGAGTAGCTGGTATTATGGGCACCCACCGCCATACCCAGCTAATTTTTATATTTTTAGTAGAGACGAGGTTTCACCATGTTGGTCAGGCTGGTCTGAAACTCCTGAAATCAGGTGATCCACCCGCCTCAGCCTCCCAAAGTGCTGGGATAACAGGCATGAGTAACTGCACCCGGCCAGCTTTTGGAATTCTATTCAAGAAATAATTGTCATGAACAATGTCATGGAGCTTTCCCCCTATGTTTTCTTCTAATAGCTTTAAAACTTCAAGTATTAAGACTTTTATCCATTTTGAGTTGATTTTTGTACAAGCTGTAAGATAAGAGTAAAGTTTTATTCTTCCACATGTGAATATCCAGTTTAACCAATACTATTTATTGAAAAGATCATACTGTACCCAGTATGTGTTCTTGGCACCTTGGTCAAAAATCAATGGACTATAACTACTTAAGTTTATTTATGGGCATTCTATCCTGTTACATTGATTGATGTGTCTGCTTTTATGCCAGTGCCATGCTGTCTGGATTACAATCACTTTATAATATATCTTGAAATCAAGGAGTACAATGCTTTCAGCTTTGTTGTTTTCTGCTCAAGATTGTTTTCACTATGCAGGGTTTTTTTCTAGCTTCGTATAATTTTAGGATTTTTTTCCTATTTGTGTTAAAAATGACTTGGGAATTTTGATAGGAATGGTATTATATCTGTAGACCACTTTGGGTAATATGGACATTTTAATAATATTATTTCTTCTAATCCATGAACATGGGGTAACTTTCCATTTATTTGTGTCTTCTCCAATATTTTTTAAACACAAAACCAGAATTTATTGAAAGCAGGTACTAGCTCTGATTAGAACAAATCAGCTTAGAGATACCATTACTCAGAAGAACAATACATATAAAAAATACATATATATATAGTAGATACACAATATATACAAAAATCTCAAGGAAAGGACAATAAAAGAATTCAACTTGAATACGACTATATTATGAAAATGGTCTTGTTGCAAAGTAATAACAAATACCACAAAGAGCCCTACTTGAGAAAACCACCTTCAAGCCTGTGAGTGAGGACTCTGGTTCTCAAATTCTTAGAACACAGCACATGATTCTCTGGGACAGAGAGGCTGGCTGCAGCACGAGGGCCTCACTGCTGACTCCATTTAACAAAGTCCATGCCCCAGGCACAGGCTAAACACAGGGAATGAGGCCACCAGGCAAATCATACCCGCCCCTGCCAACATGAGCCCCATAAAAGAGAAGTGCTTAGTGAAACCTACAGACTCGGCAGGGAACACTGGGCCATAGATAGCTTAGAGAGAATTATTCTGTGATCAATCACATAAAAAACCTAGAATCTAAGCCCTACAATTCCCTTACCCAAACTCCCACTGACTAGTGAGGTAGAAGAGTAAGACATGGAAGCTGTCTCCAAACCAGTATTTGGTCTTCAATAAACAGAGATAAACATAAAACACTGTGCTGACCGGGCACAGTGGCTCCCACCTGTAATCCCAGCACTTCAGGAGGCCGAGACAGGCGGATCACTTGAGGTCAGGAGTTCAAGACCAGCCTGGCCAATGTGGTGAAACCTCACCTCTACTAAAAATACAAAAATTTTCCAGGTGTAGTGGCACGTGCCTGTAATCCCAGCTACTTGGGAGGCTGAGGCAGGAGAATTTCTGCCATCTGGGAAATGGTGGTTGCAGTGAGCCAAGATCATGCCACTACACTCCAGCCTCGGTGACAGATTGAGACTCCATTTCAAAAAAAGGAAAACAAACAAACACTGTTTCACAAGTGGGCTTCGAAAGAACTACTGGACACAGCACGTGAAAGATCCCAAAGTCCCACTGAGCACCTCCAACAGCAGGAGGAGGAAGAAACGGAGGAGGGGGAGGAGAGATGAGTGCAGGAGAGGAGATGTGCGTGTTCCCTGCTGAGGTTATTGCTGCCAACTGTCCTGATCTGATGATTTGTACAGTGCCCCCCACTTTCTGGACCAGCCCTCTCACGGCCCAAAGCTCACTTCTCTGAGCCCAAACCTCCCAGTCTCAAGCACAGAGAACAGAAATGCCAGATGCAAAGGCTCTCTGGGTAGGGGTGGTGGAGGGAGTCTTCCGGAGAACACAGGGTTCTTGTGCACCACCTCGGTTACAGGCAGGGCAGGGCAGGGCAAAGAGGATGCTGAGGTACAGCGAGCAGAAGGCAGCAGCTCAGAGGGCAGGGAGGATTCAGCTGGAGACTGACGGGATGTTTCCATGGCATGGCCCCTGCAAGCAACTGCTGAGGTCAGCTGGGATGGAGGGCTAAAGAGCACAGCCCTACCTAACTGGTGTGGGAACAGCATGTCTCCCCTTCCTGAATTCCCACAGAGGAACACGGCTCTTTGCTTTGGAACCTCACACTCAAACAACAAGCCTGAAGGGAATAAGTCTTGGCTGGGCACAGTGGCTCAAGCCTGTAATCCCAGCACTTTTGGAGGCCAAGGCAGGGGGTTACCTGAGGTCAGGAGTTCCAGACCAGCCTGGCCAACATGGTGGAACCTTGTCTCTATTAAAAATACAACGATTAGCTGGGCATGGTGGAGGGCGCCTGTAATCCCAGCTACTCAGGAGACAGAGGCAGGAGAATTGCTTGAACTCGGGAGGCAGAGGTTGCAGTGAACCAAGACCACGCATTGCACTCCAGCCTGGGTGACGAGAGTGAAACTCCGTCCCAAGGAAAAAAAAAAAAAGTCCACCCTGTCAACTTTGGCTTCTCATTTATGGTCTGTATGCTGCTGCAGATTTGGGCAAGATGGTTGGAGAGCTTCTTAACGTTTCCCAAGGCCTCTAGATCTAGCTGGGCGATGCTAAGCCTCAGCAAGTCACTGGCCAATAATCACATGCGCCCTTTGCCATCCACTGGCACAGTGAGAAAGATCTCTTTGCTGTGGGCAAGAGGGATGCCATTTCCTGAGATGTTGTAAATCCACTCTCTTGTGGCAGGAGTGTGCAGGCCAGGGATTGTGAAGACCCTCAAGTCAAACCTGGGTGTCAGGCCTGGAGTTGGTTTCACTATGGACACGTCTAATCGGGCCAAAGCTGGGGTAACAGTGATGGCACAGCTTGACTTTTCCCTTCTGCCTTTTCCTTGTACAGACTGAGTTCTCTTCTTGGATGGAGGACACCTTTTGACTCTTACAGTTCGAAGATTCTTATGTTTATTTTCTTCTTCTTCCTCTTCCACTATCATTTCATCTACTTGTATCACCTTTCGTGTTTTAGCAGGTTTCAGGGGTGTTTGAATAGCTTCCATGGTTAGTTTGTCAATTTTGGTGATATCCAGGTCAGCTGCTGCTGCCTCTTCCAAGCTTTGTTTCCTCCAAGGGAGAAATAATCGAGCCATTCATCTTTGCGCAATGCCTCGGGGAGCTGCAGGATCAGGATGTTGTAGAGTTTATCTACCTCCTTAAAGAGGTTCTGCCTGTCTAACTCAACTTGCTTGATTCGTATTTCCACTTCACGGTCAGTCTTTAACAAAGGAGGTAAGCTTCCACCTCCCTAAGGAGTTGGTCTTGGCTACACAACTGCTGCCCTTCCTAGGAGCCATGGTGCTCAGTGGAGGCTGTCGGAAGCAACAGATATGGGCAGGAAGGCAAACTCTTCTCCAATTTTAAATCAAGTAGTTTTACAGTTCTTTTGTTTGTTTGTTTTTGAGACGGAGTCTTGCTGTGTTTCCCAGTTGGAGTGCAGTGGTGTGATCTCAGCTCACTACAACCTCCACCTCCCAGGTTCAAGTGATTCTCCTGCCTCAGCCTCCCAAGTAGCTGGGATTATAGGCACGCACCACCATGCCTGGCTAAATTTTTTTTTTTTTAGATGGAGTTTTGCCCTTGTCGCCCAGGTTGGAGTACAATGGTGCGATCTCGGCGCACCGCAACCTCCGCCTCCCGGGTTCAAGCAATTCTGCTGTCTCAGCCTCCTGAGTAGCTAGGATTACAGGCATGCACCACCACCTCCAGCTAATTTTGTATTTTTAGTAGAGGCAGGGTTTCTCCATATTGGTCAGGCTGGTCTCGAACTCCCAACCTCACGTGATCCGCCCGCCTCAGCCTCCCAAAGTACTGAGATTATAGGCATAAACCACTGCACTGTGTCTAATTTTTCTATTTTTTTTTTTAGTAGAGAAGGGGTTTTGCCATGTAGGCCAGGCTGGTCTTGAACTCCTGACTTCAGGTGATCTGTCTGCCTCAGTCACCTAAAGTGCTGGGATTACAGGTGTGAGCCACTGCACCCAGCATCTTTTTTTTTTTTTTTTTTGAGACAGAGACTCATTCTGTTGCCCAGGCTGGAGTGCAGTAGTGCAATCTCGGCTCACTGCAACGTCCACCTCCCAGGTTCAAGTGATTCTCCTGCCTCAGCCTC
>NW_012109486.1:312150-314717 GCF_000951045.1 Mandrillus leucophaeus | reverse complement strand
ATTATTCACAATAGCCAAGATATGGAAACAATCTAAGTGCCCATCAACAAGGTACACAATAAAATACTATAAAGCTTTTAAAAAGAATGAAATCCTGTCATGTGTAAAACATGAATGAAACCGTAGGACATTATGCTAAGAGAAACAGACCAGGCACAGAAGGACAAATACTGTATAATCTCACTTACATGTGGTAACTAAAAGTCTCACAGAAATAGAGAGTAGACAGGTGGTGAGTAGAGGAAAGTGGGGAGGCAGAGGGATGGGGAAACAGAAAATATTGATCAAACGGTACAAAGTTGTAGTTAGACTGGAGGAATAAGCTTCAGTGATCTATTGCATTGCATGGTGTCCATAGTTAATAATAAGCGACTATATATTTCAAAATTGCTAAAACGGGGAGTGGGGTGGAGCAAGATGGCTGAATAGAATCCCTCATCAATCATTCCCCTACATAAGCACCAAATTAAACAATTATCCATGCAAAAAAGCACCTTCGTAAAGCACCTTCGTAAGAATGAAATCAGGTGAGCAATCTCAGTACCTGGTTTTAATATTATATCAAGAAAAGAGGCACTGAAGATTGCAGTAAAGAGAGTCTTGCATAGCCTATACCATCTGACATTCATCCCCCAGCAGCACCATACTGAACAGAGAGAGAATCTGTGTGCTTTGGGGAGGGAGAGTGAAGTGATTACGGGACTTTGCACTGGAACTCAGTGACTGCCCTATCACAGTGGAACACAACACAGGGCAGAATTCTGCTAGTGCCCACAAAGGGAGCATTTTTTTTTTTTTTTTTTTTAGATGGAGTCTCGCTCTTTCACCCAGACTGGAGTGCAGTGGCATGATCTCGGCTCTCCCAGATTCAAGTGATTCTCCTGTCTCAGCCTCCCGAGTAGCTGGGACTACAGCTGCACACCACCAAGCCCAGCTAATTTTTGTATTTTTAGTTGAGACAGGGTTTCACCACATTGGTCAGGCTGGTCTCGAACTCCTGACCTCAGGTGATCTGCCTGCCTTGGCCTCCCAAAGTGCTGGGACTACAGGTGTGAGCCACCACTCCCGGCCAAAGGGAGCATGTAACCTATCTCCCACTAAAGAGGAATCTCCCATGCCAGAGACAGATAAGAACTTCAGTTCCAGCTGCCTCCACCACTAGTTAATTAAAGTGCCCTGGGGTCCTGAATAAATTTGAAAGGCAGTCAGGCCACAAGGTCTGCAGTTCTTGGGCAAATCCAGGTGCTGAACTCCCTCAGAGCCACTGGAATGGGAATGCGCATGACCCAGTGAGCCATCAGTTTTGGTGGCCAAGAAGTGCTTGTATCACACCTCCCCCAACTCCAGGCAATGCAGCTCAAAGAGAGACTCCTTCTACTTGTGGGAAAGAGAAGGAAGATTAGAAGAGAACTGTGTCTTACAACTGGAGTAGCAGCTCAGCCACAGGAAAACACACCACTAAACTGATTCCTGAAGCCCCCAATTCCAGGCCCCACTTCCTGGACATTTCTAGACCCACTCTGGGACAGAAGGGAACTTGCTGCACTGAAGAGACGGACCCAGCCCGGCAGGACTCACCACCTGCTGACTAAAGTTTAGCCCTTGGGCCTTAAACATCAGTAGTAGCAAGGCAGTAGTTGCCATGGGCCTTGGGCAGGACCTAGTAATTTGCTGGCTTCATACGTGACCCAGCACAGTACCAGCTGTGGTGTCCACAGGAGCGACGATGTCATCCTTCCCTCAACTCCAAGCAACCTAGCACAGACAGAGAGACTCCTTCAGTTTGGGAGAAAGTGAGAAAAGAGTTTGAGAGATTCTGCCTAATAGTCCAAGGAATTCTCCCAGATATTATCCAAGACCACTGAGGCAGTATGAGTCTGCTAGAGTCACAGTGTTACTGGGCTTAGGGTACTCCCTAGTAAATTCTCTTTGAATACTTAGAAAATCTTCTCAAGAAGAACAGGCACAACTGAGCCCAGAATGCAAAGACTACAATAAATATCTAACTCTTCAATGCCCAGACATAGATGAACAATGACAAGCATCAAGACCATCCCAGAAAACATGATCTCACCAAATGAACCATGTAAGGCACTAATGACCAATCCCAATCACATATCTCAGGACAGAGATATGTAACCTTTCAGAGAACTCAAAATAGCTGTTTTAGAAGAGCTCAATGCAATTCAAGATAACACAGAGAAGAAATCCAGAATTATATTAGATACATTTACCAAAGAGATTAAAATAATTTTTAAAAATCAAGCAGAAATACTGAAACTGAAAAATTTAATTGACATACTGAAGAATGAATCAGAGTCTCTTAACAGCAGAACTGGTCAAGCAGAAGAAAAAATTAGTGAGCCTGAAGAAAGCTATTTGAAAATACAGTTAGAGGAGACAAAAGAAAAATGAGGCCGCGTGTGGTGGCTCACGCCTGTAATCCCAGCACTTTGGGAGGCCAAGGCAGGTGGATCACGAGGTCAGGAGATCGAGAACATCCTGGCTAACATGGTGAAACCCCATCTCTACTAAAAAACATACAAAAAATTAGCTGGGCATGGTGG
>NW_012109486.1:306137-307220 GCF_000951045.1 Mandrillus leucophaeus | reverse complement strand
TATGAGGAGAAATGAAGACTTTCCCAGACAAATAAAAGTTGAAGGATTTCATTAACACCAAACCTGTCCTAAAATAAATACTAAAGAGAATTCTTTTATATATATATATACACACACACACACACACATATATACGTGCGCGCGCGCACACACACACACACATATATATATGAAACCAATTGAAGGTACAAGACTCACTGGTAATATTAGGTTGACTCAAGAGGAACTGTGGGCCAAGCACGGTGGCTCATGCTTGTAATCCCAGCACTTTGAGAGGCTGAGGCTCACGAGGCCAGGAGTTCGAGACCAGCCTGGTCAACATAGTGAAACCCTATTTCTACTCAAAATACAAAAATTAGCTGGGTGTGGTGGTGGGCACCTGTAATCCCAGCTACTTAGAAGGCTGAGGCAGGAGAAGTGCTTGAACCCAGGAGGTGGAGGTTGCAGTGAGCTGAGATCGTACCATTGCACTCCAGTCTGGCCGACAGAGCTAGACTCTGTCTTAATAAAAAAAAAGAGGAACTGTGTTTTTTGCCATTACTTTTAATGCCGTAACTTTTAATAGTAAAAACCGCAACTACTTTTGCACCAATCTAATAGTAAGTATACAGATACACATGGAATGTTAAAACAAGCTTATTGTGGTGGGTAAAGCACTCATATCTGGAGTAGAAATACTAAAAGGTAAACCTATCAAAAATAGTAACTACAACAACTTTTCAAGACATAGACAGCATTAAGATATAAATAGAAATTTTTAAAATGTTAATAAAGTGGAGGGATGAAGTTAAAGTGTAAAGTTTTTATTAGTTTTTGCTCGTTAGTTTCTTTGTTCATTTATGCAATCAGCGGTAAGTTGTAATCAGTTTAAAATAATGGGTTATGTTATATATAAGCCCCATGGTAACCTCAAATCAAAAAACGTACAACAGATACATAAAAAATAAAAAGCAAGAAATTAAAGTATACCCTCAGAGAAAATCACCTGGACTAAAAAGAAGACAAGAAAGTAGGTAAAAAGGAAGAGAAGACCACAAACCCACCAGAAAACAAATAACAAAATGACAAGAGTAAGTCCTTACT
>NW_012109486.1:302916-305892 GCF_000951045.1 Mandrillus leucophaeus | reverse complement strand
AACAACGATCTGTTACCTACTAGAACACACTTCACCTAAAAAGACACACATAGACTAAAAATAAAGGGACGGGAAGATAATTCCATGCCAATGGAAACCAAAAAAGAACACGAAAATGTATACTTATATCAGATAAAACATATTTCAAGACAAAAACTGTAAAAACAGACAAGGAAGATTCATTACTTATTGATAAAAGGATCAATTCAGCAAGAGACCATAACCACTACAAATATGTATGTACCCAACATTGGAGCACTTAGATATATGAAGGAAATATTATTAGAGCTAAAGAAAGAGAAAGATTATAATACAATAATAGCTGGAGACTTCAACACTCCATTTTTGGCATTGGACAGATCATCCAGACAGAAAATCAGCAAAAAAATCAAACTTAATCTGCAGTATGGACCAAATGGCCCTAAAAGATAGTTACAGGACATTTCATACAATGGCTACAGAATGCACATTCATCTCCTCAGCATGTAGCATATTCTCAAGGATAGAGAATATGTTAGGCCACAAAGCAAGTCTTAAACAATTCAAAATATGAAATCAAGTATTATCCCTGACTACAAAGGAATAAAAGTATAGATCAATAACAAGAGGAACTTTGGAAACTACACAAACACATGGAAATTAAGCAATGTGTTCCTGAATGACCAGTGGGTCAATGAGGAAATAAAGAAGGTAATTTTAAAATTTATTGAAACAAATGAAAATGGAAATATAACACACCAAAACCTACGGGATACAGCAAAAGCCGTACTAAGAATAAAGTTTATAGTAACAAGCTCCTACATCAAAAAAAGTAGAAAAACATCAAATAACCTAACAATGCATCTTAAAGAACTAGAAAAGCAAGAACAAACCAACCCCAAAATTAGTATAAGAAAAGAAAGAATAAAAACCAGAGCAGAAATAAATGAAATTAAAATGAAAAAATACCAAAGATCAATGAAATGAAAAGTATATTTTTTGAAAATATAAACAAAATCTACAAACCTTTAGCCAGACTAGGGGAAAAAAAAAAAGAGCAAACCCAAATAAATAAACTCAGAGATGAAGAAGAAGACATTATGGCCGGGTGCAGTGGCTCACGCCTGTAATCCCAGCACTTTGGGAGGCTGAGACGGGAGGAGTTTGAGACCAACCTGGGAAACACTGTGATACCCCCATCTCTAAAAATAAAAAAAAATTAAAAAAAAAAAAGAAAGAAAAAAAGGAGGCATTACAACTGATGCTGCAGAAATCCAAAGGCTCATTAGAGGTTACTATGAGCTACTATATGCCAATAAATTTAAAAATGCAGAAGAAATGGATGAATTCCTAGATGCATGCAACCTATCAAGATTGAACCATGAAGAAATTCTAAACCTGAATGGACCAATAACAAGTAATGAGATCAAAACCGATATAAGAAGAAGTCTCCCAGCAAAGACAAGTCCAGGATATGATGGCTTCACTGCTGAATTTCACCAAACATTTAAAGAACTAATATTAATTCTACTCAAACTATTCTAAAACATACAGGAGGAGGGAATACATCAGAACTCATTCAACAAGGCCAGTATTACCCTGATACCAAAACCATATAAAGATACATCAAAACAAGAAAACTCCAGGCCAATATCTCCGAGGAACATTGATGAAAAACCCCTCAAAAAAAGACTAGCAAACTGAACTCAACAACACATTAAAAACCATTCATCATGACCAAGTGGCTTTATCCCAGGGATGCAATGATGCTTCAACACACAAAAATCAATCAGTATCGTACATCATATCAACAGAATGAAGGACAAAAACCATATGATCATTTTAATCGATGCTGAAAGGGCATTTGATAAAATTCAATATCCCTTCATCATAAAAAATTTCAAAAAACTGGGGACAGAAGGAACATACTTCCACATAATAAAAGCCATGTGTCACAGACCCACAGCTAGTATCATACTGAATGGGAAGAAACCTAAAAGCTTTTCCTCTAAGGTCTGGAAAATGACAAGGATGTCCACTTTCATTGCTGTTATTAAACTGGAAGTCCTAGCTAGAGCAATAAGACAAGAGAAAGATATAAAGAGTATCCAAACTGGAAAGGAAGAAGTCAAATTATCCTTGTTTGCAGATGATTTGATCTCCTATTCAGAAAAACCTAAAGACGCCACCAAAAAAAAACTATTAGAACTGATAAACAAAATTAATAAGTTACAACACACAAAAATCAACCTACAAAAATCAGTAGCATTTTTATACCCAAAAGTGAACAATCTGAAAAAGAAATAAAAACTGATCCAATTTACAGTAGCTATAAATAAAATAAAATACCTAGAAATAAACATGACCAAAAAAATGAAAAATCTCTACAATGAAAACTATAAAATACTGATGCAAGAGGACACAAAACATATTCATGGATTGGAAGAATCAATAATATTGAAATGTCCATACTACCCAAAGCAATCTATAGATTAAATGTAATCCCTATCAAAATACCAATGACATTCTTCATAGAAAAAGAAAAAACAATCTTAAGATATATATAGAACAACAACAAAAAATTACTGAAAGCAATTCTGAGCAAAAATAACAATACTGGAGGGAATCGCATTACCTGACTTCAAATTATACCACAAAGCTATGATAAGTGAAACAGCATGGTACCAGTATAAAAACAGACACACAGACCAATTGAACAGAATAGAGAACACAGAAATAAATCCATACAGCCACAAAGAACTCATTTTCAACAAAGGCGCCAAGCACATGCATTGGGGAAAGGATAAGCTCTTCAATAAATGGTGTTGGGAAAACTGGATATCTATATGCAGAAGAAAGAAACTAGACTTTTATCTCTCACCACATATAAAAATCAAATCAAAAGTATTAAAGACTTAAATTTAAGACCCCAAACTATGAAACTACTACAAAAAACAATGGGGAAACTCTTTAGGACATTTATTGAGTAATATCCTA
>NW_012109486.1:299014-300947 GCF_000951045.1 Mandrillus leucophaeus | reverse complement strand
AGTGAATACATCAAGCACAGAAAGACAAATAGTAAATGATCTCACTAATAGATCAAATTTTTAAAAGTTAAACTTGTACAAACAGAGAGTAGAATTGTGGTTATGTGAGTTAGGTAGAGGGTATGGTAGGAGAGATGTTAGTCAAAGGATACAACATTTTAGTTAGATAAGAAAAAGTTAGAGATCTATTGTACAACATAGTGACCATGTTAATAACAATATTTTATATTCTTGAAAATTGCTAAGATAGATGTTAAGTTTTCATCACAAAAATAATTGAGATAACACATGTTAATTAAATCAATGTAACCATTCCACAATGTATATGTATTTCAAAACAATATGTTGTACATGAAAAGTACATACAGTTTTGTCAATGAAGATTAATTAATGAAAAATAATTTGTATGGCTCTCTCCTGTATTTATCATGTCCAGAAAACTGACCACAATATATGGTTTATTGTGATTAATACTGTGACCAAATTTTATACATCCACATATAGTGTAGTTATATATTTTATAACATATACTAATACATAATACAACATAATACAACAAATATTAAAACATTAAGTTTTAAGTATCTTTAACAAATTTTAAAATTTCTAATATGTCAATTTATTAAAAACATCATTTGGGGCTGGGCATGGGGGCTCATACCTTAATCCCAGCACTTTGGAAGGCTGAGGCAGGTGGATCACCTGAGATCAGGAGTTCAAGATCAGCCTAATATGGTGAAACCCCGTCTCTACTAAAAATACAAAAATTAGCCAGGTGTGGTGGCAGGCGCATGTAATCCCAGCTACTAGGAAGGCCGAGGCAGGAGAATCACTTGAACCCAGGAGGTGGAGGTTGCAGTGGGCCAAAATCGTGCCACTGCACTCCAGCCTGGGTGACAAGAGCAAAACTCTGTCTCAAAAAACAAACAAAAAACCAAAAAAATATCATTTGGAAACCAGTACAAGTAGAAATTTTCCATTCTCCAAATAATTAGTACCATAAGTATATGAATCAGACAATAAATTACTGCTTACTACACTATTCTAACTTAGTATGACGCTAAATAATTATATAAATGTCAAAGGTATAATCTTCAGCCAAAGCTAAATTGTACTTTCCTGTTTCTTGTTTTAAAAAGTTTATCACTCTTTTTTCTAGTGACCAGTTTAAAATGGTTTCTACATTAGCTAGTAATGAGTTTATGTAACATGTCTACACACTAGTATTTTTGCTTCCATTTTGTTTAAAGTGCTTTTCAGCATTCTCAATGTCATGAATGACACAGAGACAGATAATATGCACATGACGCATTGGGAGCACTGGGATAAACAAAGAGGTTCTTCCCAGACTCTGTAGATTTTGGCTTAAAGAGCGTTCAGCAAACTTCTATGAGAATGAATCATGGTCAAAGTAAGCATTAGTTTAAATAAAACAGAGTTTATGTTCCTCATTAGTAACTGTTAACTTACAGATTACCAGAGTTACCAATATTAGCCCAAGTTAAAATGTTACTTTGAGACTATGAATGACACACATATATTTAACTTAATCATTCCAAAGCCTGCCCTCTTTCATTTTTACCTTGCAAAACTCCCCAAGGGTAATGACGGCCTCTGACCATCCTTTCTGCAACTTTCACTTCATCTATACTCCCCACCACAGCAAAGGGTAACAGCACCTAGAAAACAAGAATATCAATTGAATTCTCTAGCACCAATAGAGCTCACTCTATTACTCTCACTCCTGTTATAAAAATGACAGTGATGATGATATTGTAATAAACTTAATTAGGGATCTACCCTGTATCTCATTTTAAGACTTAACAATATGCGCCAATTGGTTTCTGTCAGCATCAGTCTCAGGCTGTGCACACAGTTGGAAACTGTCTACTGAGCAGAGCCTAAAGCAAGGTATCCTGCTGTGGGAAACACA
>NW_012109486.1:292479-298234 GCF_000951045.1 Mandrillus leucophaeus | reverse complement strand
ATAAAGACAGACAAGTAGACCAATGGAATCAAATACAGATCTCAGAGTTAATCCTCCCTTACCTATTCTTCTGTTGATAGACATTTGGGTTGCTTGCAGCTCTCAGCTACTGTGAATAATAACACAATTTATATGCCTTTACAAATATCTAAGACCCTGCTTTCAATTCTTTCAGATATATACCCAGAAACAGGATTGTGAGATCATACGGTAATTTTATTTTCAATTTTGGAGAAACCACCTGTATTAGTCTGTTTTCACACTGCTGATAAAGATATACCCGAGACTGGGAAGAAAAAGAGGTTTAACTGGACTTACACTTCCACATGGCTGGGGAGGCCTTAGAAGCATGGTGGGAGGCGAAAGGCACTTGTTACATGGCAGCAGCAAGAGAAAATTAGGAAGAAGCAAAAGCAGAAACCCTTGATAAACGCATCAGATCTTGTGAGACTTATTCACTATCATGAGAATAGCATGGGAAAGACCGGCCCCCATAATTCAATTACCTTCCCCTGGGTTCCTCCCAAAACATGGGGGAATTCTGGGTGATACAATTCAAGTTCAGATTTGGGTGGAGACACAGTCAAACCATACCACCACCATATTGTTATTCGTAGTGGTTCTACATGAGAAAAACTATAAAACTCTCTTGAAAAAATCAGAGACAGGCTGGGCGTGGTGGCTCATGCCTGTAATCCCAGCCCTTTGGGAGGCCAAAAGGGGTGGATCACCTGAGGTCAGGAGTTCAAATCAGCCTGGCCAACATGGCCAGCTGAGATGGCCAATTCCATCTCTACGAAAAATACAAAAAAAAAAAAAAAAATTTTTTTTAAAAAGGAAGAAAAAGAAAGAAAAGAAAAGAAAAGAAAAACTCAGGGACTATCTAAATAAATGGGGAGCCATTCCACGTACATGGATAGAAAGACTCACTATTGTCAACACGTCAATTTTCCATAACTTAACCTATGGATTCACCACAATCCCAATCAAAATTTCACCAAATTATTATGTGAATAATAAAGTAACTCCAAAATTTATATGAAAAGGCAAAATAACTAGAATAGCCAACACAATATTGAGAAAGAACCAAGTTGGAAGACATACTATTCAACCTCAGGATTTACTACAAATCCATAGTAATCAAAACAGCATGGCATAGGCAAAATGATAGACAAACAGATCAATAGAACAGAATAGAGAGCTCAGAAATATGCCTACACAAATACAGTCAATTGATATTTGACAAAGAAGCGATGGGAATTCAATGGAGAAAAGATATTCTTTTCAACAAATGGTGCTGGAACTGGATATTTACACGCAAAAATAAGAATCTATAAATAGACCTTACATATTTCACAAAATTAACTCAAACCAAATCATAGGCCTAAATGTAAAGCATAAAATGATAAAATTCCTAGAAGATAATGTAGAGTCCTAATTAGGGAAGGGGAGTCAGGCTGGTGGGAGCAGGGGAAACCGAAAAAAAAGGGAAGCAGATAAGCTACGAGTCTGCCTTTCTTTTAATCCGGAACACACAGCCCGCCTGCACAAACAACTCACAATCTTCCTGTGCCTGGCTACCAGCAGACCCTCGGTTGATACAAAAAATTGCAAGTTAGCTCACTGCACTGATAGTGGCAGGAGGCAGACAAATGCCTAGGCAGATAGGGACAAGTCCCCAGGGAAATCCCACCTCCAAGCCAAGGACAGTTTAAACCCTGAAAGCCAAGCTACAAGTCAAATCCATGGACTGGACTGAGAAGCTGCCTCCCTGCCTGGTGCTCTTTCCTCTGACTGATCCCCGCCCTTCACCTGGTTTACATACACACCTACACTTCCTAATTGTTTTTTCACATTGTTGTGCCCACCTTTGGGTGGTGCCTTTGTTTTAAACTTTTTGCACACGCACAAACCAATCAGCATGCACTCCCCTGTTCTGAGCCCATAAAAGCCCTGGGCTTAGCCACACAAGGAGAGAAACTGCCCCCAGGTCCTCTCTCCACTGAAAGCTGTTCCATCACTCAATAAAATTCTTCTCTGCCTTCCCCATCCTTCAATTGTCAGGGTATCCTCATTCTTCTTGGATGTGGGAAAAGAGCTCGTGAACCCCCCATCTCAGGTAGAAGCTATAACACAGGTAGGCTGGGGCATGCTGGTCCAGCCGCAGGCTGAGTCGCTGTGCAAGCCAGACTGGGCCAAGTGGATGGGGAGCCTCCTGTGTGGCAGGTAGCGTGCCCAAGCAAGGCCCAGGTGGGGGTGTCACTGGCCAGAGGTCCTTGGCTGGCAAAATGACTATGAATCTTGCATCACAACCTTGGCATTATCAGCACTACACAAAGCCCTCTTCAGCATAAAGCCTAAGAACTAGCCTATAAAATCTCAGGCAATCCTTTGTTTGCAGTCAGCTTCTTTGTTGCAAGCTGCCCATTGCCTCCCTAGCAATGTATTTTCCTACTTTCTTTAATAAGTCTACCTTCCCTACCTACAGCAAGTTAAATTTTTCCTTTTTTTTTTTTCTTTTCTTTGAGAGAATCTCACTCTGTCACCCAGGCTGGAGGGCAGTGGTGCAATCTTGGCTCACTGCAACCTTTGCCTCAACAAGGTAAATTCTATTTTTTTAGAGACGGAGTTTCGCTCTTGTTGCCCAGGCTGGAGTGCAATGGAGTGATCTCGGCTCACAGCAACCTCCGCCTCCCAGGTTCAAGCGATTCTCCTGTGTCAGCCTCCCAAGTAGCTGGGATTACAGGCATGCGGCACCATGCCCAGCTAATTTTGTATTTTTAGTAGAGGCAGGGTTTTACCATGTTGGTCAGGCTAGTCTCAAACTCCTGACCTCAGGTGATCCACCCACCTTGGCCTCCCAAAGTGCTAGGATTACAGGCATGAGCCACCAAGACCAGCTGGTAAATTCTTTTACGCCTACACCACCAGTCCAGAGGGTCATCATTCCCCTGCAACAGATAACATAAAAGGAAATGTAGGTGACTTTGGGTTTAGCAATGACTTCATCAATATAACACTGAAAACATCATCGATGACTGGAAAGAATTGATAAGTTGGACTTCATTAAAACTAAAACTTCTGCTAGCAAAAGACACTATTAAAGATAACAAGATAAGCCACAGACGGAGAGAAAATCTTTACACAACACGCACTTGATAAAGGACTGATGTCCAAAATATACAAAGAACTCTTAAAACTCAACAAAAAGAAAATGAACAACCCAATTAAGAATGGGCACAAGATCCAAATAGCCACGTCAACAAAAAAGATATTCAGATAACAAATCAGCATGTAAAAAAGATGATCAGCATCATACATCCTCAAGGAATTGCAAATTAAAAGAAAAATACATGATACTACACAATTATTAAATTTCCACCCACTGAATCTAAAATAAAAGTTAAAAAAAAATTTAGGTCAGGCACAGTGGCTCCCCCCTGTTAATCCCAGCACTTTGGAAGGCTGAGGTGGTTGGATCACCTGAGGTGAGGAGTTCGAGACCAGTCTGGCCAACATGGTGAAACACCATCTCTACTAAAAACACACAAAAAAAGTAGCCAGCTGTGGTGGTGCATACCTGTAATCCCGGATACTTGGGAAGCCGAGGCAGGAGAATCATTTCAACCCGGGAGGTGGAGGTTGCAGTGAGTCAAGATCACACCACTGCATTCCAGCCTGGGTGACAAGAATGAGACTCCATCTCAAGAAGAAAAAATTTTTTTTTAAATTTCCAAAATCCAAAACAGTGACAACACCAAATCCTGGGAAAGATAGAGAGGAGCAGGAACTATCACTCATTGCCTGTGGGAATGCAAAATGGTGTAGCCACATTGTATCGTTGGGCAGTTTCTTTCAAAATTAAACGTACTTTTACCATATGATCCAGAAGTGCACTCATCAGTATTTATCCAAATAAGTTGAAAACTTGCGTCTGTACAAAAGCCCGCACACAAATGTTTATAGCAACTTTATTCATAATTGCTAAACTTGAAAGCATCCAAGATGTCCTTCAATCAGTGAGTGGATAAACAATCTGTGGCGTACCTAAACATGAAATATTATTCAATGATAACAAGAAATCAGCTATCAAGCCACAAAAAAAGACACAGAGAAACCTTAAATACATATTTCTAAGTAGAGTGAAGCCAATCTGAAAGTTCTACATGAACTATGATTCCACCTATATGATATTCCCAAAATGGAAAATTATGGAGTAAAAAGATCAATAGTTGCCAAGGGTAAAGGGAAGAGAAGGAGACAGAAATGAATAGGTCAAGTACAGGTGATATTTAGGGCAGTGAAACTATGGTGAATGTTACTGTAGTATGGGACAGAGGTCACTAGACATCTGTTCAAACCCATACAATGTTCAACACAAACAGTGAAGACTTGTCAGATATGAACTTCAGTTTACAACTTACCAATACTGCCTCATAAAGGGTAACAAATGTACCACACTTCAGGCAGGATGTTAATAATAGAAGAAAATCAAGGGAGGGCCTTAAGATCTCTCTGTTCTATCTGCTCAATTTTTCTACAAACGTAAAACTACTCAAAAAAAAAAAAGTATTTTACATTTAAAAAGAAGGATGGGGCCGGGCGTGTGGCTCACACCTGTAATCCCAGCACTTTGGGAGGCAGAGGCGGGTGGATCATTTGAGGTCAGGAGTTTGAGACCAGTTTGGCCAATGTGGTGAGACCGTGTCTCTACTAAAAATATAAAAATTAGCCAGGCGTGGTGGTGGGTGCCTGTAATCCCAGGTATTCAGGAAGCGGAGGCAGGAGAATTGCTTGAACCCCAGTGGCAGAGATTGCAATGAGCGAGATCATGCCACTGCACTCCAGCCTGGGCAACAGAGTGAGACTCCATCAAAAAAAAAAAAAAAAAAAGAAGAAGGATGGAGGTTGGGGTGAAATAAAATTATAAGGAGATTCCAATAAAGGCTAAATTGTAGTCCAACTAGTTTGCAAGACAGAAACAAATAAGAAAGCTGGGAGGAGGCATCCTGGGGTTGCAACAAATGTCAAACACTGACTTCAGAAATCATTCCTTAAAAGGACACAATTTGATAGAATTCATTTACAGAACAATATCTTTAACAGGGCAGTGCTGCAAACAACTGAGCAATCAGCTGGCAATTAGTGGAGCTTATCAGCTGGGTATGATCATGTGAAAAGACAGAGGGCAACCAAAACCACTTCATTCAGTGCGGCTATGGGCCTGCCTAAAACTGCACCTTAACGAGGAGCAACATCAGAAGCTTAACATTGTAGGAGGAGAAACAGACTTTACTCAAACAATTCTGCCAGTTACTGAACAAATACATAACAAGCTCTAGGGAAAGAGATAGAACTCGCATCCCAAGTTGTCACAATGCAGTATCTAAAATACCCCATTTGTAACAAAATATTACATGGAATGTATAAAATAAAATATACCCTTAAAAAAAGAAACAGGCCAGGCAGGGTGGCTCAAGCCTGTAATCCCAGCACTTTGGGAGGCCAAGACGGGCGGATCATCAGGTCAGGAAATCGAGACCATCCTGTCTAACACGGTGAAACCCCGTCTCTACGAAAAAATACAAAGGACTAGCTGGGCGAGGTGGTGGGTGCCTGTAGTCCCAGGTACTTGGGAGGCTGAGGCAGGAGAATGGCTTAAAACTGGGAGGCGGAGCTTGCAGTGAGCTGAGATCTGGCCACTGCACTCCAGCCTGGGTGACAGAGCGAGACTCCGTCTCAAAAAAAAAAAAAA
>NW_012109486.1:287366-290854 GCF_000951045.1 Mandrillus leucophaeus | reverse complement strand
AATTACTCATTTTGCAAACTGAATCTTTGTATACTCTGACCTATATCACAAAGAGAATTCTGAAAGCAGCAAGAGAAAAACATCTTGTCCCATATAAGGGAGCCTGCATAAGACTATCAATGGAGATCTCAACAGAAATCTTGCAGGTCAAGAAACAGTGGGATGATTCAATGTACTGGAAGAAAGAGAAAGACCAAAACGAATACTTTACCCCCAAAAAACTGTCTTTTAAGAATAAAGGACAGGCTGGGTGCAGTGGCTCACACCTGTAATCCCAGCACTCTGGGAGGCTGAGGCAGGCAAATCACCTGAGGTCAGGAGTTCGAGACCAGCCTGGCCAATGTGGCAAAACCCCGTCTCTACTAAAAATACAAAAATTAGCCAGTGTGATGGCAGGTGCCTGTAATGCCAGCTACTAAGGAGGCTGAGGGAGGAGAATTGCTTGAACCCTGGAGGCGAAGGCTGCAGTGAGCTGAGGCACCACCATTGCACTCTAGCCCGGGCACCAAGAGCAAAACTCTGTCTCAAAGAAAAAGAAGTAAGAACAATGTTCCCATCTGATCATTTCAGCTGTGGCCTGTCACTCTTCTGAGAGCCCAGCCCCAGGTACTTGCAATCAGCCCTGGCACTGCTGTTGCTTTAGCATTCTGCAGTTGCCTGAGCATTCTTCCTGCCCCTGCCTAAGTTTTCTGCCAGTTGTGTGGGGGCCAGCCTGCCCCTCTCTATCACAGCCAGCATCTGAACCCTGGGTAACTGAGGACACATATGCCAGCCTGTTTCTGATCCAGTCCCTCCAGTACTTATGCATGCCATCCAGAACACCATTTGGGATCTGAGAATCAAGAAAATGGCTAGCCCAGTCCACCACTGGCACCTGATCACTCCCTCTGGAGACTAAGGCTGTGCTGACCCAGCCGGCCAACACTACAACAGCTGAAACCCACCTTCCTGTGCTGAAAGGTGAAGCTGCTTCCCCTATGTACACAAAGTAGCAGCGTTCCTGCATGAGAGAATAGGCAAGCCACAGGGTTGTCTGTATTGGGCTGAGGGAAGAGGTCCTACCCTGAGGTTGCTCCTATGAAGAGTCACCAGACAGGCATTTTCAATGGCTCTTGGCTACATTATGACCTGGAGGTAGATGACAGTGTCTGTCTGAACTAAGAGTCATGAGCTCTGTGGGACAGGGGTAGGATAGGGAAACAGATCATGTTCCTACCTACATAGGAGGCAGAGCTGGTACAGCTCCTCCCTCCCTACAGAGACCTGCGAGCATTTCACCAGGAGCTACCCCAGCCACCCCTGTAAAGGCTACTGTTCACGTTCATCATTAAGATGTTGGTGGGTAAGCTTTGTGGTCCAGCTCTGCCAAGCTTTGTCTTCCCCTCTGGGCTGAACAGGCAACTCAGAGTCTAGGCATTACATAGACCAGCCTATCACCTGAAACAACAGAGAGGAAATCACAGTAAACAAATATCAAACACACACCATCTGCTTCTGCCATAGCTGGCTCTTACTCATGAGTGCCACTTACTGGCATGGAGGTTAAATGGCACAAAACAATAAAAAGTTTACTGAGAGAAGGGCACAGGGTTAAAGAAACAAAGCCAAAGCCCCCTACCCAATAGATGCTATAGTTACACCCACAAGGGGGGAAAGCCCCATCTAAATTAAATTCAAAAACAAGAAGTGACAGCTTTCCCAGATGAGAACAAACCATCATAAGAACTTTGGCATCATGAATTAAAAAACAAAACAAAACAAAACAAAAAAATGCAGAATGTTTTGACAGTACCAAGGGATGCGCTAGCTCTCTGGCAATGGATCCTAACCAACCAAAATGACAATTCTGAAATGAAAGATAATGAATTCAAAATGTGGATAAGGAAGCTCAATGAGATCCAAGAGAAGATTGAAAATCATCACAAAGATATCAGAACAATGCAGAATGTGAATTAAGTACAGATATCTTTAAATTAAAAGAATGGAATTTCTAGAAACGAAAAACACACTGAAGGACCAATTTACAGTTGAAAGCTTTAACAATAGGCTAGACTAAGCAGAAGACAGACAGAAAATAATCTCAGTGCCTTCTGGCTTGTAAAGTTTCTTCTGTGAAGTCTGTAGTTAGTCTAATGTGATTTCCTATATAGGTGATTTGAAATTTCTCTCTTGCTTCTTTCAGAGTATTTTCCTTCTAGTTGACTTTAGATAGTCTGGTGAAGTTCACCTTGCAAAGTATTTCCAGGTGTTCTCTGAGCTTCTTGCATCTGGATGTGTACCTTTCTAGCAAGGCCAAGAGAGTTTTTCTGATTATTCCCTCAAATATATTTCCAATCTTTTTATCTTCTCCTCTTCTCTCTCAGGAATGCCTACAACTCATAAGTTGGGTTGCTTTACATAATTTCCTATTTCTTGACCTCTTATTTATTTAAATTTTCTTTATTTTTTTGACTGTGTTAGTTCAAAAAACCTGTTTTGTTTTTTGAAAAGATAAGAAAATTGATACGGTGCTAGGCCAGGCACAGTGGCTCATGCCTGTAATCCTACCACTTTGGGAGGCCGAGACAGGTGAATCGCCTGAGCTCAGGAGTTGGAGACCAGCCTGGGCAAGATGGGGAAACCCTGTCTCTACTAAAATACAAAAAATCAGCTGGCCATGGGGGCAGGTGTCTGTAATCCCAGCTTCAGGAGGCTGAGGCATGAGAATTGCTCAAACCTGGGAGGCAGAGTTTGTAGTGAGTCAAGATCATGCCAGTGCACCCAGCCTGGACAACAAAGTGAAACTCTGTCTCAAAAAAAAAAAAGAAAAGAAAAGAAAGAAAATTGATGTGGTGCTAGATTAACCAAGAAAAAAGAAGATTCAAGTAAGCACAAGCACAATCAGAAGTGATAAAATTGACACTACAACTGATACCACAGAAAACAAAAGATCATCAGAAACTAATATAATATCTCTATGCATACAAACTAGAAAACCTAGATAAAATCGTTACATTTATCCCTCCCTGCTCAGATGTGGCTCGAGCTGGAGGCGCACAGGGCGAGATGCCGCAGACCTTAAACCCAGAGCAGCTTGGAGGCAGTGAATAATAGCTCTTCGAGTCTGCAATAAAAAATGGCCTCTTTTAGAGAATTGCTTGAACCCGGGAGGCAAACATTGCAGTGAGCCAAGATGGCGCCACTGCTCTCCAGTCTGGACAACAGAGCGAGACTCTGTCTCAAAAAAAAAAAAAAAAAAAAAAAAAAAAAAAGGCCTCTTCATGGCTTAAATTACAAAAGTAAACTAAAAGACTTACATGTTTTTCTTTACCCTAACTCATTCCTTACATGTAGACTCAATCTTTTCAGTATTTGCTTTACTGGTTTATTAAAAGCCAGGAAAAACAACTTTGTGGTAATGAGAATGTTATCCAACTGTATGTTGTTTACCTTATTGTAAATACTGGTGAACAGCTGTCAATAATGGTTTTATATTCCTTAAAAAAAAA
>NW_012109486.1:286634-287316 GCF_000951045.1 Mandrillus leucophaeus | reverse complement strand
GAATTAAAGGAGAGTGACACCTGCAGGATAAGAGACTAGGAGATCCCAGTTCTTATCCCCCGAGAAAATGCTAATTTGGCAAGCATCTATGGACAGAAGTGCCATTGCCGGAGCCTTGGAATCCAGATAGCAGATTATGATATTCTAGTACATTTGAAGACCAAGGAAAGCCCCTTTAAGAACACAGGCTCACACCTTAGTAGCAAACACACTAAGTGCAGACTCAGCAGACCTATAAGCATCCACATTTCTCTGTGGACTTGGCTCCAACCCCACATGCCCGAAGCACTGAAGCTCCTTGTCCAAAGTCCTTCCAGGAGCTTCACCCACATACAGACTGACTGCAGAACCCACAGAAGACCAGGACCAGATCAATCCCACATGACCATGGCCCCTAAGGTAGTTACACCAGTTGGGAGCCTAAGATGAGAGTGTCTTTACCTAATAAAACGAGTCTGTAAAGACAAGAAGACAAGACTGCTCCTTTAAATAAGCAAAGACCAATGCAAGACTATGAAGATCATGAGGAAGAAGTCAAACATGACCCCACAAAAACAAAAAAAGAGAGAAAAAAATCCCTAATATAAAGCCATTAACAGGCCCTAAAATAATGAAGATCCATGTGCTACTTGAAAAAAATTCAAAATAATTATGTTTGTTTGTTTGTCTGTTTTGACAAGAG
>NW_012109486.1:282790-286584 GCF_000951045.1 Mandrillus leucophaeus | reverse complement strand
GGTAATGAGAATGTTATCCAACTGTATGTTGTTTACCTTATTGTAAATACTGGTGAACAGCTGTCAATAATGGTTTTATATTCCTTAAAAAAAAAAGAAAGAAAATGGATAAATTCCTGGAAACATACAACCTCTTAAGACTGAACCAGGAAAAAAATAGATATCCTAAATAGCCCAATAACAAGTAATGAAATAGACTCAGTAATAAAATAATTTCAAACAAAAAAAAAAGAACAGATGGATTTTCAGCCAAATTTTGCCAGAAGTACAATGAAGAACTGGTATCAATCTTACTGAAACTATTCCAAAAATTTATGGAATTTTTCGATTGCAAGAATCAATATCATCACCAAGACCATATTAACCAAAGCAACCTAAAAATTCACAATTCCTATCAAATTACCAATAGCATTTTTCATAGGATTAGAAAAAAAGATCCTAAATATCATATGGAACCAAAAATGCATCTAAATAGCCAAAGTAATCCTAAGCAAAAAAAACTAAGCCAGAAGCATCATGTGTCTGACTTCAAATTATACTATAATGCAATACTAAATAAACCAGTATGGCATTGGTACAAAAACAGACTGATTGATTAATGGAACAGAATCAAGAGTCCATTGCTAGGAAGGATACATCTAAAAAAGGGAGAAAAAAACTGAAAGAAAAGAGAATAAAGAACCAGTAATAAAGCCACATGCCTACAACCAAGTGATCTTTGACAAAGTTGGCAAAAATAAACAATGGGGAAAGAGCATTCTATTTAATAAATCCTGCTGGGAAAATTGGCTACCCATAGGCAAAAGAATGAAACTGAATCCCCATCTCTTATCATATGCAACCTTTAACTCAAGATGCATTAATGACTTAAATGAAACACCAGATGCTACAAAAATCCTAGAAGAAAATGTAGGAAAAACTCTTCTAGATATCGGCCTAGGCAAATAATTCATAAATTAGTCCTGAAAAGCATATGCAACAAAACCAAATATACACAAATGGGACTGAAACTCAAGAGCGCAGCAAAAGAAATAATCAACAGAGTAAACAGACAATCTACACAATAGAAACAAAATATTTGCAAACTTTGCATCTGAAAAAGGACTAATACGCAGAATCTACAAAGAACACAAACAACTCAACAACAACCAAGAATAAACAACCCCATTAAAAAGACCACAAAGGATATGAACAGACATTTCTCAGAAGAAGACATACAAGTGGCCACCAAACATACGAAAACTCGCTCAACATCACCAATCATCAGAGAAATGCAAATTAAAGCCACCATAAAGGCCGGGTGCAGTGGCTCACACCTGTAATCCCAGCACTTTGGGAGGCCAAGGCGAGTGGATCACCTGAGGTCAGGAGTTTGAGACCAGCCTGACCAATGAGGTTAAACCCCAACTCTACTAAAAATACAAAAATTAGCTGGGCTTGGTGGTGAGCACCTGTAATCCCAGCTACCCCGGAAGCTGAGGAAGGAAAATCGCTTGAACCCAGGAGGTGGAGGTTGCAGTGAGCTGAAATCATTTCACCGCACTCCAGCCTGAGTGACAGAGCAAGACTTTGTCTCAGACACACACACACACACACACACACACACACACACACACAAAATATCATCTTACATAGTCAGAATGGCTATTACTGCAAACACAACAGATGTTGATGTGGATGCAGAGAATAATGAATGCTTATTCACTGTTGGTGGGACCATAAATTAGCACAAACTCTATGAAAAACAATATAGAGATTTCTCAAAGCACTAAAAATAGAGCTACCATTCGACCCAGTGATTATACTAGGCATCTACCTGAAAGTAAACATTATATAAAAAAGTCATTTTCACTCATATGTGTATTACATTCCTACTCATAATAGTAAAGTCATGGAATTAACCTAAATGTCCATTAACAGTGGGCTGGATTTTTTAAATGTAGTGCATCTACACCATGAAATACTATGCAGCCATAAAAAAAAGAAATCATGCTCTGTGCAGTAACATGGATGGAGTTGGGGGCCATAATCCTAAGTGAAATCACTCAGAAACAGAAAATCAACTACCACATGTTCTCATAAGCAGGAGCTAAAAAATGAGTACACAAGGATATAAAGATGAAAACAACAGATAACAAGACTCCAAAAGGCAGAGATTGGAAGGAGGTTGATGGTCAAAAAATTGTCTACTGGTAATGAGATGTGATCATAGCACTGCACACCAGCTGGGACAACAGAGTGAGACCATGTCTCAAAAAAAAAAAAAAATGATCTGTTGGGTACAAAGTTTACTATCTCAGGATAGTTACACTAGAAGCCAAACCTCAACATTATGCAATATATCTATTTGACAAATATGCACTTATACCCTCTGAATCTAAAATAAAAAACAAAGGAAGTTTATAGTAGTAAACACCTACATCTGTTAAAAAAAGATCTCGCCTGTGCATGTAATTCCAGCACTTTGGGAGGCTGAGGCAGGTGGATTGCCTGAGGTCAGGAGTTCAAGACCAGCCTGGCTAACATGGTGAAACACCGTCTCTACCAAAAATACAAAAACAATAAGCTGGGTATGGTGGTGCATGCCTGTAATCCCAGCTACTCAGGAGGCTGAGGGAGGAGAATTGCTTGAACCTGGCAGGCGGAGGTTGCAGTGAGCCGAGATTGCATCACTGCACTCCAGCCTGGGCGACAGAGGGAGACTCTGTCTCAAAAAATAAAACAAAAAAAATAATCAATTAAGCTAAGAGTTGATTTTGGGAAAAAAAAAAATCAAAATCAAAGCCCTTACCTTGACTAAGGGCAAAAATAGAGAACATGTTAATAAAATAAGAAATGAAAGAGAAGATATTACAACTTATTACAGAAATTTATTTCTTACAGAAATAAACAGAATTGTACTGGACTATTATGAACAATTATAGATCAACCAATTTGACAACCTGGAAGAAATGGTGAAATGACTAGAAACATATAACCTACCAAGACTGAATGGAGAATAAATAGAGAGCTTAAAGAGACCAATAACAAATAGAGAAACTAAAGAAGTAATTTTTCAAAACTCCAAAATATAGCCCAGGACCAGATTACTTCATGGGTAAATTCTACCAAACATTCAAAGAAATTTTAATATAAAACAACCTCAAATTCTTTGAAAAAATAGAAACAAGAGGTAACACCTTCAGAGTCATTTTATGAGGCAGCATCGACTTGATATCAAAGCAAGAAAATATACTTCCAAGAAGAAAATTATAGGCCAATATCCTTGAGGAACACGGTGTTTGAATTAAATCTAAATAAATCTGCTTACAAAGAATCAATTCTCAACAGAAACTTTTCAAAATAAAGAAAATGTAAAAATTCTCACACTAGATTCCGGATAAACACTCATTTATAGCCTCTTTGTCAGATATTGTTCCTGAAACTTACATTAATTGAGGAGTTCGCTTGAGCAGCAGTTTCTTCATCTGTTGGGAGCTGATATATCTGGATGCCATTGCTAATCAATTCACTCATTATCTTACTCTTAAACATCCGTAAATCATGTTTAGAAATTGTGTCTGCTTTGGCAATCAGTGGTACAATGTCCACCTATTAAAAAAGAAGACAAATAAAATCTCAGCATCAAGGAGTCATTGTTCATCCTACAGTCTTTATAGTAAAGCTTCACAATCCCTGGCAACAAATTGCCTAACTAGGTAATCACTGGCTGTCATGCCCTTCTTAAAAATTATTTTCCAAAATTATCAATACTTTTGAAGATTCATCTTTTATCCAAATTCAGGTTTAAAAGT
>NW_012109486.1:278510-281245 GCF_000951045.1 Mandrillus leucophaeus | reverse complement strand
TCAGTAATTCCTCAGGTTTTCAAATTTAAGGGGAAAGGCATTCATTGCAAGGAGAACTGACCAACTTGAAAAAGAAGACAAGCAGGGCACGGTGGCTCACGCCTGTAACCCCAGAACTTTAGAAGGCTGAGGCCAGCAGATTACTTGAGCCCAGGAGTTCCGGACCCATCCAGACAATATGGCAAGACCCCCATCTCTATAAAAAACTAAAAATGAGCCAGGCGTGTGGTCACACACCTGTGGTCCCAGATACTTGAGGCTAAGGTGGGAGGATCCCTTGAGCCTGAAAGGTCGAGGCTGCTGTGAGGCTTGTTCATGCCACTGCACTCCAGCCTGGGCAACAGAGGGAAGCCTTGTCTCAAAAAAAGAAAAAAGAAACACAGTAGTAGCCGCATACTCTATATATTGGTTTTGTGAAAATTAGAGATTTTATATATCTGGAAAATGGCTTCAAGGTAACAGGTAACCATGAAATTAAGAGTGTGTATTCTGGCCAGACATGGGGGCTCACACATGTAATCCCAGCACTTTGGGAGGTTGAGAAAGGCGGATCACCGGGGGTCGGGAGTTCAAAACCAGCCTGACCAACACGGAGAAACCCCATCTCCACTAAAAATACAAAATTAGCTGGGCATGGTGGCTCATGCCTGAGGCAGTAGAATTGCTTCAACCCAGGAGGCAGAGGTTGCAGTGAGCCGAGATCGCGCCATTGCACTCCAGCCTGGGCAACAAGAGCGAAACTCCGTCTCAACAACAACGGTGTGTATTCCTGACTATTGAATGTACTACTAATTAAGAACTTGAAGCAGCCCTTAATTTAACTAGAAATCTAATTTATTTCAAGTACTTAATGACATCTGAGATTAAATACAAACTCTCTTTTCAGTTTGAACAATACATAGCAAAAGTGGAGACTCCTTGGATAAAGGGAACCCATTTTAGAACTTTTTCTGTCTTCAACTAAATAAGGTTGTCTTCAACTAAGTAAAGTTGAAGACAGCATGTTTTGTTAGGGCTGAGTACAGAAAAGAATCTGACAATATGACAATTTCTGTTATATCTATATTGGCCTTCTATTTTTTAAAAAGAAGATACACTTTTAACCCCCTTTTTTTTTTTGAGAGACAGAGGGTCTTGCTCTGTGGCCCTCTCTGCAGTGGGGTAGCGTGATCACAACTCACTGCAGCCTCAACCTCCCAGGCTGAAGCGATCCTCCCACCTCAGCCTCCTGAGTAGCTAGAACTACAAGTACATGCTACCATGCCTGGCTATTTTTTGTAGAGACAGGGCCTCACTATGTTGTTCAAACTCATCTAGAACTTCCAGGCTCAGGCAGTAGGGTGCAAAGGGGACTCTGGAAGCCAGGTGCCAAGTCTCAATTTGTCCAAAATATCCTGCCCAAGATAACAACAACCTGTGTTGGGCAAGTCACTTAACCTGTGAATCTCAGACAAAGCAAGGAGCAGTAAACACTTCTACGTTCTTTTTTCTGGAGATGGAGTTTTCTCTTATTGCCCAGGCTAGAGTCCAATGGCACGATCTCGGCTAACTGCAGCCTCTTCCTCCCAGGTTCAAGCGATTTTCCTGTCTGGCATTACAGGTGCCCGCCACCATACCCGGCTTTTTTATTTTAAGGCTCTTGTTGCCCAGGCTAGAGTGTAGTGGTGTGATCTCAGCTCGCTGCAACCTCTGCCTCCTGGGTTCAAGCGATTCTCCTGCCTCAGCCTCCTGAGTAGCTGGGATCACAGGCACCCACCACCATACCCAGCTAATTTTTTTGCAATTTTAGTAGAGAGAGGGTTTCACTGTGTTGGCCAGGCTGGTCTCAAACTCCTAAACTCCAGTGACCCACCCACATCAGCTGGGATTACAGGTGTGAACCAACATGTCCGGCTCAAGGTTCTATTGTAATTCTAAAAGTTTCATTACCTCAATGGGGTAGTAAATAGATTGCACTTTAAGATACAGGGGAGGTAATAATCCAACATTTTGATATGGGAGAGGTAGCAAAATTCAACATTTTGTAAAACATGGCAACTTTTTTGTGGACTTGATTTTCAAATGCAGTGCACCCTTGGACAACACGGGTTTAAGCTGTGTGGGCCCACTTACATGTGGATCTTTTTCAACCAAATGCAGAATGAAACCTGCATATATGGAGGCCCAACTTTTCATATACCCAGGTTTTGCAGGGCCCACAGTGGGGACTTGACTATGCCAGGATTTTGGTAAAAACAGGGGTCCTGGAACCCATCCCCTATATTATATGTCCTATACATATACCATAGGACAACCGGACTATTTTTATAGTTTTAAGAAACATAGATTTGCCAAGTCTATGAGCCTTTCCAGATCATTTGTACTATGCTTACATAGAAACCCTTCGTAGAGGGGGTCTAATATACAGGAAATACTTACATAGAATATTTTGCATATTAAAACCGGGCACAGTGGATGCCACCTGTAATCTCAGCACTTTGGGAGGCTGAGGCAGGTGGATCACCTGAGGTTGGGAGTTCAAGACCAGCCTGGCCAACATGGCGAGACCCTGTCTCCACTGAAAATACAAAACTTACCCAAGCATAGTGGCAGGTGCCTGAAATCCCAGCTACTCAGGAGGCTGAGATGGGAGAATCACTTGAACGCGTGAGGCGGAGGTTGCAGTGAGCTGAGATCGCACCACTGCACTCCAGCCTGGGTGACAGAGCAAGATTCCATCTAAAAAAAAAAAAAAA
>NW_012109486.1:276455-278460 GCF_000951045.1 Mandrillus leucophaeus | reverse complement strand
CACTGCACTCCAGCCTGGGTGACAGAGCAAGATTCCATCTAAAACAAAAAAAAAATCCGCATATTACTTTCTCTTGCACAACTTCAAAATTGTTTTAAATGAACACGTCTTTATGTCAGCAATATGCTACATTAAAACAATTAATATCCAAATATATAAACAAGTATATACAGGAAACTTATTATACTTAAAGGCACTTATTATCAAACACTGAAAAAAAAGGAACATCTCCAATCAATGGTGACAGCTACAACTGAGGACAAACTTTATTTCAGGAACATACATGTATCACTTTTCATCCTAACACTCATCTAGCAAAGTAGGTTTTTTTTAGTTTATTTGTTTCTTTTTTGAGACAGGGTCTCTCTCTACCAACCAGGCAGGAGTGCAGTGGCACCATCGCGGCTCACTATGGACCTCGGCCTCCCAAGCTCAAGTGATCCTCACACCTCAGCCACCGTGCCCAGCCAAGAAACGGCAATTTTAAGAACTTAAAATTCTTAAGGCCGGGCGCAGTGGCTCACTGTGGTAACCCCACACTTTGGGAGGCCGAGGCAGGCGGATCAACCGAAGTCAGGAGTTTGAGACCAGCCTGGCCAACATGGAGAAACCCCCTCTATACTAAAAATACAAAAATTACCCTGGCATGATGGCGGGAGTTTGTAATCCCAGCTATTGGGGAGGCTGAGGCAGGAGAATCGCTTGAATCCTGGAGGCGGAGGTTGCAGCGAGCCAAGATCGCGCCATTGCACTCCAGCCTGGGCGACAACAGCAAGACTCCCTCTCAAAAAATAAAACAACTTAAGCATACAGTAAAGTACTCTTTCCATGCCCCAATGTTAAAAGGTCCATTTATTATAGACTACTTGTTTAAAAAAAAAAAATCGAAAATTGGTAAAACTTCTGCTTAAATTCCATATTAAACTAGGATCAAAAGTTATTTTTAGCTCTTCTTGTTTCTTAAATACTTGAAATGTGCTGCTACACGTTTTTCTTATGTATTTATTCATTCAACTAACTTTGGGTGGAAGGTACTTACAAGTTTAAAAGTCCTTTCTGACAGTGGAAATAATAAAAATATTTGCATAAAAGACACTCAATGGTTCTCAAAGAGTATCTGAGAGTCTAATCAGCCTATTAACCTTGGTCTGAATAACCAACAACAAATGTGAGCTTTTTGTCACATCCGTGTATTTTCCCCTGTAACCTGATACCTAGATTTTAAATGCATTTTTAAAATGTTTCATTTGGCCCTATGATAATTATTTCCTCTGTAAAAAGCGACACGATTTTTGTTTAAGAGCAAACGAGAGAGTATCTGGTCTATGAAAAAAGCTAAGTGGAAAGATCAGCTCCCTAAAGTTTGTAACCAATAACAAGACAAACTCCAATGCTACCTTGTTCATGTAATCAACAATATGTGAGTCGAAATAAACTAGTGAGCTATACATTTCTGATACATATCAATTTACCAATCAACAGGAGGGGAAGAAATCGCTCAAATGTGACTACTGTTAACAAACATCTAAATATCAGACATAGTCTCTATTAAAATCGTAACCTACCGATTTTGAAATCATTCCTTCGACTTTTGTTATGTTTTTAATCACCCCATTAAAAAAAAAAAAGCAGCCTCTTTAAAATGTAAATTCCCCCCTTTTTCAAAGTAACTTGCCTAGGGAAATTTAATGCATTAAAATAAAACCTAACAGACAAACCAATTACAACATTAAAAAAAAAAAAAACTAAAATGATCAGTAACCAAACCAATAGCTCCAGTTTAGCAAAGCATGTGTTTTTAATCTGTTATGGGTATCCTATTATATTAATAAGCAACAATGTTTAAAAGTTATCCCAATGCCTCAAACACCGCCATAAACATAACATACTTGTTCTTTACTCCAATGAAGCTTAAACTAGACTCGAACTCAGACCATTTCCCCCCTTCCTGGCACACTGAAATATACGAGGGGGAATCCAAGAAATCAGATATGTTAAGTGCCGG
>NW_012109486.1:275515-275913 GCF_000951045.1 Mandrillus leucophaeus | reverse complement strand
CGCGGGAGGGACTTAGGGGACCGGTGCAAGGAACACATTGCAAGGATGCTACTGTGGGTGACTGGGGGAGGCCTCGGCCCCTCCCTCTGGATTCTCATCCTTTTTCCCTTTTTCGTCGTTATCACTTGATATTTCTGACCCAATCCAAATCAACCCTGGCAATGCACGGAAATTTAGAGCCACAATCCTATGACCTCATCTTCCCACTACCAACTCTGGGCACTCTGTGTTCGACCTGTGCAAAACTTCTTTTTTTAATGTGCAAAAGTATGTTTTGAATTAAAAAACTGTTTTTATAAAATGATTTATGGGCTGGCGCGGTGGCTCACAGCCTGTAATCCCAAAGCTTTGGGAGGCTGAGGCAGGTGGATCACTTGAGGTCAGGAGTTCGAGACCAG
>NW_012109486.1:268068-270056 GCF_000951045.1 Mandrillus leucophaeus | reverse complement strand
CTCCCAAAGTGCTAGAATTCGAAGCATGAGTCACCGTGCCCAAACTCATTCTCTTTCAATTAGCTCAGTTTCAATTTCATATTATAGAAATACCATCAAATAGAAAATGTCAATGTTAAGCAGGATTTCCATGTAAAGATGGCAAATCACAAAATCTTCCTTCCTTGATACTTATTCATTCTTTTTTTGTTCTTTCTATTTATTTATTTTTTGAGATGGAGTCTCACTCTGTCACCCAGGCTGGAGTGTAGTTGCACAATCTTAGCTCACTGCAATATCCACCTCCCAGATTCAAGTGGTTCTCCTGCCTCAGCCTCCCCAGTAGCTGGGATTACAGGTGTGCACCACCATGCCCAGCTAATTTTTGTATTTTTAGTAGAGACGAGGTTTCACCATGTTGGCCAGGCTGGTCTCGAACTCCTAACCCGAGGTGATCCACCTGCCTCGGCCTCTCAAAGTGCTGACATTACAGGCATGAGCCACTACAGCCGGCCCCTTGATACTTATTCATTCTAATGACATTTATTGTGTGCCTACTATGTGCCAAGTACTGTATTAGGTTCTGAGAGTGAATAAGATGGGACTCCTGCCACAGGGAGCCTCTGTTCTGATTTGGTGTGAGTTTGGGAGGAGGACACACAGACAAGCAATTCAATAAATAGCAAGCTGATTTTTGAGTGTGATATCTACTTTGGGAAAACCTGGCAGGAGGAGGCAATGAAAAGCAGGATGATTCCCCCTCCACAGGATGAGGGAGGCTTTCTCTGCCAAGGTGATGTGGGAGCTGAGGTCTGAAACATGAGAAAAATCCAGCTTCAGCAGAAGGTATGGGAAGTCCATTTCGGGCAGGGGAGAGCATGTGCAAAGGTCCTGAAGAGGGAAACCACTTGGCATTTACAGGAGCAGAAAAGCAGCCCAGATGCCTGCTGCACAATAAGCAAGAGGAAAAGAATAGAGAGTGGCAGGCAGGGTCAGATCATGCTAGGATTGGTTTGTTTTTTTAAAAGACATGGTCTCGCTCTGTCACCCAGGCTGGAGTGCAGTGGGGCAATCATAGCTCACTGCAGCCTCAACCTCCTGGGTTCAAGGGATCCTGTTGTCTCAGCCTCCCAAGGAGCTGGGACTACTGGCATGAGCCCCACCATGCCTGGCTAAGTTTTTTATTATTAGAGACAGGAGTCTTGTTATGTTGCCTAGGTGGGTCTCGGTCTCAAACTCCCAGACTCAAGTGATCCTCCCATCCTGGCCTCAAAAAACACTGGCATTACAGGTGGATGCCCCACATCTGGCCAAGATAGGGAGTTTTAAATGCTTTACTTTTAATTTTTGTGGGTACTTAGTAGGTATATATATTTATGGGGTATATGAGATGTTTTGATACAGGCATGTAATGTGTAATAATCACAGGAGGGTTACTGGGATACCCATCACCTTAAGCGTTTGTCCTTTCTTTGCTTTACAAACAATCCAGTTATGCTCTTATCGCTTTTTTGCTTTGTTTTGTTTGTTTTGTTTTGAGATAGAGTCTATCTCTGTCACCTGGGTTGGAGTGCAGTGGTGCGATCTTGGCTCACTGCAACCTCCACCCTCCTCATCCAAGTTTAAGCGATTCTCCTGCCTCAGCCTCCTGCGTAGCTGGGACTACAGGTGTGTGCCATCACACTTGGCCAATTTTTGTATTTTTAGTAGAGACTGGGTTTTGCCATGTTGGTCACGCTGGTCTCGAACTCCTGACCTCAGGTGATCCACCTGCCTTGGCGTCCCAAAGTGCTGGGATTACAAACATAAACCACCACATCTGACCTCTTTTAGCTATTTTTAAATATGCAATAAATTATCGTTTACTACAGTCACCCTGTTGTACTACCAAATACTACATCTTATTCATTCTAACTGTATTTTTGTACCCATTAATTATTCCTGTGCACCCCCTCCAGCCCACTACCCTTCCCAGATTCTGGTAATCATCATTCTACTCTCTATTTTTG
>NW_012109486.1:265233-265665 GCF_000951045.1 Mandrillus leucophaeus | reverse complement strand
GAGCCACCACACCAGGCAAAGTTATTTTTAATGCATTAATATATCAACTTACCTAACTACCTATTTGCAAAAAAAGGGGTATAAATTATCAACTTTTTTTATTTTTTTTCCGAGACAGAGTCTGTCTCTGTTGCCCAGGCTGGAGTGGAATGGTGTAATCTTGTCTCACTGCAACCTCTGCCTCCGAGGCTCAAGTGATTCTTGTGCCTCAGCCAGGCATGGGCTGTCAGGCCTGGCAATATCACTTAATGTTGAGTTATTTCTTGGTGGCTGAAAATTTCATGATTTATTACTGGCTTCTTTGTACTTTTTTTTCTCTCTCTCTCTCTTCTCTCTCTCTCCCCCTCCCTCTCTCTGACAGGGTCTCACTCTGTTACCCAGGCTGCAGTCTCAAACTCCTGGGTTCTAGTGATCCACCTGCCTCAGCCTCCC
>NW_012109486.1:259851-261178 GCF_000951045.1 Mandrillus leucophaeus | reverse complement strand
AATCTCTCAGAAAAAATCAGAAATTAGCCAGGCATGGTGGCATGTGCCTGTAGTATCAGCTACTCAAGATGCTGAGTTGGGAGAATTACTTCAGGCCAAAAGGTCAAGGCTGCAGTGAGCCATGATCACACGACTCCGCTCCAGCCTGGGTGACAGAGCAAGACCCTAAAAAAACCGTAACTGTAAACAACATAAATACAGAAGACATGAAGTGAGAAGCCACCATGTCCAGAGTGAAGAAAAAGGGCTGAAGCAGAGTCTCATTCCCATTCCCACCCAAAAAAGAAAAGAAAAATGATGAGACACTAAATAAAACAAAAATCAGTATGAAACCACGCAGGTAGAATTTATTATAAATTTGTCACAAATCCATTGTCAAGGTTAAAAGAAGAGGCAGGTGTTTTGCTAAGGCACTCTGCTTTAAACTTACCAATAAATAAGAGTCCAGGGAAGCTTTAGGCTCCTTCATACTCTGGACCACAAAAGATTAAAAAGATGGATCCAGAAGAGGTGACTGTGGGGCAAGAGGAAAGGGAGAAAAGGCCACGAAGAGCTGAGGATGGGCTTGACTGTCCACTATAACGCCGAAGGTGGGCCAGAAGAGGCCATCATGAGACAGGAGCTAGTATAACACACAACACAATAAGACAGGAGTTGGGACTTGGGAGGCAGGCACAAGGAAAGAGACAGGAAAAGTGAAAAAAGCAAAATGCAGCATCCGGGCCTAGAAACACCAATATGAGGCTGCTAAGGCAGCCTGGAGAAGATATAGTCAGGCAAAAGCTGTGACAGCTCATGCTGCCACAAGGAAGGTAGTGAAATTGGAGGGCTGGACTTGAGAAACTTCTCGGTCTAAATGGCCACGAGGAGCTGGACAGGAGTTGAGTCCAAACAGATTGTTGTGAGGAAAAATTTAAGCAGCAGCCAAAACTGGGAGGAAGACCTGGGCAAGAAGGGGATGATGAGACGCAGCAACTAGGTCTGGAGAGGCCGGCTTAAAAAACGTCTGGCCCAGGAGAGGCTGCCAAAAGGCAAAGACGGGGCCTGGAGAGGCCGTTCCCCGTGACCAATGAGCTGGGTAAAAAGAGGCCACTGGGAGACAGTAGCGGGGCCGGTCGGAGCTGCTGAGAGGCAGGAGGAGTTCTGGCCTGGGGAGGCCGCAGTGAGGCGAGACCTGGGCGTGGAGAGTCCGCTGGAAGGCAGAGGCTGGGCCTGTGCAGGCCTTCGGGAGGCAGGAGGCTGGGCCTGGCGAGGCCGACTGGAGGTCAACTCCTGGGCCTGAGGAGGCCTCCCAGAGGCGTGAGCGGGTCTGGGCCTCAAGAGGCCA
>NW_012109486.1:259251-259801 GCF_000951045.1 Mandrillus leucophaeus | reverse complement strand
TCCTGGGCCTGAGGAGGCCGCCGAGAGGCGTGAGCGGGCTGGGCCTCAAGAGGCCAGTGGCAGGCAGGAGGAGCTGGGCCCGGAGTGGCTGACCTGAGGAAGTCTGGCAGCTGGAGAGGCCGCGGAGAGGCAGGAGCTGGGCCGGCGGAGGCCGACTGGGGGACGAGTTGGGCCTGCAGGGGCCGCCGGGAGCAGGAGTGATCCCTGGAGAGGCCCACTCGAGGACAGCGAAATGCCGTCTCTACAAAAATAGAAAAATTAGCCGGGCATGGTGGCATATACTTGTAATCTCAGTTACTTAGGAGGCTGAGACAGGAGAATCGTTTGCACCCGGGGTGGGGGGGGGAGGGTGGAGGCTGCAATGAGCTGACATTGCACCACTGTACTCCCGCCTGGGTGACAGAGCGAGGCTCCATCTCGAAAACAAAAACAAAACAAAAAACCCACCTGAAGAAGTTTCCAGTTCTGCCAGCAGTCCCCCACCCAACCCTCGGAAGCAGACATTCCATTGCTGTGGGCCATGGACAGGCAAAAGGAAGCACCTCCTCGT
>NW_012109486.1:253620-256520 GCF_000951045.1 Mandrillus leucophaeus | reverse complement strand
CCTTGAGGCAGAAGGACAACCAGGAGACAGCCTGGAAAATGTGCTGGACCCACAAGGGCTCAAGGCTGGCCAGAGAGGGAGGTGGGATAGGCTGGAAAGTCCTGAGGTCTGAAGATTGGCCCTGGCAGAAAGAAGCCAGGTAAGGTGGGGTGTTACCTGCACCCTGGGGGCCAACTGCAGGCCAGATCAGGCCAATTACCGGGACCTTAGGGAGATGTGAGCCCCTTGAAATGGTGGAAGGTTTGTTTTGTGTTTTTTTTTTTTTGAGACGGAGTTTTGCTCTTCTCGCACAGGCTGGCACCTTTGCCCAGAGCAGGCACCAACATTTCTGGCTCTGGGTGTGACCTCAGAGTGGGGAAAAGCCCCAACCCCCACCAGGACCACCTGCTGCCTGGACTACTTCAGATGCTGAGCCCAAGCCAGGGGCAGGAAGCTAGAATGACACCTAGGTTAATCCCGACAAAGTCCCTGGCTCCCCCCAGCTATGGGGCTGAAGGGAATTACAGCCCAAACCCCAGATGCTGACTCTCTAACACTGAGCCCTCAGTGCCCACAGGGAGATAGAATCAGCACACTATCCAGATGGGGAAATGGGCTCAGAGAAGTGCAAGAGCCTTGCCCAATGCCCCAGACCAGGGCTCCAGACCCACAGGGTTCTTTTGTCACTGTGTCCAGAGGGCAGCAGCTGCTCTGAGGTACCCACCTGAGCCTGGCAGCTTTCTCCAACTTCGGAAGCCCAGGAGCATGGCCCATGTCCACAGATGCACCTGGCATGAGGTGCGCCCAGAGGGACAGAGGCAGATGAGTTTTGTCTCCTCCACTGGATTGTGAGACAAGGGTCTGCTTGAGAAGGCAGTGGATAGCGAGCAACCTGGGGCGGTTTCCCTCTGGATGGATCTGCAGTGCCCGGATGGAACCTGGCTCAGACAGAGCTCAGTTCTGCAGGTCCCTGAGGCATGGAGAGTTCACAGCTACCAAGCGTAGGAGTCTGGATTCAAAGCCAACAAACAGCATGACTCGAAAGTCCCTGCCCTACCTGGACCACTCACCTCTTGGGAGTCACCCTTGCAGGCTCATCAGATGCCCAGGCCAGCAGCACAACCGGCCAGGACCAAGGAAACTTGGGGAGCCTCAGAGTACCCCCAGGTATTCCAACCTAATCCTGGCACCCCTGCCTCTCACTACCCTTCTTCTTACTTTAACCTCACCCCCTACACAGAGCCTGGGCCACCTAACATGGCATCAAACAGATGCCTCAATAAATCAGAGTCTAATTTTCGTGGAGAAAAAAAAAAACTTAATAGATACACATACAAATTCAAAATATATCCTAAAGTACATATAAATTCAATATATATCCAATCATTGTGACTATGATGACAGTAGAATATTAAAATACTATTTTCAAAATGTATACAAGCTTAATGTTCTATTTATTCAAACTATTCAAAATACAAATCATCAACATAATTTGCCACTAACATCTCATTCAGTCCCTTCACAGGACACATGATCCACTGGGAGTTAATAAATTAGCAGCTGGCAGGCAGTGACACATAGCAAAAATGAAAACCAAGAGGTGAAATAGTTCTGAAATAAAAAGGGTTTTAAAGCTAAGAGAAATCATTGAATTACTAAGTCATTAGCACTAATTTTGAGCCAACTAATTAATACGAGATGACACAGTGTCCTATGTTTTGGTAAATACAAACTATGTTTAAACAATGTCTGTAATGTGACTTTCAAAATGCTCCTGGCTTTACAAAGATGTGATTAAAATGTAGTCATACATGCTAAAACATTTCCCCCTGCAGAGAATGTTGTAACTTTCATCAGTCACATTCAGAGTCCAGAAGATGAAGGAAAAGGTAGTGGATTTCGCTGAGAACTTACCAGAGATGAACTCCCTCACTTTCTGTTGCCCAGCACTGGCAGGTTACGGGACTGGTGGCTGTGGTATCTCAATGGTCTTTGGTCTCTTAGAAGGTGGAGAATCATCATCATCTTGAAAAAAAACATACGCTCATTATTGAAGGAACCATCTTAGGTTACAGCCACCTCCGGGTCAATTCCCAACATTCAAAATCTGAGCAGGGCTTTAAAGCTATTTTGAGTATTAATAATTATTTCTGTACTGTGAACTTCAGCATACTTTTTTTCCAGTTATATTTGAAATGTTATTCTTTTGGAATGTGTGCAAGTGAATACTGCTTTTTCCTCTGTTTTGCTTCATTACTTTTTAGTCTGCTTCATTTGAATCATCATAAGTCTCCCCTTCTCCTCAAATAGCTTTCAAATTGCTGCCAAGAACAATAATCTATTTTAAGGCTTTTGAGAAAAAACTTTCAATGAAGATAGCCACCTAAAGTTATACAAATGTAGAAGAAACGGGGTAAAATAAAGCTTAGATTGGAAAGAAATATTTAAGATTGTACAAAATTCAAGCACACATAAACAAGGGAAGCTGGGTAATTGTATGTTCAAACACTTTTAACAAGTGCAAAATGTGGAGGCTTAAAGAAATAGGGCTGGCCAGGCATGGTGGTTCACGCCTATAATTCCAACACTTTGGGAGGCCGAGGCAGGCCGATTACTTGAGGTCACGAATTCGAGACCAGCCTTGCCAACATGGTGAAACCCCATCTCTACCAAAAATACAAAAATTAGGCTAAGAGCGGTGGCTCACTTCTGTGATCCCAGCACTTTGAGAGGCCAAGCCAGGTACATCACCTGAGGTCGGGAGTTTGAGACCAGCCTGACCAACACAGAGAAACCTTGTCTCTACTAAAAATACAACATTAGCTGGGCATGGTGATGCATGCCTGTAAACCCAGATACTTGGGAGGCTGAGGCAGGACAATCGCTTGAACCCGAAAGGCAAAGGTTGCGGTGAGCCAAGA
>NW_012109486.1:250033-250631 GCF_000951045.1 Mandrillus leucophaeus | reverse complement strand
GGGCACCTGTAATCCCAGCTTCTCAGGAGGCTGAGGCAGGAGAATCGCTTGACCCTGGGAGGCGGAGGTTGCAGTGAGCGGAGATCTTGCCACTGCACTCCAGCCTGGGAGAAAACAGCAAAACTCAATCTCAAAAGAAACAAAAAACAAAAACAGACTCCATTTCAAAACAAAAACAAAAAACAAAACACAAATGTGGTATGGAAATAAAAATAATTACTGTGTTAAACACAGCTTCGTAGAAAATAAAAGACCACTCAAATACAATAAGGTGTCTTTTTAGATGGGTATAATTGTTATTCTTATTTTACAGCTTAAGAAACAGGCTCAGAGAATGTTATTTGATTGGACCGTGTTGCATCTCTGGACAGTGCAGCTGAGGTCAGACTTCGTGTGTAACTCCACTAGCCTACCAGGGTGCCTCTCATAAAGGTAAGAAATGCAAATTTGGCCTAATATACAAAGTTGCCATGGCAGCACTGGGTCAGTTCTACATACACTACTTCTATGTTCATCAAGGGAAACCTTACGGGAAAGTGAAAATGTTTCTAGAAGGCGATTGGACACCAGCACATTTGCTTGTTGCCTTTAGGCTCTT
>NW_012109486.1:248682-249782 GCF_000951045.1 Mandrillus leucophaeus | reverse complement strand
CCTTGTGATCCGCCCGCCTCAGCCTCCCAAACAATGACCTGAAATTATTGACTGACTTTTCCAATCAAGTGGACAAAATGGTACCAAGGTCGCCAACATCAGAGAAATTCACTTGAGGACCTATGTATGTGCTTTGAAAGACAAAACTTTTTTTGCTTTTGTAAAGGATACTGTATTTCAGAAAAACAGAATCATATTAACAATAACACTGTAAAATGCTGTGTTGAATGCTCCTTTAGAAAAACACGTTCAAATCTAGAGAAAAAAAATCGAAAACTATGTATCTAGCTAGCTAGTTAACTATCTGGAGACATGCTTTCATTCTATTGCTCAGGATGCAGAGCAGTGGGATGATCAGAGCTCCTGGCCTCAAGTGGTCCTCCTGCCTCAGCCTCCTTAGTAGCCTGGGCCACAGGTGGACACAGTTACAGCTGGGTTTTTTGCTTTGTAGAGACAGGGTTTCACTACATTGCCCACGCTGGTGTCATACTTTGGAGTCTCGCTGTGTTGCCTAGGCTGGGGTGCAGGGGTGCAATCTCGGCTCACTGTAATCTCCGCCTTCTGGGTTCAAGGAGTAGCAGGGACTACAGGCATGTGCCACCACACCCGGCTAATTTTTGTACTTTTTGTAGAGACTGAGTTTCACCATGGCCAGGTTGGTCTCGAACTCCTGACCTCAGGTGATCCACCCACCTGGGCCTCCCAGAGTGCTGGGATTACAGGCTTGAGCCACCGAACCTGGCCGAGCATTTTCCTGTTGTTAAACAGCCTAACCCAGGCGGGGCACAGGCCCTCACGCCTGTAATCCTGACGATTCTGATGGCCAAGGTGCGAAGACTGCTTGAACCCAGGAGCTCGAAACTGGCCTGGACAACACAGCGAGACCCCCATCTCCACAAAAATTACAAAAATTAGGCCAGGTGAGCACCGCGCCCGGCCAATTTTTGTATCTTTTGTAGAGACGGGGTTTCGTCATGTTGCCCAGGCTGGTCTAGAACTCCTGAGCCCAAGCCATCCATCCTCCCGCCTCGGCCTCCCAAAGTACTGGGATGGCAGTTTTATTTGGCAGTCCCTCCCTGTTGCACACTTAGGTTTTTTTT
>NW_012109486.1:237815-244442 GCF_000951045.1 Mandrillus leucophaeus | reverse complement strand
TTGCCCCGCATTAGGGAGCTGCACCGCCGAGCTCGACCTCTCACTGGCCGTTGTAATCGCATTAAGCCCTTGGAACTTTGTAGCGGTGTAAAAGGGGCTAGAAAACGAAGAAAACATCTTTTTAAAAATATAAGCGATCGGTCGGGCGCGGTGGCCCACGCCTGTAATCCCAGCACTTTGGGAGGTCGAGGCGGGTGGATCACGAGGTCAGGAGTTCAAGGCCAGCATGGTGAAACCCGGTCTCTACTAAAAATACAAAAATTAGCCGGGCGTGGTGGCGGGCGCCTATAATCGCAGTTACTCGGGAGCCTGAGGCAGAGAATTGTTTGAACCCGGGAGGCGGAGGTTGAAGTGTGCCGAGATCGCACCACTGCACTCCAGCCTGGGCGACAGACGGAGACTTTGTCTAAACAAATGTGTATGTGTGTGCATGTGTGTATGTATATGTGTGTGTATGCTTGTATGCGAGTATGCGATCGAGCCCGGGAGGTTGAGATTACAGTGAGCCGAGATTATATAAACGATCAAGCAGGGGAGGTTGAGGTTGCAGGCAGACGAGATTGCGCCATTGCACTCCAGCCTGTGTGACAGAGGGATACTCTGTCTCTCAAAACTTACATGCAAGTGAGAGCTTTTCTTCCAGCGCTCATGCTCAGACTGAAGAAAGTAATTGGGCCGGGCCCAGTGGCTCACGCCCGTAATCCCATACTTTGGGAGGCCGTGGCGGTGGATCGCTTGAGCTCAGGGGTTCCAGACTAGCTTGGGCAACATGGTGAAACCCTGTCCCTACAAAAATACAAAAAATTAGCTGGGCATGGTGACACGTGCTTGTAGTCCCCGCTGCTTGCGAGGCTGAGGTGGGAGGATCGCTTGAATCCAGGAGGTCGAGGCTGCACCTCCCGGGCTCAAGCAATCCTTTTCAGCCTCCCAAAGTGCTGAGATTACACTGTATTTTAATGCTTTTTTTGAAAATGGAAACTTTTACAGGCAATTCACTTCCTTCAAGCTAATGATAAGGAAATGATGCTATTCTGTTTTGTTTTCTGTTTGTGTGTGTGTGTGTGTGTATGTATGTGTGTGTTTTCTTTTTTGAGACAGGGCCTTGCTCTGTTGCCCAGGCTGGAATGAGGTGTGAAATCATGGCTCACTGCAGCCTTGACCTCCAGGTTCAAGGAATCCCTCCCCGTCAGCCTCCCTGGTGGCTAGGACTACAGGTGCATGCTACCATGCTTGGTTAATTTTTTTTTTGAAATGGAATCTCACTGTGTCTCGCAGGCTGGAGTGCAGTTGTGCAATCTCGGCTTACTTCAGGCATGTCTCAAAGCCCTGACTTCAGATGGTCCACCCGCCTGGGCATCCCAAAGTGCTGGGATTACAACTGTGATCACCGTGCCCAGCAATTTTGCTCATTTTAGATACTATAACTTTTTAAGTTTTTTTTTTCCCCTGAGATGGAGTCTTGCTTTGTCGCCAGGCTGGAGTGCAGTGGCGTGATCTCAGGACACTGCAACCTCTGCCTCCTGGGTTCAAGCGATTCTCCTGCCTCAGCCTCCTGAGTAGCTGGGACTACAGGTGTGCACAACCACATCCAGGAGTTCAAGGCTAGAGTGAGCCATGATAATGCCACTGCACTCCAGCCCGGGCAACAGAACGAGACCCTGACTCCACAAATAAATAAATCAACATTATATGATCTGTACCAGGATACAGGCAGGTGCTATTATCCCCACTTTTCATCCTCAGCTCTGAGTTGAGTCATCCATCAACTCTGATGACCTTTACTTTCATTCCCCTGAAGCCATCCACAGGAACAGCTGCTTCACATAGAAAAGTTAGTCTCAGAGGGTTGAGTAATTTGCCCAATTACTGTAAAAGGTAGAGCTTCAATTATCACCCAGGTGCATCTGATGCGTGTATTCCCTCTCCACCCCTCTGTGTGGCTTTTAATTTTTTTTGAGACAGGGTTTCACTCTTGTTGCCCAGGCTGGAGTACAATGGTGCAATCTCGACTCACTGCAACCTCCACTTCCTGGGTTCAAGTGATTCTCCTGCCTCAGCCTCCCAAGTAGCTGGGACTACAGGTGCACGCCACCACACCTGGCTAATTTTTGTATTTTCAGTAGGGACGGTGTTTTACCATGTTGGCCAGGCTGGTCTTGAACTCCTGACCTCAAGTGATCCACCTGCCTCTGCCTCCCAAAGTACTGGGATTATAGGCATGAGCCATCACACATGCCCCCAGTATATATATTTTGAATGAGTGAATGAATGGACACTCAAAAAAATGTTAGCTATTAGCATCTTTGCACAAACAATAGGCCTACAGCAAATATCTTTTCCCAAATAAAAAGGAAATCCTCACCACAGAGATTAATTATTTCACCACTCCAGAAAAAAAGACAAAAACTTTTAAAAGAGTGTTTTGTGGACCGAGCACGGTGGCTCACACCTGTAATCCCAGCACTTTGGGAGGCCAAGCCAGGTGGATCACCTGAGGTCGGGAAGCCTGACCAACATGGAGAAACCCCCATATCTACTAAAAATACAAAATTAGCCAGGCATGGTGGTGCATGCCTGTAATCCCAGCTACTCGGAAGGCTGAGGCAGGAGAATCGCTTGAACCCAGTAGGTGGAGTTTGCGGTGAGCCAAGATCGTGCCATTGCACTTCAGCCTGGGCAACAAGAGTGAAACTCCATCTCAAAAAAAAAAAAAAAAAAAAAAATGTGTTTTGTGGTGGAGCACGGTGGCCCATGCCTGTAATCCCAATGCTTTGGAAGGCCAGTGTGGGAGGATAAATTGAGGTTAGGAGTTACAAACCAGCCTGGGCAACATAGCAAGACCCCTTCTCTACACAAAATAAAAATACAAAATTAGCCAGGCGTGGTGGCACACAGTGTAGCCTTAGCTATTCAGAAGGCCAAGACAGAAGGATTGCTTTAGCCCAGGAATTCAAGTCTACAGTGAGCTATGATTGCGCCACTGCACTCTAGCCTGGGAGACAAAGAAAGAACCTGTCTGAAAAAATCATGAATGAAATCGTGCTTTGCCCTCTGTTCTCTGAAATCCTTCTGCTTTCCTGAGGATGTCAGCATCCACATGGATGAGCATGCAATTCGCCTGACTCACCATCCCACGTCTTCCTCAGCTCTGATGACCTTTGCTTCCACTCCCCTTAAGCCACCACAGGTACGGCTCTGGTGATCCTTTTGGAGGGCTACATTTCTGAAACCTTAAACTCTGACATTCTTTTTACTTGCCCTTTGTGGCAGATTCTATTTTCCAAGGTGACTGCAACAAGTTCTTGCAGGCTGGAGTGCAATGGTGTGATCTTTCCTCACTGCAACCTCCGTCTCCAGGGTTCAAGTGATTCTCCTGCTTCAGCCTCTCAAGTAGCTAGGATTACAGGCATGTGCCACCACGCCCGGCTAATTTTTGTATTTTTAGTAGAGACAGGGTTTTGCCATGTTGGCCACGCTGCTCTCCAACTCCTGACCTCATGATCTGCCCACTTAGGCCTCCCAAAGTGCTGGGATTACAGGTGTGAGCCACCGCACCCATCGGTATAATTTTGAAAATACTTATCCATGTTGTAGCATGTGTCAGTAATTCATTTTACTGAATAGTGTTCCATTGTAGGGATATACCACAATTTGTTTAGCTATTTATCTGTTGATGAACATTTGTTTTTTTTCTAGTTGGGTAGTCAAAAATAAAGCTGCTATGAATATGTTTTCATTTCTCTTGGATAAAACTCCAAGATTGGCATTGCTGGGTCCTTTTTTTCTTTTTTTTTTGAGATGGAGTTTCCCTCTTGTTGCCTAGGCTGGAGTGCAATGGCTCAATCTCGGGCCACTGCAACCTCTGCCTTCCGGATTCAAGCAATTCTCCTGCCTCAGTCTCTCTAGTAGCTGGGATTACAGGCATGCGCCACCAAGCCCGGCTCATTTTGTATTTTTAGTAGAGACGAGGTTTCACTGTGTTGGTCAGGCTGGTTTCTAACTCCTGAACTCAGGTGATCTGCCTGCCTCAGCCTCCCAAAGTGCTGGATTACAGGCATGAGCCACCACGCCCGGCCTTGCTGGGTGTTACGGTAAGTATATGTTTAACTTTACAAGACACTGCGGGCCATGTGTGGTGGCTCGCACCTGTTATCCCAGCATTTTGGGAGACCGAGGTGGGCAGATCACCTGAGGTCAGGAGTGAGACTAGCCCAGCCAACATGGCAAAACCCTGTCTCTACTAAAAGTACAAAAACTATCTAGGTGTGGTGGCTCACGCTTCTGATCCCAGCTATTTGGGAGGCTGAGGCATGAGAATTGCTTGAATCCGGGAGGCAGAGATTGCAGTGAGCTGAGATCGTACCACTGCACTCCAGCCTGGGTGACAGAGCAAGACTCCATCTCAAAATAAAAGATAAAATAAAATATAGTATAATTACATGGGCTGGGGACCCCAGCCCTTGTTACGGAGCCTCTTTGACTCTCCTCTGATTCAGAACCTTTTCAGAATCTACCGTGTACTGTTTCAATGCCTGGGGGCCTGAACAAATTTATCCCTACTACCAAAGCAAGTAAGCTTGGTTCTCACAGCTGTGCGTGACCTTCACAACCTCTGTACCGGCTTTTATTTTTTTTCTTACACAGGTGAAGGTAAGAGGTCAGTGCTAACAAAAGGTGAAGGAAGCAAGGTGATCTTAGAAGCCTCTTGAAAGATACAGAGATTGAGAAGTTGGGAAAGCATTTGTTTGAGCAAGGAACTTTTTTTCTCTTATCTAAAATCAGGACTTCGAAGGCTGGCCCTGCAGGAAAACTTGCTTTTGTGCTTTGGAACTAGGGGCAAGAAGGCCTTGTCAGCGGTGGCTTTTTTTAAAAAAAAATCAGTTGATCCTTTGCTTGCCCCAGATGAAGTAGCTGGGGCCAGCCAGGCAGAAGTTCTGTTCTGAGCTGCAGAAGACAGTGGTCCGGATGGAGCCTGGGAGCCGCTGTGTCTGAGAATCTGAGAATAGACCTTCCCACCGGCATGTCTTCTACCCCTGGCCCTGCCCTCTCCCTCCCTGTTAGAACCAAATATGAAGAATCCAGAGTCCATTCTCTGGCAATGATTTTTCTGTGTGTGGAATTCTGATATACACAATTTACTTTGAAGCAACTGAATTTAGCAGATTTTTTCCCCTATAGCCATGAGAATTTTAAATACGCATGTATTGTGAGTCACTCCTGGTGCAGACAATGAAAAGAGGAGGAAATTGGCCAGGTGTGGTGGCTCACACCTGTCATTCCTGCACTTTGGCAGGTGGATCACTTGAGGTCAGGAGTCTGAGACCAGCCTGGCCAACATGGTGAAACCCCATCTCTACTAAAAATACAAAAGAATTAGCCAGGCACAGTGGAAAGCACCTGTAATCCCAGGTACTCGGGAGGTAGGAGAATTGCTTGCACTTACGAGGCGGAGGTTGCAGTGAGCCAAGATCACATCGCTACACTCCAGCCTGGGCGATAGAGTGGGACCCCATCTCAAAACAAACAAAAAATAAAAAGGAAATCAAGTGTACCGGGAGGTACAGCATTTTGCAGAGCAGGATGGGAAGAGCTAAAAGCAGCTATGGTCGAGTTTCCTCAGCTGCTCAATCAAGCAGGGAGGGAGTTGATACTCTTGTAACCCAACGGGTGAAGGCCATCTCCCCTGGCCTGACCATTTCATGCTCAGCGTTAAAGTCCTAAAATCCAGCTCTCTCTCCTAGTGAGGGGGTGGAAAAAGAATCAGCTTTCCAAGTAAATTCAATGTAAAGTGTGTCTCTAATATTCTATTTTGGCCAGCACGGTGGCTCACGTTTATAATCCCAGCAGTTAGGGAGACTGAGGTGGGAGGATCATTTGAGGCCAGGAATTCAAGATGAGCCTGGGTAACATAGTGAGACCTCATCTCTACAAAAATAATAACGTGGCTAGGTGTGGTGGTGCATGCCTGTAGTCTCAGCTACTCAGGAGCCTGAGGCAGAGGATCCCTTCAGTCCAGGAGGTTGAGGCTATAGGGAGCCATGATTGCACCATTGGCACTCCAGTGTGGACGACGGAATGAGACCTTTTCTCTAAAAAAAAAAAAGCCAAAAGTACTTGTTTCTTTCAAGAGGCAGGTGTCAATAATTCTGAGCTGTAAATCAGGCCTAGTGGTCAGCTGGGGATGTGTAAATCAGTTCTAACTTTTAGTGGAGGAAATGTACATTTCCTTTCAAACTCAAGGCTGATGGTCTTGCTTTTTTTTGAGACAGGGTCTCACTCTGTCACCCAGGCTGGAGTGCTGTGGCCTGATCTCGGCTCACTGCACCCTTGAACTCCTGGGCTCAAGCCATCCTACCACCTCAGGCTCTTGAGTATTTGTGACCAAAGGCATGCACCACCATGCCCCACCAATTTTTTTTTTTTTTTTTTTTTAAGAGAAGGAATCTTGCTATGTTCCCCAGGCTGGTCTCAAACTCCTAGGCTCAAGTGATCCTGCTGTCTCAGCCTCCCAGCGTGCTGGAATTACTACAAGTGTGAGCCACTGCACCTGGCCAATCTCATTGAAGCTATTGCTAGTGTCAGCAGTTGGAAAGAGGTTCAAGTGCCTAGGTTGTCTTTTTTTTTTTT
>NW_012109486.1:235287-235790 GCF_000951045.1 Mandrillus leucophaeus | reverse complement strand
GGTCAGGAGTTGCAGACCAGCCTGGCTAACACAGTAAAACCCCATCTCTACTAAAAATACAAAAATTAGCAGGACGTGACGGCACACACTTACAGCCCCAGCTACTGAGGATGCTGAGGGAGGAGAATTGCTTAAACCCCAAGGGGAGGTTGCAGTGAGCCAAGATGGCGCCACTGCTCTACACTGCAGCCTAGGTGACAGAGCAAGACTCCATCTCAGAAAAGAAAAAAAGAAACAAGTTCTTAGTATTCCTTGAGTCATAAATTGTGCATGTGGCCGGACACAGTTGCTCACGCCTGTAGTCCCAGCACTTTGGGAGGCCGAGGAGCATGGGCCATTTTAGCCCAAAAGTTCAAGACCAGCCTGAACAGTATGGCAAAACACCGTCTCTACTAAAAATACAAAAATAAGTTGGGCATCGCGACGCATGCCTGTAGTGCCAGCTGCTCAGGAGGCTGAAGTGGGAGGATCGCTTGAGCCAAGGAGGCAGAGGTTGCAGTGAG
>NW_012109486.1:228229-230052 GCF_000951045.1 Mandrillus leucophaeus | reverse complement strand
TTTTTGAGATGGAGCCTTGCTCTTGTCGCCTAGGCTGGAATGCACTGGCGCGATCTTGGCTCACTGCAACCTCCGCCTCCCGGGTTCAAGTGATTTTCCTGCCTCAGGCTCCTGAGTAGCTGGGATTGCAGGCCCCGGCTAATTTTTGTACGTTTAATAGAGCCCAGGTTTTGTCATGTTGGCCACGCTGGCCTGAAACTCCTTACCTCAGTTGATCCACCCGCCTTGACCTCCCAGAGTGCTAGGATTACAGGTGTGAGCCACCACGCCCTGCCAAAGTACTTGGTTTTTCAAACATGGCCAGTAATAATTTGTCTGATCATCTCAACAACACTGGAAGCCTCTGAAGATGGCGCCCATGCATTCCTCTCTCAGATCTTGTGTCAGGGTCCCTGGGGACTGGCTTTGAGGTCTGGTGCCTGTCAGTTGTTTTCAGGAGCATTGCCCATTCTTAGTTATGTTGTGTTGCCTCATGCACCTTTTTTTTTTTCTTTTTTTCTTTTTTTTGAGATGGAGTTTCCCTCTTGTTGCCCAGGCTGGAGTGCAATGGCATGAGCTCGGCTCACCACAAACTCCAATTCCTGGGTTCAAGCAATTCTCCTGCTTCAGCCTCCCGAGTAGCTGGGATTACAGGCATGCGCTACCACGCCCAGCTAATTTGGTATTTTTAGTAGAGATGGGGTTTCTGTATGTTGGTCAGGCTGGTCTCGAACTCCCGACCTCAGGTGATCTGCCCACCTTGACCTCCAAAAGTGCTGGGATTACAGGTGTGAGCCACCACGCCGGGCCTTCTCATGCACCTTCTTAAAAAGTGTTTCATCTTGTCCCACTTACCTCATTTTAGCTCCTCTTACACCATTTGTCTGGTTTCTGGCTTCCTCTTCACTCACCTATGGTTCATTCTCCATACTTAGAGGAATTACACTACGGTAAGCGCTGCTTCTCTGCTAATAGACATGCTGACTTCAAGACCTTATTAGCTTGATTCCTGCTGGACCAAAGCCAAATGAGTGGTTTCTTTTTAGTTTTTCTTATGTTTTATCTATTTTTGAAAGAGACAGGGTTTCACCACGTTTGCCAGGCTGGTCTTGAACTCCTAGCCTTAAGCAATCCACCTGTCTTAGCCTCCCAAAGAGCTGGGATTAGAGGCATGAGCCACCACACCGGCCCTTGTTGAGTTCTTTTTTTTTTTTTTTCTGAGACAGAGTCTCGCTCTTTCACCCAGGCTGGACTGCAGTGCAGTGGCGTTGTCTCGGCTCACTGCAACCTCCTTCTCCTGGATTCAAGCAATTCTCCTGCCTCAGCCTCCCAAGTAGCTGGAATTACGGGTGCCTGCCACCGCGCGTGACTAATTTTTATAATTTTAGTAGAGATGGGGTTTCACCATGTTGGCCAGGCTGGTCTTGAACTCCAGACCTCAAGTGATCCTCCTGCCTTGGCCTCCCAAACCGCTGGGATTATAAGCTTGAGCCACTGCACCCAGCCCCTTGTTGAGTTCTTAATAACTGCTTAGGTTCAACTCTATTTAATTCATAAAATATTTAGCTCATGAAACATTTAACTAACACCTACTGGGTGCTGGGTGCAGAGATAGAAGATAATTCTTTTAGTCAAGGGGTCTGCCCTGGAAGAGCCTACATTCTTGCAAAACTAGAGTGATTTATGGATTTTCTGGGTTGATGGGGTGGAAATAATGTGGTATAGGGGAGGTCACTTGATCTGCACCATGAAGAAATAGGCCTTTCCTCATGACATGGGGTATATGGTGATTCCAGGCAGAGGAGCAGCATTTGAAAGAGTGTAGAGGAATAAAAACCTGACAT
>NW_012109486.1:222791-226779 GCF_000951045.1 Mandrillus leucophaeus | reverse complement strand
AAAAAAAAAAAAAAAAAAAAATTAGCTGGGCATGGTGGCGGGCACCTGTAATCCCAGCTACTCGGGAGGCTGAGGCAGGAGAATTGCTTAAACCGGAGGCAGAGGTTGCAGTGAGTCAATATTACCCCACTGCACTCCAGCCTGGGTAACAGAGCAAGACTCCTTCTCAAAAAAACAAACAAACAAAAAAAACACAAAAAGTATTACTAGACACTGAAATTTGCATTTCATTTTTATTTATTATTAGTATTACTTTTGAGACAGGGTCTCACTCTGTCACCCAGGCTGCAGTGCAGTGTCATGGTCGTAGCTCAGTGCAGCCTCAAACTCGTGTGCTCAAGCAATCCTTCTACCTCACCCTCCTGAGTAGCTAGGTCTATAGGTGCGTGTCACCACACCTTGCTAATTTTAAAAATACTTTTGTAGAGATGGGATCTTGCTATGTTGCCCAGATTGGTGTTGAACTCCTGGCTTCAAGTAAACCTCCAACTTCAGCCTCCCAAAGTGCTAGGATTATGGGCGTGAGCCACTGCAGCCAGCCTGAAATTTGAATTTCATTAATTTTCACGTCAAAAAATAGATTCTTCTATTGATTTTTTTTTCAACTGTTTAAAATGTAAAAATCAGCCAGGCATGGTGGCTCACACCTGTAGTCCCAGATGCTCTAGAGGCCAAGATGGAAGGATCACTTGAGCCCAGGAGTTTGAGGCTGCAGTGAGCTATGATGGCACCACTGCACTCCAGCTTAGGTGACAGAGTGGAATTTGTCACCAAAAAAAAAAAAAAAAATTCATTGTCAATCCCTGTCCTCTGCAGTTTGTGCAGCAGTATGCCTCGCAGTTTCTTCCTGTAACTTCACCATTTTCCTTCTCCTTCCCAGGCTCAAGTCAAGACGTAAAGGTGGTGGTCCTGCAGGCTCTGTCCTTAGCACTCTTCTCTTCTCCCTCTCTCTATTCTCCATGGACTTTTTATTTTCTTGAGACAGGGTCTCGCTCTGTCACCCATACTGGAGTGCAGTGGCATGATCTTGGCTCACTGCAGTCTCTGCCTCCCAGGTTCAAGCAACTCTTCTGCCTCAGCCTCCCAAGTAGCTGGGACTGCAGGTGCATGCCACCCTGCCTGGCTAATGTTTGTATTTTTAGTAGAGTTGGGGTTTTGCCATGTTGGCCAGGCTGGTCTTCAACTCCTGGCCTCAATTGATCCTCCTGCCTCAGCCTCCCAGAGTGCTGGGATTACAGGCATGAACCACTGCACCCAGCCTCTCCCTGGACTTTAATCAGACCATGTCTTCAATTAGCACCTCTACATTGGCAATGTTGTGTATGTTAAGCCGTTATATTTAGCTCTGACCTTTCTTATGAGGCTTAAAACCTTTCCCAGTATCTGGAAGTTAAAGTCTAAAATCCTTAGCCTGGCCCTAGGACCCGCTTAGTCTGAACTCCTGATGCACTGCCAGGCCCCTGGGCCAAGCCACGGGATAGCTTCCAGCAGGTCATCTGCTTCCTCCTCCTTATCTTTGCTCATGCTCCTCCCTCTGCCATCACAAGCCTCTCTCCTTGTCTCTACCTCCCTTCCTCTCCTCCCAGCACATGCCAAATCGATGCCCTGCCCTTTGACAACCCACTCAGAGGGCCACTTACCTGTCAGATTCAGCTCAAATACCTTTCCCTCCTTTTCGTTAGAATCAGGGTCTGGCTCTGTCATCCAGGCTAGAGTACAAGGGCGAAATCTAGGCTCACTGCAGCCTCCACGTCCTGGGTTCAAGTGATTTTCCTGCCTCAGCCTCCTGAGTAGCTGGGATTACAGGCATGCACCACCATGTCCAGCTAATTTTTTGTATTATTATTTTTAGTAGAGACTCAGTATGTCTATGTTGCCCAGGCTGGTCTCAAACTCCTGGCCTCGAGCAATTTTCCTGCTTTAGTCTCCCAAAGTGCTAGGATTACAGGTATGAGCCACTATGCCCAGGCTGAAGCCCCGTTTCATAGATAAGGCTAAACATTTTCCTGTGTGCCCATAGAGCCTTATGCACTTCTCCATTTTATTGCTTGCTTTCTCACTACAATTAGGTCAAAAATAATTGAATACTGGTTCAACATCAAATATATATATATATTTGAGACGGAGTCTTGCTCTGTCGCCCAGGCTGGAGTGAAGTGGCATGATCTCAGCTCACTGTAGCCTCTGCCTCCTGTGTTCCAGCGATTCTCCTGCCTCAGCCTTCTGGGTAGCTGGGATTGCAAACACACGCCACCATGCCTGGCTATTTTTTTTTTTTTTTTAATTTTTAGTAGAGACAGGGTTTCACCATGTTGGCCGGGCTGGTCTTGAACTCCTGACCTCAGGTGATCCACCCACCTCAGCCTCCCAAAGTGCTGGGATTACAGGCATGAGCCATCACGCCCAACCAACATTTCATTTTCAGCTGCCTTTCGTGGAAGAACATTTAGCCTTTGGTCTCTTTCTTGATTTATGGCAGCTCATGGCTTTCAAGAAAACTCCCTATGGATAGGCTGTGTGACTTTTTTGTTTTGTTTTGTTTTTTGAGATGGATTCTTACTCTATTGTCCAGGCTGGGGTGCAGTGGCGTGATCTCGGCTCACTGCTACCTCTGCTTCTCAGGTCCCAGCAATTCTCCTGCCTCAGCCTCCCAAGCAGCTGGGATTATAGGCATGCACCACCATGCTTGGCTAATTTTTGCATTTTTTTTAGTAGAGATGGGGTTTCACCATGTTTGCCAGGCTGGTCTCAAACTCCTGTCTTCAGGTGATCTGCCCACCTCAACTTCCTAAAGTTTTAGAATTATAGGCATGAGTTACTGCACCCGACCTATCAATGTTATTTTCAAACAAACCTTCAAAAGTTTATTCCAAGGCCTTGCTCTCATAGCAGCAAAGCCTGTCTGTTGCACAGTGGGGCTCTTGGTAGCATCTTCCTGTTGGTGGATGTTGTGCAGGCCTGGGGCAGTAAGGCATGTTAACCTCGAGGACATCGAACCTGGCTGGCCTGACTGTTGGGTCTCCCTCCTAGGACACGGTGAGCCATGGGCGGGATGGTGCCTTTCAAAGCTGCTCTGACGGAGCGCTTAGCCCTAATCCAGCCCTCTATGCAGAGACTCATAGCAGAACACTTTCCACACCTGACTCCCAGCATAAGGTAAGACCCCTGCTGCAGGTCTATTTCAGGACCAGAGTTGGGGGGCACATCCTTCTGACAGCATCTAACTATTGCTTTAGAGCGTGCTCTGGGTGATTTATGTATTTTTATTTTTTATTTTTATTATTATTTTTAAAAATGTATTTATTTATTTTATTTTATTTTTTCAAGATGGAGTCTCTCTCTGTCACCCACGCTCGAGTGCAGTGGCATGATCTCGGCTCACTGCAAGCTCCACCTCCCGGGTTCAAGCGATTCTCCTGCCTCAGCCTCCCGAGTAGCTGGGACTACAGGCGCCTGCCACCCACCCAGCTAATTTTTTGTATTTTCAGTAGAGACAGGGTTTCACCATGTTAGCCAGGATGGTCTCGATCTCCTGACCTCATGATGTGCCCACCTCGGGCCTCCCAAAGTGCTTCAATTACAGGAGTGAGCCACTGCGCCCGGTCTATTTATTTATTTATTTATTTAGAGGCAGAGTCTCGTTCTTTCGCCCAGGCTGGGATTGCAATGGTGCAATCTTGGCTAACTGCAACTTCCACCTCCTGGGTTCAAGCGATTCTCCTGCCTCAGCCCCTCAAGTAGTTGGGATTTCAGGTGCCCACCACCACGCCAGGCTAATTTTTGTATTTTTAGTAGAGATGGGGTTTCGACATGTTGGCTAGGCTGGTCTCAAACTCCTGACCTCAGGTGATCTGCCTACTTGAGCCTCCCAAAATGCTGGGACTACAGATGTGAGCCACCGCGCCTGGCCTCAACATCAAATATATTTAAATGTTGGTACCAGCCAGGTACGGTGGCTCATGCCTGTAATCCCAATACTTTGGGAGGC
>NW_012109486.1:220315-222205 GCF_000951045.1 Mandrillus leucophaeus | reverse complement strand
GTGTCAGAAATGTAGGGATAGCATTTATTCACTTTATGAAATGATAAAGACTTTTGGATGAAGTGCTAGACCCTGGCTATGGAACATGAGCACTAGGCTTTTTCTTTCATCCCTTAGAGCTGAATTTGATATATTCATTCATATATAGAAATATTTATGGCAAACTAATATGGATAAGACATGTTTTTAGCTTGTTCAGGGGAATGAGGACCGTCACTAACTAAAGAAGATGGCCTGGGGGGCGGGGTCCAAGTGTCCAGCAGCTTTGTGTCATAGTTGAAAGTGTGGCCTTAGTGGTTCCCTGGAAAGGTTCAGAGTCTCTTGGTGGATCCTGGATCAGAGCCCCTCCCTCCCTCCTGCCCCGCAGCTGGGCACCTCCCCCTGCAGTCGCAGTCCCCCAGTCATGCACCATGTCATTTTCCAGCTGGTGTGCAGTGGCTCAATCTCAGCTCACTGCCACCTCTGCTGCCCGGGTTCAAGCAGTTCTCCTGCCTCAGCCTACCAAGTAGCTGGGATTACAGGCACCACCACCACGCCAGGTAAACTTTTCTATTTTTAGTAGAGACGGGGTTTCACCACGTTGGCCAGGCTGGTCTCAAACTCCTGACCTCAGGTCATCCGCCCGCCTTAGCCTCCCAAAGTGCTGGGATTACAGGCATGAGCCATCGCACCCAGCCTCTTTTCCTCTCTTATCTGACTCACTAGATGGGATCTGTTAGGTAAATCAGAAACCAAAGAGGAGTAGCATTCAACACTCCCTGTCACCTGACGAGCAAATCTATTATCAAGCCCAGTGCACTCTACCTCCTGAATAGCTCCTTACTTGTAACACTTTTGCATCTCCACCAGTAACTTCTAACTGGACTGCCCACATCCAGTGCTCTGTATGTTTTCTACACCCAGCTAAATAAAGTATTCATTCCAAAATGTAGAGCAAGTAGGTCATTGTCATCCTTCTGTTGTTTAAAGGCTTCTTAATGCTTATAGGACAAAGAAAAATCACGGTTGTGTGGCCCTACCCTGTATACATCTCCAGCTTCCTGGCACCTGCTCCCCCTTGCTCTTTAGGCTTCAGACACGGTGGCTTCTTTCAGACCCTGCGCCCGTCCTTTCTGAGGTTACTGACTAGCATGGAATTCCCTGCCCTCCTTAATGCCTGCCTGATTGCTGTGCATCTTTGACTTGGCAGCTTAGGACTCAGTACCTCAGGGAGGCCTTGGCTGAGCTCCCTGATTAGGTCAAATTTTCTTCTTCTGTAGGCTCTTAGAGTCCTTTAATTCTCTTTTCTATCACTTCTCATATTTGTCTGTGAGGGTGATTTGTTAAATGCCAGTTTTCTGCTACTAGAGTATAGGCTTCATGAGAATAGGGATTTGGTTAGAATTCTTTCACTATTTCTAGTAGAAGGAATAAGGCCTAACACGTAGTAAATACTGAGTAAGGCCGGGTGTGGTGGCTCATGCCTATAATCCCAGCACTTTGGGAGACTGAGGCAGGCAGATAACGATGTCAGAAGTTTGAGACCAGCCTGGCCAACATAGTGAAACGCTGTTTCTACTGAAAATCCAAAAAAAATTAGCCGGGCATGGTGGTGGGTTCCTGTAATCCCAGGTACTGTGGAGGCTGAGGCAGGAGACTCGCTCAAACCCGGGAAGCAGAGGTTGCAGTGAGCCGAGATCGCGCCATTGCACTCCAGCCTGGGCAAAAAGAGCAAAACTCCGTCTCAAAAAAAAATTACTGAGTAAACGAGTTATTTGCCCAATGATTGCCTTTTTAAAGAAAACCAGTTTTATAAACCTGATTTCTAGAAAATCAGTTCTGTAAACCAGCATTCATCAGGCTTATCATATGGCTTTTTAGATTTTGAATTATTTTTTGTGAGGATTTTTA
>NW_012109486.1:217512-220265 GCF_000951045.1 Mandrillus leucophaeus | reverse complement strand
TTTTTTTTTTTTTTTTTTTTTGTGGGATGGAGTCTCGTGCTGTCACCAGGCTGGAGTGCAGTGGCGCGATTTAGGCTCACTGCAACTTCCGCCTCCTGGGTTCAAGTGATTCTCCTTCTTCAGCCTCCTGAGTAGCTGGGACTACAGGCGCCTGCCACCATGCCAAGCTAACTTTTGTATTTTTAGTAGAGTCGGGGTTTCACCATGTTGGCCAGGGTGGTCTCAATCTCTTGACCTCATGATTCGCCCGCCTCGGCCTCCCAAAATGCTGGGATTACAGGTGTAAGCCACAGTGCCCAGCCTCATGGTTAAATTTTTGAAGTAAGCCTTACTTGATCATGTTGTGATATAACATATGCCGCTTTCTCTTTGCTAGGATATTAAGATTTTGCAGTTAAAATTATTTTCTTTTTTGTGTGCTTTGTCAGATTTTGACATCAGTCTTACACTAGTATTTTTTTCATGGCCTATTTTATTCCATTCTTTTATTTTCAACTTTTCTATATCTATATCCTTAAGCTTCAAAATGTCTCTTCTAAACAGCATATGATTGAGGCTTTTTATTATTAGGTTTTATAATTTTTGTATTTTAATTGGAGCATTTAGTTTGTATAATATGGTTAATATACTCTTTGCTTTCTATTTTCGTCAAAAATTTGAATAGAACAAAAGGTCGACCTCCCCCAAGCAAGAGGGAATTCTCTGGCAGTCTGCCTTTGGACTTGAATTGCAACTCCTTCCTGAATCTCCAGCCTTCCAGCCTCTTCTATTACGAGTCAATTCCTTAAAATAAATCTATGTAATATATATTTAATATAACTAATATATAATGTGGCTATCTAGTAGAAGTACTATATGCTTAATATGACATATAATATAATTACAGTAGTACCTCCTTATCTGGGGGAGGGATTATGTTCCAGGACCCCCAGTGGATGCCTGAAACGACAGATGTGTATTTCCCTATACATACATAGCTGCAATAAAGTTAAATTTATAAATTAGACACAGTAAAAAATTAACAAGAATAACTAATAATACAATAATTATAATAATATACCAGCATGTTCCTTTTTCCCTTTTTTGTTGCTTTTTGGATTGATAGACTTTTTTTTACTATCCTAACTTTCTTCTCTCTTGCCAAATTATAGACCCTGTTCTTTTAATGGTTACCCTACAAATTACAACACGTAGCCTACATGTGTCACATTAATGTACTTGATATATTAGTCCATTTGTTCTTCTTAGACAATACAAAGGTCTTGGAACACTTTTAATTTCTTTTATCAGTTCCTTAATTTTTTTTATCAGTATATATATATATATATATACACACACACACACATACATATAATGTGTATTCTAATTATATGTGTTTTAAAACCCATAAGACATTATTATTGTTTAATATGGTCACCATTCATTTAGATCTAGCTATATATTACCATTTTCATTTTTCCTCATTGCTTTTTTAACCTTTTTGAGATTATTTATTTTCTGATTGAAGAACATACTTTAATAAGTTGTTAGTATAGTTTTGCTGGTAACGAATTCTCTTGAGTTTTCTCGGTCTGAAGGTTTTTAAATTTTGCCTTTAGGGGCCAGGCGTGCTGGCTCATGCCTGTAATCCCAGCACTTTGGGAGTCGGAGGCTGATGGGTCACTTGAAGTCAGGAGTTCAAGACCAGCCTGGCCAGCTTAGTGAAACCTTGTCTCAACTAAATATATAAAAATTAGCCAGGCCTGGTGATGGGCACCTGTAATTCCAGCTACTCAGGAGGCTGAGGCAGGAGAATTGCTTTAACCCAGGAGATGGAGGTTGCAGTGAGCCAAGATCGTGCCACTGCACTCCAGCCTGGGCAACAGAGTTAGACTCATCTCAAAAAACAAAAATGTTTAAGAACCTTTAGGCTCTTAAAAGATAATTTTACAGGGTATAGTAATATTTTTTGGTGGCAAAATTTTTTTGCCCTTTTGAAAATATTTCTTTGTCTTCTGTATTAGGGTTCTCCAGCGAAACAGAATCAAAAGGTTGTAGGTGTATTTTATTTTATTTTGTTTTGTGTTTAAATTTTTGTTCATTTTTTAGAGACAGAGTCTTGCTTTGTCACTCACACTGGAATATAGTGGTGTGATCACAGCCCACTGCAGCCTCGAATACTTGGGCTTAAGCAGTACTCCTGTCACAGCCTACCAAGTCGCTGGGACTATAGGCATGCACCACTGCGCCTAGCTTATTTTACATATATATATATGCCTTTATATTTATATAATGTATCTTTTGTATTATATTTTATATATTTTTGTATTATTTTAAAAGTGTATTTTATATTTTATTACAAACATATACTTTGTGTAATATATATATTCTTATCTGTAGTTTCGTTCTTTCCTTATCCACAGTTTCCATTATCTACAGCTAACTACAGTCTGAACATATTAAATGGAAAATTCAGCAATAAACAATTCATAAGTTTTGTGTACCATTCTAAGTAGCATGATGAAACCTTGCACCTGTCCTGCTCTGTCCAACCCAGGACGTGAATCATCTTTGTCTGATGTATCCATGCTCCAGGCACTATCTACCCATTAGTCACTTAGCCATCTAAGTTATCAGATCAACTGTAGCAATACTGCAGTGGTTACGTTCAAGCAACTCTTATTTTACTTAATAATGGCCCAAAGTGCAAGAGTAGTAGTGGCATATTGTTACAGTTATTCTATTTTGTTATTAGTTGTTGCTGTTAATCTCTT
>NW_012109486.1:210236-216562 GCF_000951045.1 Mandrillus leucophaeus | reverse complement strand
CTCACTCTGTCACCCAGGCTGGATTGCAGTGGCACGATTTTGGCTCACTGCAACTTCTGCCTCCCAGGCTCAAACAATTCTCCTGTCTCAGCCTCCTGACTAGCTGGAATTACAGGTGCACACCACTACCGCCCGGCTAATTTTTTGATTTTTAGTAGAGACAGGGTTTCACCATGTTGGCCAGGCTGCTCTCAGACTCCTGACCTCAAATGATCCACCTGCCTCGGCCTCCCAAAATGCTGGGATTACAGGTGTGAGCCACCGTGCCCAGCCCCTCTTCTGGTCTTGATTGGAGTCATTCATGCAGGTATAATCATCTAATGGTTTATCTGGTACTGAGATTGTCTCAAGCATATGTCTGACAGTTGGTGTCACTTGCTGATTGGGCCTCTCTCTTAATGTAAGGAAGTGAGCCAAAGCTTCTTACATTATGACAGCAGTGTTCCCAGAGAACCAAATGACAGCTGCAAGTTCTCTTGAGGTGTTAACTTGGAAGACATACCATTACTTCTGCATTTTATTGGTTTAAGCAAGTCACAGGGCCAGGTCAAATTAAAGGAATGGAAAAATAAACTTCACCTGTTGGTAGGAGTGGCAGTGTCTCACTGTAAAAGGCATGTGTTTGACAAGGATGGAATTTTATGTAGCCATCTTTGCAAACAATCTACCACAGTGTCTTTTTTCCTTCTGGGTGCTTAAAAATTTTGTTTTTAAATAATTGTTTGGTTTTCAGAAGTTTCAGTATAGTGTATCTAGACCCAGATTTCCTTTTTATTTATCTGCTTTGGGGGGGGGTTTAAGGATTCTTGGATCTGTGGTTTGATGTTTTTCCTCAGTTTTGGAGATTTTTCAGCCATCGTCTCTTCATATTTCTTCTGTTCCATTTCTCCTTTTCTGCTTGTCTGAAACTAAAATTACATATAGGATAGATCATTTCATTGTATCCTCTATACCTCTTGCCCTCTGTGTGTTATTTCTTTATAAATCTTTTTGCTTCTCTCTGTTTCATTCTAGATACTTGCTTTTGACCTATCTTCAGTTCACTAATTCTCTCTTTAGCTATATTTTATCTGTTCTTAAATTTATCCATTAAGATCTTTTTTTCAGATCTGCTATTACATTTTATACCATATTTAATTTGGTATAAAATTCTTAATGCTGCAGGACTGTTCTTATTGTCTGTTTTTTACTGATTCTTGTGTTACCTTTTCATGGACTAGACACTGTAGTTTTAAAATTATTTGTAGAAATAATCTGAGACCTATGATACATTTTTCAGGAGAGTATTTACATTTGTTACTAACTTTGCCTAGGAGTCTTCAATCATTTTGATTCAATTTCAGGGATTGATTTGCTTTTAAGCAGGGCTGTAGTCCCTACAGGGGTGGTCAACTTCAGTTCACTGCCTAATATACCTATTATGTGTGGAGTACTTTGCTAGATGTGGGGTAGGTCTTGTGAGCACAGCAGATCTCTCTTTGGTCTGTATGGAGCACGGAGCTTCTTTATAATTCACAGGGGTGTGCGTGTGTGTGTGTGTGTGTGTGTGTATAAAAAACAGGCTGGGTGCAGTGGCTCACGCCTGTAATCCCAGCACTATGAGAAGCCAAGGCGGGTGGATCACTTAAGGTCAGGAGTTCAAGACAAGCCTGACCAACATGGTGAAACCCTGCGTCTACTAAAAATAAAAAAAATTAGCCAGACTTGGTGGTGGGTGCCTGTAATCCCAGCTACTCGGGAGGCTGAAGCATGACAGTCACTTGAACCCAGAAGGTAGAGGTTGCAGTGAGCTCAGATCACACCACTGTAATCCATCCTGGGTGACAGAGTGAGACTCCATCTCAAAAAATATATATTTTGGCCAGGCGCAGTGGCTCACGCCTCTAATCCCAGCACTTTGGGAGGCTGAGGTGGGCGGATCACAAGGTCAGGAGTTTGAGAGCAGCCTGACCAATATGGTGAAACCCTGTCTCTACTAAAAATAACAAAAATCAGCCAGGTGTGGTGGCACACACCTGTAATCCCAGCTACTCAGGAGGCTAAGGCAGGAGGTACCAAGATTGCTTGAAGCCAGGAGGCAGAGGTTGCAGTGAGCCGAGATCGTGCCTCTGCAGTGCACCCTGGGCAACAGAGCAAGACTCCATCTAAAAAAATATAGATAGATAGATAGATAGATAGATAGATAGATAGATAGATAGATAGATAGATAGACAGATTTATATAGATACTGATGTTTATATAGATATGTAATTCATACGTTCTATATAAGCAGTGAGTGGGCTGCTATGGTTGTGAGTATTTGGAGTAGGCAGGGATTAAGAATGGGTCTACCATAATTAGTGGTGATAGGTTTTGTTTAAGCTAAAAACTAAGAGGACTTAGAACAGAAACTGCCAGGCAGAAGCAGTTACCAGTGTGAAGACTAGATGACAACCAAAAAAGTATGTGGGGGGAGGGAGGGGAAGTTGTACAGGGGGCAGTTGAGATTGCTTTAGAATGGTATTAATGAGCTTTCCCCCATCCCCCATTTTTCTCCCGTTTACCTTCAGAAAAATTAGTGATTTGGTTACCAGTGAATCTAGGCTCCAGGTCTAGCTCTGCAGTTTTGGACTAGTTACCTAATTCTTCATTCAAAGCAAAAGATGGAGGAAAGGAAAAGAGGGCAAACATGGATTTGAGATCGGAAGTAAGGAAGAGAGCACATGAGGAGAGAGACTATGTCAAGTTTCTTTGTATTCCTTTTTTAATTATAGAAGAAAAGATAAGAATATTCCATCTTGCCAGGCGCAGTGGCTCACGCCTGTAATCCCAACACTTCGGGAGGCCGAGGCGGGCTGATCACTTGAGGTCAGGAGTTTGAGACCAGCCTGACCAACATGGAGAAACCCTGTCTCTACTAAAAATACAAAATTAGCTGGGCATGGTGGCGCATGCCTGTAATCCCAGCTACTCGGGAGGATGAGGCAGCAGAATTGCTTGAACCCAGGAGGCGGGGGTTGCCGTGAGTCGAGGTGATGCCATTGCACTATAGCCTGGGCAACAAGAGTGAAACTCCGTCTCAAAAAAAAAAAAAGAGCAAATGAATCAAAATGAAGAAAAGCCATTTTATCTGCTTCCTGGATGAAGAATTTCATTGATGAACCTGAAATGTTTTGGTTAACATGAGAAAGGGAGGTGAGAAGATACCTGAGATGTAAGCTTCTTCAGGACAGGAGCTGCTTTCTCTCTCTAGCCTGCCACAAGACAGAGAACTTAGTTGAATGAATGAGCCACTGAGCCAATAAGTGGTTCTCTGCTTTGAAGGAACTTGGACTGTCATTACCTTACAAATAGGGTTTACCATTTATTTGCTTTACATAAGTTCCAGAAACAGATTAAGAAACTATTTCCTCTCGTAATTACTAGCCTAAACTGATCTGATCTGCAGATTGTAGAGCTTGAATTTCCCCAAAGCCCAACAGTCAGAGATTGTTACACCAAGATAAATAGGAGCACATTTCTCAGAGCCTTGTATTTTTTGTCTTTGGCCACAGACCCTAAGACTTAGGCTATTTGAGAAGGGAAAGATTGGAACTTAGTAGAAGTATACTTCATGTATCTTAGTTGTCCAACTCTTATATAAGGTTTGCTTCTTTCTAGAGAGAGACTAATCTGGAATGAGAATGAATTCTTATCAGTAAAGGCAAAGCTTTAAGTGGGTCATCTGACTTTGCTTTTGTGCTCTACGTTCAATCTGGTTATAAAAGGCCTTTCATGAGTTTTCTAGGCTTTCATCACTGCCAGCCTCTCCACAGGCATTGTGAAAGTATTAAACTTCCTACCCTCCCCGATGCTTGCCTCATGGACTCTTTCGTAGAGTGCACAATGGACTGCATTTAGCTCAGCAGGAACTCTTTGCAAACACTGAGTATATGAACAGTCCTCCTGGAAAGATAAGAGATTTCAGTATTGATTAGTGTCATAGCTACAGAAGTTAGTGTCTGCCGGTATCTGATAAATATGGTGACTTGCAGCCTAATTTTTGTGAAATTATTAGGCCAAAGTTGAAGAAGTGTTCATGTTAAAGTTATTTAAAATTTGCCTATAGATAATTTATGTCAATAGGAGGCTGATGAATGCTTCACATAACCTAGATACAATTAGCTGTTTTTTTGTTCCATTTTTTTTTAGGACACCTGTTCAAAGAGCATAATTAACTTTTTAAAAGAAGCTAGTAGGTACTGAAATGGTTTTTAAAGTTTTTTCTACAGGAATAGAGGAGGAAAGGAAACATGGAATTTTGAAGGGCTATTTAGAAAGCTGCTTATGTCTTAATCTTGGATGGGGGGTGCATAGTAAAGGATTTGCATTTTACTGAGATCTATACATCTCAGGGGAACTGTATATAAAGTTAGTCATATTTATTGATTTTTCAAGGACTATAGCCCATGATGGACTATAATAGGCTCCAAAATAGTTGAACTATAATAGGCTCCAAAAAATTCTGGTGAAATTAGCTTCTTGGGGCCTTCCAGTTTACTTTCTATGTTGTTTCCACTATAAAATATTCTCAACTTTTGGGGTTTGAGCCGCTTAAATTTTTTATTTTCTCTAATCATCTCTACTATCTGCCTGCCTTTCCTGTCAATGCTAGACTCTGTAGTTCAGCAGTTCATCCATTCTCTTCTCAGTACTCAACCACATAGTTTCATTACATTCATCTAGCAAAACCTTAATTCTGTATGTTCTCCATACCATTAGTGCTTAGAGCATTTTTTCAGAAAAGAATCTTGGAAAAATGGGTCTTACCTCACTTGGGCCCTCAGGGCTGCTGGGCTGCCTAGTGTCAGCACTTCCTGCCATTTTCTATAGCACCAATATTAGTCTTAATACTTTAAAAAACCATATCCCACTATCTCTCCTTCTCTCTTAGCCTTTGATCTTGCTGCATACTTCATGGGGAAATCTTTAAGATGTCAGATTTCAGTTCCCTCACTTTTCTACGATTTTTCACACTTCTGCCTTTCTTACGTACCTTCCCTTCCTTCCTATCTGGTTCCTTATCAGCATTTACACATGATTAGTTCTTGCTTAACCTAACAGACCCTTTCCTGAGTGCAAATCAGTGGCTATTTTTGCTAGGGTATAAAAATTCTATACCTGGTCACCTTGACGAAGTCACCCTGTTATTTCTAATAATTTACCTGTTGATTCTTGTAGGTTTTCTTTTTCTTTTTTTTTCCTTTTTTCTTTTTTTCCCTCACTCTGTCACTGCACCTGGCCTAGATTCTTGTACGTTTTCTATGTAAACAATCAGATTTTCTGCAAGTATTAGTAGCCTTTCTAATTTTTATAATTCTAGTTTCTTTTTCTTTCAAAAAATTTTTCTTAGAGACAAGGTTTTGCTCTGTTGCCCAGGCTGGTCTCGAACTCCTGGGCTCAAGCAGTCCTCTCATCTCAGCCACCCAAAGTGCTAAGATTACAGACATGAGCCACTGTGCCTGGCCAAATTTCTTTTTTTATTGCAAAGGCAAAGATTTTTCATGCAATATTGAAAAGAAGTGATAGTAGATTACTTTATTCCTGAGGAATATTCAAAGGAATGCTTTCTGCTTCTGTTGAAGATAATTGCATAGTGTTTTTTTGTTTTGTTTGTTTGTTTGTTTTGAGATGGAATCTCACTTTGTCGCCCAGGCTGGAGTACAGTGGCACGATCTCAGCTCACTGCAAGCTCCATCTCCCGGGTTCACGCCATTCTTCTGCCTCAGCCTCCTGAGTAGCTGGGACGACAGGCGCCCACCACCACGCCTGGCTAATTTTTTTGTGTTTTTTAGTAGAGATGGGGTTTCACTGTGTTAGCCAAGATAGTCTTGGTCTCCTGACCTCGTGATCCACCTGCCTTGGCCTCCCAAAGTGTCGGGATTACAGGCGTGAGCCTCCGTGCCTGGCCAGTGGTGTTGTTTTTTAAAATAGTAACTTTTATCAGGCTAAGGAAAGTTTCTTCTATTTCTATTTTAGAGGAATTTTTAAAATCTTGAATTCATGTGTTTTTATCTAGTACATTTTCTACATCAATTGAAATGTTTCTATGACCTTGCTTTTTTAATATGGGTGAGTTTGTATTTATAGATTTTATGTTAGAACATCCTTGTATATCTTTAATAAACTCAACTGGATCATGATTTATCTTTTTTATATGCTAGATTCAATTTGTTGATACTTTGTTAGGATTTTTGAATATATCATTGTGTAAAAGTGAGCCTGTGATTTTCTTTTTTGTAATGTTTTTGTCCAGTTTTGGTGCCTGGTTTGGCTCTCTCCTTAGAATGAGCTAGGAACTATTCACT